>NW_026526810.1:121164660-121762160 GCF_024362965.1 Panthera pardus | reverse complement strand
AATTCAGCAGTTACGTGGTGTGGAGAGGTGAACTGGGGGAGAGAGAAACCGCGAAGGGCAGGGAGCCGCTTTTGCGTGTGGAAAGAGGACTGAGATGGGGGGGGAGAGGGGGAGAGAGGAGAGAAATGGGAAAAGCACCCCTCTCCCAAAAGCAGCTGGAGAGGAAGTGGAAAAATGGAAACAGCCACAGGGACTGCACTAAAACGAGAGAAAGGAGAAAGGAGAGGGTTTAAGACTATAAACAGGGGGAGCACAGAGTCTGAAACTCCGCAGCTCAATACCTGGCAGTGCTCTGGTGGGAAGGGCGAATCCCCAGAAGCAAAGTGAAGTCCAAGGTTCTTCAGGCCACAGGGGGAAAGGTGGTTCTCCTACTGGAAGGACACCTGGTAGAGGGTGTGTGGGTCACCCAAAGGCAAGGCCCAGTGGACGTGAGAGAACAACCACATTCTCTAGTGCTAGAACAAGCTCGTTGGGGGTGAAAACTGGTGCCAGATGTGTGTTGTGATTTTCCATAATCCCAGAAACGCTGCAGCTACACTATCTTGTGAACTGTTTTCTGGGGCAGGCTGGCACCTGGCCACAGTCTCTGGGCACTGGCAGCAGCACAGTCCTGCAAACGTTCCTTGGTGTGGCCGGCACTTGGCCATTGCTTGGTGAGACCCTCCTGCAGAGGGGCAGAATGGATCAAAACCGCAGTCCCTCAGAAGTAAGGGGTCGGGAAAAACAGCCACATCTGAGACAAAACTCAGGAGGGAGGTGTTGCCTGGGGCTTGGTCACAGACTGTGTAAAAGTGTGGAATGGATGGAAGCTGAAGACAAAGGATGGGTGCGGGATTGCTGGTCGGGGAAAACAGAGTTTTGATACTAGAGACTGGGTCGCTATTTTCACATAACGACCTACAAGCACCTACAAGGTGCATAAACACCTACAAGCACCACAACAATCCACCCCAGTAAGCTAAACAGCACCATCTAGTGGAGAACAAAGCCAGAACACTAAGCCCTGCCCAACTGGGCCAACCTTGATCTTCAGGAACATAAGTCTCTACACCTGCTTAGTTTATGGACTATAAAGTGTTTCATATTTTGGCTTATAGGAGAAAATGAAGTAATTTCAGTCATATTTCAGTCTGCTGGTCCATCCTGTCAATTTTCTTTTCTTCCTTTTTCTTTTTTCTCTTTTTTGTTTCTTTTCTTTTCTTGAATACAGAAAGAAAAAAATTCATTTTTATTTTTAATTTTTATTAAAAATCTTTATTTTAATTTTTTTCTACTATATTTTTATTTTTGTGTATTTTTTTTCAAATTCTATTTTACTTCCATCACTTAATTTTAGTCTACTTCAGTGTATTCATTTTTTTAAATTTTCAAATGATTTCCTTTTTCTTTTTTTCCCTCTTTTTTCTCTAATCTATCAAGCCTCTTTCAACACCCAGAACAAAACACACATAGGATCTAGCATCATTTATTCAATTTTTTGTCAGTGTTGGTTTTTTATTTTTTTAATTTTAATATTTTTTAAATTTATTTTTTAAATTTTAGATTTTTTACCCCATTAATTTCTGTTATCCCTTCAAAATGATGAAACAAAGGAATTCACCTCAAAAGAAAGAGCAGGAATTAACGACAGCCAGGGAGTTAAACAACACAGATACAAGCAAGATGTCTGAACCAGAACTTAGAATCATGATAATAAGAATACCAGCTGGAGTCGAAAATAGATTAGAATCTCTTTCTGCGAAGATAAAAGAAGTAAAAGCTAGTCAGGATTAAAAAAAAAAAATGCTATAACTGGGTTGCAATCTCGAATGGTGCCATGGTGACAAGGATGGATGAGGCAACACAGAGAATCAGTGATATAGAGGACAAAATTATGGAGAATAATGAAGCAGGAAAAAAAGGGAGATTAAGGCAAAAGAGCACGCTTTAAGAATTAGAGAAATCAGTGACTCATTAAAAAGGAACATCAGAATCATAGGGGTCCCAGAAAAGGAAAAGAGAGAAACAGGTAGAAGGGTTATGTGAGCAAATCATAGCAGAAACAAGCAAGAACAAGCTTGTTTCCCATGAAACAAGCAAGGGAAAAAAAATCCTTAACCTACAAGAGAAAACAGATCAGGTTTGCAGCACACCTATCCACAGAAACTTGGCAGTCCAGAAAGGAGTGGCAGGATACATTCAATGTGCTGAATCTGGAAAATATGCGTGAAGAATTCTCTATCCAACAAGGCTGTCACTCAATATAGAAGGAGAGGTAAAAAAGTTTCCCAAACAGAAATTAAAGGAGTTTGTGACCACTAAAAAAGCCCTGCAAGAAATTTAACGGGGACCCTCTGAGGGGAGAAAAGATGGGGAAAAAAAGAAATAAATAAGGACCAAAAGCACCAAAGAAAAGAAAGACAAGAGAGCACCACCAGAAACTCCAACTCTACAGGTGACATAATGGCAATAAATTCATATCTTTCAGTACTCACCCTAAAAGTCAATGGACTAAATGCTCCAAATCAAAAGACATAGGGTAACAAAATGGACAAGAAAACAAGATCTACATGCTGTTTACAAAAGACCCACTTTAGACCACAGGACACCTTCAGATTGAAGTGAGGGAATGGAAACCCATCTAACATGCTAATGGTCAACAAAAGAAAGCCGGAGTAGCCATACTTATATCAGACAATCTAGACTTTAAAATAAAGACTGTACCAAGAGATGAAGAAGTCACAATGTTATACCTCTGAAACCAATATAATATGTGCCAACTGTACTTCAATCGGAATAAGATAAAAATATATAAAAATTAGATAAATTTGTATAAGTTCATGGCTTTAGATACAACCTGTTTGAAATCCCTTCTTCTGGAGTTCTCTTCTGATTTTCAGATTTATATATACAACTACTGAACACCACCATTGGGATAATTTAATAACCTCTCAAGTTTAGCTGATCCAACTTGCTTCAAGTGCAGCATCTCCCATTTTATTTTTTTAATGTTTATTTATTTTTGAGAGAGAGAGACAGAGACACAGAGAAGGACAGAATGTGAGTGAGGGAGGGCAGAGAGAAAGAGACAGAGACAGAGACAGGGAATCTGAAGCAGGCTCCAGGCTCTGAGCGGTCAGCATAGAGCTCTACATGGGGTTTGAACTCATGAACCACTAGATCATGACCTGAGCCAAAGTCGGATGCTCACCGGACTGAGCCACCCAGGTGCCCCTGCCGTATTAGACAATAGCAGCTCCTTCCTAACAATTTTCTTGGGGCAGAAACATTGGTATCATTTTTGATGACTCTCTTTCTGTCCTATCAGGAAATCCTGTTGATTTTAATCTTCAAAATATCCAGAACCTTATTTTACCTCATCCATTGCCACCATCATAGTCCAAACCACAATGATTTCTTTCCAGGACAACTGCAATGACCTAAATGATTTCCCTAACTCTACTCTTATCTTCCCTCACTATGCCTGAGCAATGTCTGTGCATGACACAGCACCCAGAGGCATCCAAAGACCAGATAGGTCAGATTATGTTTCTCTTCAGATTAACCTCTTCCAAAATTCTCCTGTCTCATTTAGAAATTTAAGCCTTATCTGACCTTATCTCTTACTACTCCTCCCTTAACTGTATTGGTGCAGCTGGATTGGCTCCCTCAAGGAAGGCCACACTTTAGGGTTTTTGCATTGGCTCATCTCTTAGCCTGTAATTCTCTAGCTGCAGATTGCCATATGAATAGCTTCTATACCTCCTTCAAATATTTTTATTGATGTTTTTACCCTGATCACCCTCGTTAAAATTGTACCCCTCTTCTTGATTCACAGCATTGCCTATGTCCACCTTTTGCTATTATTTTAAATCACTCATAAATTTATGAAATACAATATAATTTATTTGTTGTCTAAATTTGGTATTGTTTTTTTTTTCTTTTCTCTTCCTAATAATATATAAATTCCATACAATCAAAACAAATTTTCTATTTCTTCGCCACTGTATCCTAGGCACAGAGTACAACCAGACAGATATTAGGGATTCAATACTTATTTGTTAAATCAATGACCAAACTAATAAGTGAATGAAAATTATATGTTGGACAGCCTATATGTCTGAGTTCTAGGGGATCAAAGATCAATTGCACTGCTAAATATTCCAGCATGTTGGACCATTCTGATTTCCATAGAAGCTCCTTTGCTTCTCATAGTACCTCTTTTTTATGTGCCTCCATTTTGGGGTAGGCACTCCAGGATTTGTCCAATCATCCTGAAAACAATGAGCTCATTTCAAACACAGCATTTGGCAACAGCATCCTAGTTGACAAATACAAGGGCTAATTATTATTCAAATGAGCTTCTGCTCTCTTCACTGATATATTTCTCAGTGCCTTGGGTCTGCTGGGCTTTCACAAAGGACGTAGTGGGTCAATGGGCTGGTCCCTAATGATACATTCACTCAGTGATTCATTCTTTTCTGATGTGAAGTACTTCACCAATATCATTTTAAAAATGCTCACATCTCAACTAGATTTAGTATGAGATACCACTGAGTGAACAATTATGAGTAAACAATTGTTACCATCCCCAGCTGCTTGAGCTAACACATTGAATTCAAAAGCTCTGAAAATTTCACCCATTTCAGTGGATTCAGGCATAATTCAGATATAAAATTCTGTTCTTTGTCAATCAAACATCCTCAACCTATTCCCAAATCTAATAGCAAATTTTTCTTACAAAACTTAGTAAAGTTCTGAAATTATCTTTTTGAGTCAGTTTCTTCTCTAGTATGAGGCAAGTCTATTGATATCTAACCAGTTACCCTCTACTACAACTGGAGGGCTTGTTCATGGATCCTAAATGGGATTTACATCAGTATAGCTTTTATAGGGTAACTGCCTCTTGAAAACAAGTATACCATTTCACCAAAGATGAACTAACAGTTCATTAAATCTATTATCTGCTTTCTGACTACAGTGCTAAATAAATTTTCCTATCCCTCTTGCATACACATGTGACATGGTACTAATTTTCCTCAGTAATATGTGAGTAGAATCAATGTGTTGACTCTTGTATGCTTTATCTACTCCCTCATTTCCATGTCTCACTGCCAGCTGGATGTCAATGCCTAGGATAAACTCAAGAGACATGCTTTGTAACGAAAACCTAAAACATGTGGCAAAGTCTTAGCATACAGGAAACAAGAAATAATAAAACTGTTATCAGAGGCTGAGGAGATGATGATCTATATTACGTAATGGCAAACATTTGGTAAAACTCTTGCTTTCAATTTCCTGGGGGAAAGATCACATGTCTACTGAACTGACAGCTGTGGGGAAGAGATTGAGAAGAATCAAAGTATTGGTGTCTATTGGCTACTATTGTATCTTTTGGTCAAAGTATTATAAGAAAGAAACATATTCAGGAGGGAATTAGCCAGTTTGTAAGCATGGATAGGAAAGAGAGAGTGTTGGGAAATTCAGAGCCTTAAAGGTTGTAAAACCTGTTGTCTGACCTTCAAACAGGGGTATTATGATGAAAAAACCTTGAGCAAAAAAATGACACTAAAATGCAACCATGCATAGGAAACATCTTTTCTATCAATGATGAAGTAACAGAGCCCCAATTTATTGTTTTTCCTTTAACAACTAGAAAACTGAAGATAGTATAAGGAAGGATGGATGGAAGGGAGGAAGGAAGGAAGGAAGGAAGGAAGGAAGGAAGGAAGGAAGGAAGGAAAAAAGAGAGACAAAAAGAGGAAGGAAGAAAGAAAGAGAGAAAGAAATGAAAAGATTATATAACCCTCTCAATAGACACAGAAATTTTTTTCTTACAAAACTCAACATATATTCATGGAAAAAAAAAAAAAACAACTAACCAATCTAGAAATAAAGGCATGCTCCCCAAAATAATGCAGGACATTAAAAAAAACACAAAAGTGGGGCGCCCGGGTGGCTCAGTCAGTTAAGCATCCAAATTCAGCTCAGGTCATAACCTCACGGTTTGTGGGTTCGAGCCCCACGTCGGGCTCTGGACTGACAACTCAGAACCTGCAGTCTGCTTCACATTCTGTGTTTCCTTCTCTCTATGCCCCTCGCCTGCTTGCACTCTGCCTGTCTCTCTCTCTCAACAATAAATAAACATTAAAAAAAATTTTAAAAACCCACAAAACTAACAGTATACTTCAGAATAAAAGACCAAATGCTTTCTTTCTTCTAATAATCAGTATCGAAGCAAGGATGTATATGCCTTCACCATTTCCATTCAACATTTACGAAAAGAAAAGGAGAAAAGAAAAAAGAAAAGAGAAGAAAAGAAAAGAAAAACAAAATGAAAACCTTAGAGACTGGAAAGGAAAAAGTAGAAAAAAAAAGCCTTTATTTGCATATGATGTGGTTTTCTACATATCTAATATCAAAGATACAGGAACTAATTAATGGGTTTATGAAAGTCACAGAATACAATCACAATAAAAATCAATTATATATCTGTGTACTAGCAATTAAAACTTAGAATATGAAATAAAAACAATACCACTTATAATAGCATCAAAATATGAAATATTGGGAGACAAACTTAATTACACAAAAGCAAAACCTGTGAACTGAAAGCTATGAAACAATGCTTAAGGGAGACCAAAAGAAGTGGAAATATATACCATATTCATGGATTGAAAAACAACGTACCATTACGATGTTCATTCTCAGAACACTGATCTATTACTCAGGGAAATCCTGATCAAAATCCCATCTGGATTTTTTTGTGTGTTGTTTTTGTTTTTATTTTTGGTAAAACTTTTGATGTGTTTATTTTAAAATTTATAGAGAAATACAAATGTTCCAAATAGCAGAAACATTTTTTTAAATAAAAACAAGGGGCGCCTGGGTGGCTTGGTCGGTTAAGCGTCCGACTTCGGCTCAGGTCATGATCTCACGGTCCGTGAGTTCGAGCCCCACGTCGGGCTCTGTGCTGACAGCTCAGAGCCTGGAGCCTGTTTCAGATTCTGTGTCTCCCTCTCTCTCTGCTCCTCCCCTGTTCATGCTCTGTCTCTCTCTGTCTCAAAAATAAATAAACGTTAAAAAAAATGTTTTTAAATAAAAACAAAATTGGAGTACTTACTATACGTTATTTGAAGACTTACTACAGTCATAGGAAACAAGACAGTGTGGCATTTACATATAGACAGATATTGAACAGAATAAAGATAGAGAGATGAACAAATAGTCTATTCTCTATTGATATCTCAAAATGTTTCCAAGGTTATTCAAGGGAGAAAGAATATCCATCTTGTTAAAGCAGTGAAGTTAACAGTTGATATCCACATGCAGAATAATGGTTCTACCCTTCCCCCTCAAATACACAATAAGTTGATTCAAAGTAGACCATTGACTTAAATGTAAAAGCTAAAACAATTAAATTGCTAGGAATAATCATATGAGAAAGTCTTTGCAATCTTGGGGAGGGCAATGATATATTTGATAGAACACAAACAGCATAAACCATAAAATACTGGAGTTATCTAAATCAAAAACTTCTGCTCAATAAAGGATTCTTTTATGGAAATTTAAAAACAAGTTACTGGCTGGGAGAAAATATTTGCAATATAAAATTTGACAAAGGACTTTTTTTTTTCAAACTGTACACGCAGAACTCTATAACTCAATAGGACAAAGCAGGAGTACAAAATATTTGAAGAGACATTTTATAGAGGAAGATAAAAGAAGATATATAAGCACATAAAAAGATGTACAGCATAATCATCACTAACAGAAATAAACATCACAATAAAATCACTACACACATTCCAGAATACCTAAAATTAAAAAGACTGACGATATCACATTGCTGGTGGGAATGTAAAACCACACAGTCATGTTAGCAGTTTCTTGTAAAGTCAAGAAAGTTCCAATTAGCATATGTATCTCTACTATATTTATCAGAAAAAAAGAAAATGTGTTCCTATTAAAATCTGCATGGTCATAGAGCATGACAGCCAAAAACTGGAGACAATGCAAATGTCCACCAAGAGAATAATGGAGAAACAAATTTTGGTATATCTATATAATGGGATACCACTCAGCAGATATACAATGAGCTACTGATACACACATAATTAAGGATGCATCTCAAAATCATTAGGCTGAGTAAAATAAGACAGATACAAAATAGTGCATAGTGTAAGATTCCTTTTATAAGAAATTCTAGACAAAATAATCTCTAATGATAGAAAGCAGATCAGCAGTTGCTTCAGCTGGGCATGAAGCAGAGTTTGACTGCAAATTTGCAAGGAGGGAACTTTTTGATGTGTCAGAAATATTTTATGTTACAATTGTGGCATTGGTTACTTTGCAAATATCATCAAATTGTACATAAAATTGGTAAATTCAAATGTATGTAAATTATAGCTAGAGAGATGATTGGAAATGCAGCTTTGCAGCAGAAATGATTAAGTGTGTAGTCTAAAGGATCCTGGTAGCTTCGATGTAGCCACAATTAATTTAAAAGTTAGGGCATGGACGTGAAGAAACAAATAAAGCAGATCTGAGACTATATGCAATAATTTAAGTATGATTATTAATGTACATAACAAATTAAATAGATTGGAAGGCTACAAATGTTCTGAAGGAGTAATTCTACCAAATAAACCATGGGGCAGACTGAAAATTATGTAACTTTTTATGACTTACAGTAAACTTTGGTCTTCTAAAATTCCATGTATTTAAGCCTGGCTTTAAAAACAGTACAATTTCTTAAGAGAGCATTATTCCAACTTCAGACATTGCTGTACAGCATGATGGATAAGATAAGGCTTCTAGAGGATAGTGTCAGGGCCACAAAGATTATTTCTCCTCTTCCAGAGAGATACCTTCATAGTATATCTGCAGTGGGATTTTAGAATTGTTACAGAAGAATAATGCAAGTGTCCTATTCATTTTCTCTGGATATACTCTATATATAGTTCTGTATGTGGAAGGGGGAAGTTGGTGTTTTCAGTGTATGGACAGCCAGACCACAGGGAATCCTCATCAGAACAAATGGAGAGAATTGTTCAAGTTCAGGAGATTCTGGACGGTGAGTAGATAACAGTGACTAGATTAGATCTTAGGTTTTCTCCCTTGGGATGGAATTAGTGTAAGCAAAAGACTAAAATACATTTACATTGTGCAAGGCATTAAATTCAGAACTGGGGAACTGGGTGAACTCCCAGTCACTTCCTGGTTTCTGTGTTTCATCCCATTCATTCCAGCATCCCCTCTCCATTGCATTCCTACTTGGCCCAGGCTCTGTGCTGCACACTGGGGAGACAGCAATGAAGAGGAAACAATCCTGCTCTCCAGCAACTCCCATTCTAAGAGGATAGGTTTGTGAGCTAGTATTTGCATTATGGGACATTTGCTTTGAACGACATGCATATGTGTTGATGGTTTGAGAAGTGAGCTCTGAGGTGAGGCAGTCTTCCCCAAATGGAGAAACCAGAGTGTGGGTTTAGAGAATACATAAAGACCATGGAAGTGAAAGAACCTTGGTCCATTTAATAGGTTCCTCAGGAGCCTTCACGTGGATTTTTATCCTAGTAGTACATCCATGCATTGTTCTTTCATTTATTCATCCAGCAAACTCAAACCTTCTTTGTGGGCTGCTTACCATGTTAGGTATCATATTCGTTTTCTACTACCGCTGTAACAAATAGCCACAAACTTAGTGGCTTAAAACAACCCAAATTCATTAATTTAAAAGTTTGTAGGTCAGAAGCATGGCATGGTCTTACTGGACTAAAATCAATGTTTAAAATGGTCTTCCTTTTTGGAGGCTTTACAGGATCAAATACATTTTATTGCATCTTCTAGTTTCCAGAGACTGCCCTCATCGCCTGGCTTGTGATGTCCTTCCTCCATCTCCAAAGCCAGCAATGGCAGCTCAAGTTCTCCTCACGGCACATCACTCTGACTTCTGCTTTCCTTTTCCACTTTTAGGGACCATGTGATCACATCAGGCTTACCTAGAAAATCCAAGATAATCTCTCTATTTTAAAGTCCTAATTTAATCTCATCTGCAGAGACCCATGTAAGGTAACATATTCACAGACTCTGGGGATTAGAGCTTGGACAGCTTTGGGGGCCATTATTCTGCCTAGCACAGACACAGATCTGCAGTGTTCATCTTTACCCATGATGGCTGCAATAGTGTCTGAGTCTGGCTGTCTCCCCAAATTCCAATTGGCAGTTTCACCACCAGATCAGCAAATAGTTTAAATATTGCACCGTCTCTCTTCCACTTCTTGAGCAAGAAGCTGTTTTGAGAAGTTAATCTCTTTCATAATTCTCATTTTAAAGATGAGGCGACTGATATTCTGGGAGGTTAATTAACATACCCAAGGTCACAGGTGACAAGAGAAGACTATTGTTAAAATTCAAAGCTCCTGGCTGCGGGTCTATTCGTTTCCCAGAGCAAGATTCTGTCAGATCTCACATATAAATTGAGTTCATTTTAATTTTGAAAAAAAAAATAGCCCATTATTTAACAAGAGACTAATTTAAGGAAACTTCTATAGAAACCCAGACACTATTTCTCTTATTTCACTAGTGGAGCACCTTCAAACATTCAGTGCAAAGATTGCATTGAACAAGAAACCCTGCTATTCGACTCAATGACAGAGGACTATCACTCACTTCCAAATGACTGATACGTGGTGATGCATCTGTTCACCCCGGAAAATCTCTTCCGTGCATGTCTCTAAATCTTCTCTATTCTAAATAAATTGCCTGAAGATGAGTTTATTATCATTTTGCTGCATGTTCCGAGTAGCATTCAAACAGCTCAGTGAAAGGACTTATTTTATCACTGTTAAAGGTGCCCTCCCCCACTATTAATTATTTTTCTATTTGTAGGGTGTCAGTACAGAACTCAATTTCTTCAGGACTATTACTTATGGTAGAAACCAAATAAGATTGATTTATTGAACTGGTTCCAGAGTAGCTATGCATATAGAGCACCTTCCAAATAGAACACGATCCATATAGCCTAAATGCACACTTACAGATCATATCCCTAAGGAGGCGGCATGGCCTGGTTCATCGGACAAAGAGGCAGGGTCAGTCACGCAGCTAATAAGTAGCAGAGCCCAGAACTGAACCCAAAGCTCGTGTCATTTCAATTACATCATGCTGCCTTCTAACACTTAACAAACTTTGGCAAATATTAGGAAGAAAACTTGCTGATGTTTCAAGCCACTGCAAAATGTACCCGCGCCTAACTGCTTTAACTCCACGGTGGTAAAACGTGGAAAAACCAATTTCAGTCTGACACAAGGAAGTTAAAGTTGCGATTTATGAGGCAGATATTTCAGAAAGGCCCAAACGTTTTCATCCACGTTAAAGAAACTCTGGAAAAAACACATGTTCTGAGTATCCTAGTCCTAAGTGCTTAATGCTAAAGTCAGTCAGGCAACACAGATGCAAGGAGCTTTAAAAGCTTTTGGAGTCTAAGGTTGTAACCTTTGGGTATGATGGTGAGGCTGTCAGTCCACCGAAAACCAGCACTTTCCCTCCACGGTCTGTCTTGCCCTTCCTTGCACCTTGAGTGCCTACTCTGAGTTCCTCTGGCCGTTACATAAAGCTTTTTAGGAAACATCACTGCAGACAGATGTTTAACCCCCGGCTCTGCGGGGACTACACGGCGAGATGCTAGGTCTGTTGATTAATTTTACATGTACGTGCACGCTAATGTAGTCTGACACCGAGGCCCTGGTAGCCATCCGGTCTTGTTAAGTAAACAAAGTAGTTCAGGCAAGATCGGCGCTGAAAGTTGTCTGTGCGCGGGATGCTTTTCCTTCTCAGTGAAGGAGACGTCGTTCTTTTTCCTCGGCAGCCATCAGAGGTGACCTGGTCAATGATTATCCTAAGTCTGCTTAGTTTCGCTCATGATATGCCACCCCATCTTTAACAACTCACGTGTGATAAGAAAGACTTAAAAACAAACGGAAATGTAAGCTCCGTGATACTAAGATGATAGAGGAGCTTTTAATACTATGATTACAATTGGTGACAATTATTGCTCAGACAGAAATTAAGCTGCATGGTCTACGTCTGTCGGTCTTTGACTGTGTTTTGTGAAAGTCACCAATTTGCAAAAGTTAAATGTGGGATTATTTTTAAAAATCGTGTGATGATTTTGAGAAAAACTGGTGAATGATATTTCCACTTGTAAATATCAGTATTATAGATTGTCCTTCTGAGTTTGTAGATAAACCATTTCAGATTATTTCCCCTGTTAAAAACAAGAAGAGCTAGCGGAAAGCCAGGAGATTATTTATTTATTTATTTATTTATTTATTTCAAAATTTGTTTGAAGGCATTGGAGAAAAATCAAGGCAGCCAGGCCTTAAGATACGAGCTTTGGAGAAATGAGTTGTGCTCATAAAACTCCAACCATCAGCAAAACTTTATCTTAGAGGCATGTGCTAAGTCACAAGTGAAAGTCTAGAGGCTGAGAGCTGAGCTGGTGCTAGAGGGAACAAAGCTTAGAAATCAAGGAAGGATGGGGCGCCTGGGTGGCTTGGTCGGTTGAGTGTCCGACTTCAGCTCAGGTCATGATCTCACAGTCCGTGAGTTCGAGCCCCGCGTCGGGCTCTGTGCTGACAGCTCAGAGCCTGGAGCCTGTTTCAGATTTGTGTCTCTGTCTGTCTGTGACCCTCCCCCGTTCATGCTCTGTCTCTCTCTGTCTCAAAAATAAATAAAAACGTTTAAAAAAAATTTTTAAATAAAAAAAAAAGAAATAAAGGAAGGAAAAATCCTGGTAAACACCACCAGCTCAGTAGAGATGCCTGAAGCCTTATACCTAAAGAGAGAGAGAGAGAGAGAGAGAGAGAACCCAGACTCCATGAACACTGATGGCCTCCAACAAACCAGATTGGATTCAAGTGATCCATTCCTACCATAGCTGCTTTCTAGAAGCAAAAGTCAATACTATTACAGAGCCTAACAAAACGCCTTGAATTCTATAGGTAAATAATGAAAATTAAATTTTTTCTTGTCGAGAATAATTATTTTCCAATAATAATAAGGTTAATGAAAACAATTATCTTGTTTTTGGAGACCCTGACACATGTCCAGGCTTTGGGATCTTAGTTTTATGTAAGCTATCTCTAATTCTTATACCACATTTTCAAGTGAAGAATTATTTTTGTCTGATTACAAGACTTGTGCACAGATGTTATGTGACTTACAAAATCCACACAGCTATTATATGCCGAGTTAAGACTTAAATTCTGAACTGTTTAGTTTCAACAAAAACCTTTCTGGGTTCAAGTGGGTGTGGATCTTCATGGAATGCATGAATAAGAGGTTATTTTCACAGAGAAAACAGAGAAGTCTGTCAGGAAATTTGGGTTTATTTTTGAAGAAAATTATCTCCTGTGAAAAGTAGTCATCTTAGATTTTTTCCCCGTTTGGAATTTGGAGGATTTTCTAAATTGTACGAGAATGTCTCTTAAAATACTCATCAAAAAGAAAAATAATAATGAAATAATTCAGGATAGATTTACTGTTTATTATTTACCAGGTGCTCTTCTATATTTTAGACCTATAGCAATGCACAAAATGGACAAAGTCCCTAGCCCAATGTAGATTAGATGCTATTAGAGTGGACAGTTACTAAATAAACAAATAAAAATAGAATTTAGGGAGTCACCAGTACTGAATTGATATCTATAACCCAACTAATGTGACGGGTTGAAAGCCTGTTTAGACTAGGTTCAAAAAATTGACGAAAACTGTAAGAGACACAATGTAGAGACTAGGAAAATTATGGAATTCAGGAGATATCTAGGAAGCCAATGTGTTGGAAAAAGTAGTGCTACATCCCCCTGAAATTCTGCTTTATTTTGGAGATCTTAATAATATGATGCAATGGCTTCTTCGTGATTCTAGGCAGTAGGGTAGAATGGGGATTATAGCAAAATAAGAACTATACATTTCCTAGTCAATGAATGAAATAAAGTAGGGGCAATAAACAGGCACTGGTACCAATATTCTTTCATCAATATAATGTTTTTGTGAAACAACCAAAATTTTAACTTTTTACCCAGTTGTGTAGGTATCTATGCCAAAAGCATGAGAGCCACAAAGTCTTAACTGAGGTCATTGCCTCATTAAACTGGAATCTATCTGCAATAGTACCTCCTAGATCACAAATCATGTTAAAAACTGAAGAAAAATGATGTATAGTAAAACCTTGGTTTGCAAGCATAATTCGTTCTGGAAACATGCTTGTAATCCACAGTACTTGCAAATCAAAGCGAATTTCCCCATGAGAAATAATGGAAACTCAGATGATTCATTCCACAACCAAAAAATATTCACAAAAAATAATTACAATACTGTAATATAATACAAAATAATAAAGGAAATACAGGATTTAAATAAAAATAAATTAACCTGCACTTACCTTTGAAAACCTTTGTGGCTGGTGTGAAGGAGACAAGAGACAGGAGGGTTATTGGTGTAGGATGCCTTTCACTAACGGATCATTGCTATCTATTGCCTCATTACGGTCTTTTTCTTTTCGTGCAACTTTAACATGGAACTTATCCAATGACATTCCTTTTGAGGATTTCATGAAAACGTGGCACTGCATTGTCATTAAACAGACTCATCACTTACACTGCTACAGCCTTATTCGGGTGGTGCTTTTCTACAAAATTCTGCACTGTTTCCCACATTTTACCCATCTCCCTAATCTCATTTGAAGGGAGGCATTCCTCTGCCTTTTTCTCTTCTTCCTCTGCAGACGTCGACTTCTTATAAAATCTTGCCATTTTGGCCACTTGCATACCTCACTTGTACTTCCTGATGATTTCTTTCTTAACTTCCACTATAATCATCTCCTTCTCCTTGCCGCCTTTCTTTTCAACCTTTTTCTGCATCGGGCTCATTGGGTACACTCACACGGATGTTGACTACAGTACGGTATTAATAAACTCTTGTTCATATACTGAATTTAATGTAACTGGCAATAAGGCAGCAGAGGAAAGGGTCTCTATCCGCAGGCGGCCTGACCTAGAATGAAGCAGAGCATTCCTAAGCTCACTCTTGTATGGAAAAGCAAAGGTGCTTTGAAGCGACAAAAAATACACTAGTGCCAGTTGTGGGAACCTTCCACTGTTCTGAAAAATCACAGATTTTTGCCAAACACCGAGGCCTGAGACCGAGCATCTGAGCATGGGAGACAATCACCTACAATCCCGCAGCAAGAGAGAGAGAGAGAGAGAGAACCATTGGCTCAGTTGTGATCATGTGACCTTCGGTGTCACGTACTACTTGTTTTGCAAGGCATCACTCATTTGTCAAGTTAAAATTTATTAGAAATATTTGCCCATCTTGTGGACCACGCACAGAACAAGTTACTCAAAAGCCAAAGTTTTACTGTACATGGATTTAGATTTAACACAGCATGACAGGCAGTCATGAAAATCTCCAGAGTTTGGTGCTAGAACAGCCATTTGAGGATCCTTCTGAAAGAGATGTATTTACCCCAAACTGTATGTTTTCTAAACTGAGACCTGCTTTGCTAACCAACACAGTTCTCTGAATGGTCCCAATTACCATCTGAATTCCAGTTCCGTAAATTCAACAGATATTTCTTCCAATTCCCAGGCTGGAATTTTATAGTGATGACAACTTCATTTTATCTTGAATTTGAGTGCAAACCATTCAAATTAATTGGATAGTTAAGCACATACAGACGCCATTTCACTAAAGAGAATATAGTTACCAAGTATGAAAGGATTGCAGCTGTAAAACCCTTTTCTGCATGGACTACGATGGCCTACGCCCACTTCCCTTAGCATACAATCATTTGAAACATTTCCCCACATGGGATTCAAGAACTTAAATCTTTGAAAGTTGTCATAGCAAAAGGGGGAGTAGAATATGGCTGGAAGACATTACTGGTGCCTTCCATTGCGCATTCATGGGTGAAATAAAATGATTTTAATTTACCTTAACTCTAAAGTGCTATCAATTGCATAGCTAATTTACCGAGAGAAAAATTTCAACAGTTGTAACTTGAAGTTACTCAATAAATATTTAACAGAATACTTGTCTCAAAAATAATCAAAATATCAAATATCAAAACATTACTTAAGTGGTGTTCTGCTAATGGTAATGACAAAACCGGGCTTTGAGGAATTTCTTTCCTAGTCAATATTATTGATCCATAGCCTGAAACAGTGGTTCCAGAGCAGTGATGATTTTACCAGTCAAGTTTAATGTAAGATGCTTGTTTCTCTAGAATGATGGGAGAGTGTACTGGTCGTTTGGTACAAGAGATGTTTTTCAGATAACCCGAATATATCCATATGCCTTTTAATTTCTGTTGGAAGGTTTTTCTAAAATACATTTCACACACTTACAACTGCTTAAATGAGGGTCCTAAACCATAATTTAATTTGTACTTGATTTTTATTTTCAAGGCAATAATTAGGAAAAATATTTTTTAAAGGTTTTCAGTTCTTTTGTGTCTACACTAAATGGTCTCTCACACACACACACACACACACACACACACACACTTTAAATAAATGTTTAAAATGTTACTTCCCAGTATCAAGTTACCCACTTTAAATTCTCTATAGTCTCAAGGAATCAGAAACTATAGCACCTCTTTCTGCTCAGTATGTAATATCTCAGGATGTCATCAGAATTATTTCTAAACCACTTAACTAAGATATTATGTGAGAATTGCTATAGGCAGTTTTTTTTAAACAATTATGTGTTGCTCTAGTTAAAGTCAGTTTATTGAACATAGCTTAGAAAGTTAGAATTTTGTTATCAAAATTTAGTAACTTTGTATTAAAATTGCTTACGTTAAATCAAAATATATTTAAAAATCCATTTGTGTGAAATCCATTTTTTATTCCATTGCTCCTTTTAAAAATAATTAATCAAATAGCAATACTATGGACTAATTCGTGTTTCCCCAAATGCATATGTTGAAGTCGTAAGCTTGATGTGACTATATTTGGAGATAGGACCTCAAAAGAAGGAATTAAGGTTAACTGAGGTCATAAGTGTGGGACCCTAATCTGATGGGACTGATGTCCTTATAAAAGGAAAGGACGATACACCAGTTCACTCTCTCTCTTCTGGAACACAGAGAGAAAAAGTCATGTGAAAATGTAGTAAGGAGGCAGTAAGAAAAGTCTCACCAGAAACGAACCCTCTTGGTGCCTTGATCTTGGACTTCCGTCCTCCAGAAATATGAGAAAATACATTTCTGGTGTAAGCCCTCCCTTTCTGTGGTATCTTGTTATGGAAATTCATGCTTACTAATACAATCAACAAGTAACTGTTTTTCCCAATTTCTGATTAACTTCTCTGTGATATCAGCAAACCAATGAGTTACAAATTAAGATAAAATCAATAGTGCCATTGAAAACAGTCAACAAAACCTTTAATGAGAGAATGTAAGAATTATTCTGGACTCTTTCTCTATAAATTATTTCCAATCATGGGACATTAAAATGTGTCTTTGCACCAATGGGTCTTGAGGTTCTACAGTAGAATAAAATCCACTGAATGATTTCTGTTTATTTTTTTAAAATATGGTTTGCTTTTGAACCACAGTTCTAGTTTGTGGTTGCAAAGAAAACTGTGGGCGGCATTTTGGGAAGAAGGCCCGATTGTTGCCAAAAGTAAGGGTCTCCATTGCTTTTGAGTTTTTCAGCTTGGACCTGAGTTCTGAACCTCTATTGGGAATTCCTTCAGTCCCTTCTACATGAAAGACTTCTTGTCCCTGCATGGACTGCTGCCATGCTCTATGGCAGGACTGAGAAAGACTTCATAAAATGGAGGAAACGAAAACAAAATATTGGTCGAAGATCTTTCTCAATTCATTTTTTCTTTCCATGTGAATGCAGAAAAGGATCAAACACATCAGTCATGATTATCTAAAGGATGCAGACACTGTACTAGGCACCAAGATGAAGACAAAAGAAAATGCCCAAAAGTTGCCCATGTGTTCATTGTGGCATTACAAAACAAATACTCCACTGATATTAGAGCCATAAATAGGCATTAGATGTCTTTTGAAAGAGTCATTTTTAGGTACAAGAAAACTGAAAAGCTAAAACTCAAATGCCTTATTCACATTTCTCCTTGTTCTCCTTGAATAGGGTCAGTATCAAGGGTGAGCTTCGGATACCAAGTTAGATTCTTCTAATGGAAGAATATGGAAACTTTAAGCTCTCTCAAATTTGTGTATCCTCAGAGACAAGCCAGGAGCTCCTGTACTACCCTGATTACTCACCTGGGTCCACTTTCCACCTTACTCTCCCCATCCTGCCATCCATCACCTGCCCTTGCTCCTGCCTGCATCCTTGTCTCAAAAACTATTTCAGCCTTCCATTTGCAGCCCCCTCTCTTTAATTTCTTAATCAGCCCTTATTATTTGTCAGTACTTTTCATGGTAAATATGGAAAGCAATATGAGGTGGTTAATTGATTATAAAGTAAAAACATGCTAAGTGAAGTAAGTCAGTCAGAGACAGATACTATGTTTTCACTCGTATGTGGAACTTGAGAAACTTAACAGAAGGCCATGGGGGAAGAGAAGGGGAAAACATAGTTACAAACAGAGAGAGGGAGGAAAACCATAAGAGACTCTTAAATACAGAGAACAGACTGTATTTAAGGTTGATGGGAGGAGGGGCGGGGGAAAGGGGAAAACGGTTGATGGGCTTTGAGGAGGGCACTTGTTGGGATGAGCACTGGGTGTTGTATGGAAGCAATGAACCATGGGAATCTACCCTCAAGAGCACACAGTATACACTGTGTGTTAGCCAAATTGACAATAAATTATATTTAAAAATAAACAAACAAACACACAAATACATAAAGTAAAAGCATGCATCACAGACCCATGTGATATTCCTGTTGCTGGCTTTCAGAAAGTGCTGTCCGTAGGAAATACGACGTGACTCTGGTTTTTTGCCTCTCATCTGTGTTTCCATATGCTTCATTTTGTGTAGACTGGAAAAAATAACAACAGAAATATGGGATAAGGTGTTGTTGTTTTTAATTTTAAAGGGAAAGGACTCATTTGGGAAATACTTTTCCAAATACTTTTTTTGTTTTATTGAGATATAATTGACATATAGCACTGTATAACTTTAAGGGGTATACAGAATGACTTGATATACATACACTATGAAAGGGTTACCACAGTAAGATTGATCAATCTTAACAATTTTTTTTTTAAAAAACATACATGTTACAGAGAAACTGAACTACAATAGGTGTTTATCTAGTTTTCTAAGGAGTAATGCTACTTATTGAAAGTTGCATTACAGAAAATGTATCTGTGTAGTTTGAAGACAGTATTATGAGAGCCTGGGAGAAAACAAAAACTATTTTTAGTAGTTTAGACATGAAGCAAATAGTTATCATGGGATTGTACCTATGACAAGTTGGGGGGGTGGTGAATTAAACAAGCCCCCTCCCTTAATGGGAAACTCGGCCTGATCACTTGTGTCCTGGCAGGTAGGTGATGGGGATAGATGTGATTGTTGGTATGTATCATAGTCTTTAAAACAACAGTCTTCAAGAATATTAAATATTATGTACTTTAACCTAGGAATTTTCCTCTTAGAAATTTATTCTAAGGAAATTCCTATACAACATCCAACCCAAGGAAACAACCAGATAAAAATAACAAAGTTTTATAGCCACATTTATCAAAAGGGTGGTAGTTCACATTAACAATTTATTGCTAAGTAGGCCCTCACTAGAGATTAGTGGGGTGGTTATTTTGCTAGAGCATTATCCATGATCCAATCTAGAGGAGGAACAGAGAAACATTTCCCTAATCCTTCTGTCTACAGCCTTCCTGCCTCACTTATGGGGCCAAAGAAAAAAGCTAAAAAAACCCAATTATTAATATCATATCCCACCCCTTCCACCAAGAACTAACTAACCTTACTTCTAACTAGCATGCAGTGTGTTCTCTTTTGTTTCTGGCTTCTTTCGTTCAACGTTAAGTTTGTGAGATTAATTCTATACATTCTGTGGATACTCATATTACCCGTGTTATCATTCTGTATCATGGCTAAGCTTTCATCCTTATTGCTGAATAGTATTCTGTTGTATGAATTAAAAAAATCAGTTCTACTCTCGGTGGGCATGTGGTTTGATTCTAGTTTGAAGCTATTAAGAAGAATTGTCTTATGGACATTCTAGCTCACCCTGTTTTATGACTATATGTCACATTTCTTTTGCATATGTACCAAAAACTAGAACTGCAGGATCATAGAGTATGAAATTGTTCAGTTTCGGTTATTATTCAGATATTATTAGACAGCTTTCCAAAGCAATTTTACTCCCATTGGCAATTATGAGAGTTGGAATTCGCTTCATAGCCTTGCCAATTGGATTTGTACTGTTTTTCTCATTTAGGTTTCCAATGGTTAGATGTGGAATCACATTTCCCCCAAAACTGATGCAGAGTGTGGCATCTTTCATATGTTTATTGGCCACTTGGCTTTGTTAAGTGCATGTTCAAGACATGTGTTTATTATTATTACTTTTCCCATTAGGTTGTCTGTCTTTTATATATGACAGACAACCTAATGGGAAAAGTAATATCTTTTATATATGACAGACAACCTATATATATATGGGAGCCATATATATATATATATATATATATATATATATATATATATATATGTATGGGAGCCTTGTATCGTCTTTTTTAACTGTATCCATCTCTTACATGAGTTCATTGTTAGATGCCTCTACCTACATATCTACCTCTATAACTATATATCTATATTGATTCCAACTCTTTTAATGGTACCTCTTGATGAACAACAGTTTTTAATTTTTAAAGTTCCTAATTAATTTTTAAGTTACAATGATCAATTTCACCTTTTGTGATTAATGTTTTCTGTTCCAGTCAGGAAATATTGAGACAAGTAACTTTGCCTAATCCAAGGTCACAAAAGTGTTTTTCTAAATTCTCCTCTAAATGTTTTATATTTTATTCTTTATGTTGAGACCAGTCATCGATCTGGAATTGATTTTGTGGACGGTATGAAATAGGTGTTCAGAATCATTTTTTTCTCAAGTGGATATTAATTTACTCAGCACCATGTGTGGCATAATTCATAATAATTGAATACATTACATTATACTGAAGTGGAGACTTTGTTGTATTCAGGAAATGAAATACGTGTGGATCTGTTTCTGTATGCTTCAGTTGATCTTATTAGTCAATATATCTATCCTTCTGCAAATAGCACTCTGTTTTAATAACGATAGTTTTGTGGGGTGCCTGGGTGGCTCTGTTGGTTGAGCGTCCAACCCTTGATTTTGGCTCAGGTCATAATCTCATGGCTCAAGAGTTTGAACCTCCACATCAGGCTCCTCACTGACAACACAGAGCCTACTTGGGATTCTCTGCTCCTCCCTTATGCTCATGAGAGCACTCTAAATAAATAAAGATTTTTAAAAAAAACAACCCAATCAAATAACCCAATGAAAAACATAACCATAGTTTTGTAATGGTGTATAGGAAAAACTCACTGTTTTTCTTTACACACCCACACAGAACACGTTCATGACCAGAGATATGAATTTCTTCTCACTTTGCCTAATTTTTCAATTCCAGCTTGGTGTGCTACAATTCAATACAATTCTGACACTAATAAAACTTAGTGGAGACCCCACAGGTTAAGGGCTCAGTCACAAAACACTGTCTTCCACTTCAGATAGCTACTGCAAGTAGCGGGTCACCAGTTGCCCACAACTTCTGATCTACTTGGCTACAAACTGTTGGTTCCCACAAATCTCACCTTAGGTACAATAATTGGCTAGAGCAGCCCTCAGAACCCAGGAAAACAGTTTACTTTTTATTAAGGAATTATTATGAAAGATGTTTTAAAGGATACAAATGAACAGCATGATGCAGAGGTACACAGAGTGAGGTCTAGAAGGGTCCAGAGCACAGGAACTTCTGTCCCTATAGAGTTGGAGTGTGTTACCTTCCTGGCATGTAGATGTGTTCATCAACCCAGAAGATCCCAGAATCCTGTACTATCTGGACACCTACCTTCCTGGCATGTGGATGTGTTCATCAACCCAGAAGATCCCAGAATCCTGTACTATCTGGATTTTTGTGAAGGCCTCATCATGTAGACATGATCAATTATTCACTCACTTTCCAGCCTCTTTCCTCTCTCCAGAAAATGCGGGTGGGGCTAAAAGTACCAAATTTCTAACTATACTTGATCTTGTTGGTGACCAACTAACATTCAAGAACGTACCAAGATTTGCTGTATTAGAACAAAGATGCTCCTATGTTTATGACTTAGAATCTCTGTGTAAGACACCAAGAGCAAAGACCAAATATTAGAACAAAAGATGATCCTAGCACCCTAGGAGGTGACAAGCGTTTTAGGAACTCTGTCAGGCACCAGAGTCAAAAGACCGATTATTACCAGAAACCAGGGATATAGAGATAGAAATAAAGATAGAAAAGACTTATTATATATAATTTATTATTTCATAAAGAGCTTTGAGTTCTGTTAGTATTGATAGTTCAACTTTGCTCTTCCTTAATTTTGCCCGAATTATTCTTGGTTCTTTGTGTTTTTCTTCCTTCCTTCCTTAAATGATCAAGATTCCATTCAATATATACTTTATTTTTTTTTTTTTTTTTTTGTTAAACTCCTTTCTTTAATTAGAGAGAGACAGAGACAGAGACAGATAGAGAGAGCTTGAGTTGGGGAGAGGGGCAGATGAGGAGAGAGAGAAAATCCCAAGCAGGCTCCATGCTCAGCACACAGACTCACCAAGGGGCTTGATCCCATAACCCTGGGATTATGACCTGAGTCCAAACCAAGATTGCTCAACTGTCTGAGCCACCCAGGTGCCTTAAAATATGGTTTAATTTAGAAGGAAATATCCTTACAATATTGCAGCTGAAAACCATGAAAATGGTGCATGCTTTCATTTACTGAAATTCTTTAATTCTTCTCGATGGTATTTTTACAGCTTTTTGTTTAGGGATTTTTCAGAACTTGTTTAAATTTATTGCTTGATATTGAACGATTTTCTATGGTGAATTGTTCATTTTATTGTCTAACTATTTGGTATTAGTATATAGAACTGTATTTGATTTTTTAAATTGATCTGTATCCAGTAAACTTGCTAAAAATTCATTAAATTTTAATAGATTGTAGATGTCTCTGCATTATCTATCTGCATAATCATTTCATCTGTAAGTAGTGATGCTGTCATTGCTTTCACATCATGATATTATTTATTTCTTTTCCTTGACTTAAAGAAATATGGTATAGAATGGATATTATTTAACAATTTCTGGGGAAAAATTCAGTATTTCACCACTGTGCCTAATGTGCACATAATGTGCATAATGTGGGCTGTAAGATTTTGAAGCTATTCTTTTTCAGATTGAGGAAAATTTCTTCTATTTCTAGTTTTTTTTTTAATCATAAATGGGGGTTACACATTGTCAAATGCCTTTTGTACATGTATTAAAATTGTTTACTCTTTTTTCTCTTTTCTATGAATGTGATGAATTTTACTAATTATTGTGTTAATTTTATTAATTAATATATTTTTCATATATAGCTACATCTTTGTATTTAAGTTTCTGAGAAAGATGGGTCAATACTTTTTTTCTTGAAAAATAATATTAGGAATCAAAATTAAATTAGTCTTATAAACAGATAATTATTCCCCTTTTTCTATTCTGGGAATTCTGGTATTGGAAAAATTTTCTAGAAAAGCCATATGGTCCTAAGTTTTTTACTGTGAAAGAACTCAATGGGCTCAATATTTTCACAAGCACTGAGGTAATCAAACATTGTATTTATTTTTATTTAAGCTCTGTATTTATATTTATTCCAGTGAATTTTTCTACTCCATTCAAATTATAAATTTTAGTATCAGAAAGTTGGTAATAATATACTATCATCATTTGATATTGGAATTTATGTTTCATTTTCATGTCCAAAATTGCTAATCTATATCATTTTTATTTTTTTGTTATGTTTTCTCTAGTGGTTTACTAATCTTATTGGTATTAAAAAAACCAAAAAACAAAAAACAAAAAACAGCTTTGGGGCACCTCCGTGGCTCAGTTGGTTAAGTGTCTGACTTTGGCTCAGGTCATGATCTCACAGCTGGTGAGTTCGAGCCCCCGTATTGGGGTCTGTGCTGACAGCTCAGAGCCTGGAGCCTGCCTCGGATTCTGTGTCTTCCTTGCTCTCTGCCCCTTCCCCACTTGCACTCTGTCTCTGTCTCTCTAAAATAAGTAAACAGTAAATTTTTTTAA
Source organism: Panthera pardus (assembly GCF_024362965.1). Taxonomy (NCBI): domain Eukaryota; kingdom Metazoa; phylum Chordata; class Mammalia; order Carnivora; family Felidae; genus Panthera; species Panthera pardus. The sequence goes on along the minus strand of NW_026526810.1, from coordinate 121,737,821 downwards.
ACAAACTTTTAGTTTTGTTTACATTATCCACTTATATTTGTATTATATTTTGTTTATTCCTTCTCTTATCATTGGCATTTATTTTTTTGTACACTCTTTGGATTTGATTTGACTTTCTTCTCAACTTTTATGAGAAGGCTTAAACCAGTTTCAATCTTTACATATTTTCTAATACATAAAATTAGGCCTATAAATTTCTCTCAAAACACTATCTTAGCTGTAGTCCACATTAAAAAAAAAAAGTATAGCTTCATTAACTTTCCATTGAAAATATTTTCCAATTTGCATTCTGAGTTCTTTGACCCTGAAATAGTAAGAACTGTCTTCACTAATACTTTGGAGTTTGGGATTTTCTAGTTATCGTCTTCGTTTTTAATAAAATGTTAATCAAACAAATTCTAGCTTAATCCCTTTGTGGTTAGAGAATATAATCTGAATAATGTCATTCTTACAAAATTTGTTGAGCCTATCTTTATGGCTCCTCCATATCCTTCCTACAGAGAACTGTTCATACATTTTTATCTTGGGACCAAAAAACTGCCATTTTGTACTACAAAGGAGGAGAAAGGGTAATGAAATGGCGAAATCCTAACTGGTCCACTTATTCCTGATAGAGTTCTTTAATTAATTATACTCATAATTGCCCTGTGTCCCATGCCTGTCCTTTAGTACAATTAGCTCAGATTCCGGTGCCTCCAGGGTTCCCTCAGTGAAGACTGTTCTTACCTCTGGTGTTTTGGATTGTGAATTTCTCTATTAATATCAACCCATCTGCTTGAAATTTTCCAGATTTCCTCAAATATTCTGGTCCACTGACTTCTTGTTTTCCTGCAGTTAGCTTCCTAATTTCTTTCATAACTTTCTATAATCCCAAAGGAAGTTTGGGAACAAAAGGCAGTAAAACTGAATGCTCAGTCTTCCATCTTGAATAAGCTTGTAGATCATTTTTAGCAGTATCTTCTGTGATCCATATTTAACTTCCCTTTTGAGAAACAGGGCTATAAAAACGAGCATAAATATTAAAATTGGCCATTGAGATATGCATATTATTTTATAATTGGAAAAGATATTAAAGATTGTTTCCTATTCTTTACTAAAACCAACCAATTATTAGCTCAATTCAACCTGTAGTCTAATAGGGGAAAATATATATTATTTTTGTAAAAATGAATTTTCTGGTCACTTGTCAGTACCAAGATGACTTTCAGTACCACACAGCCAGACCAAAGAAGCTAGGTCATCTAGCATGCCATCCAAGAATTGTTATCAAAGGGTGGTTTATGGTCAACAAATTGGGGTAGTTCTCTATTATAACTGGATCCATTTATACTTGAGGCAATCAGCTGGCATGTGAAATACACGAATCTGTTCAACCTCAGCTATTTAGACATTTTCCCGAAATCTCCCATAGAACCATCTAAGTCTCTTAAAATTATTGAGAAATTAATTATTCCTTTAATATATAATCCAATTGAGGCTCCTATCATGTAAAAAAATAGTGTATCTCTCTTACAATGCAGATTTCTTGCATTCTTTACATGAGTCATTGTTACAATCCTTTATGAATAATTGGAAGTACAAAAGACATGAATTTACATAATGATCATCTATGTATATCAGGAATGACTATTCCCAATTGTCTCAGCTGTTGGAGGTTGGACATAATCATAATTTAACCCCCAAGTACAAGAGGCAGGATCTCCTGTCCTATCCCACTAGGTGCTCAGGGGCTTATTTGATCTTACAGTTTCTCAAAGATGAACCGCAGAGGAGCATTACTCAGTGTAGCTGGCTCAAGAGCAAATTCTCATGGCACTGGCCCATTGGCCCGTTAGGAGACAAGCTGATCAAGGCTGTTGGTGAACTTGGGGCAATACTTTGACTAATGGGAACCTGAGCTATGAATGATTTCGAAGAACTTCTATCCCGTGAAGTTCCTCAGAAATAAAATGATGCAATTACATTCAATTTTTTTTCTACTACCCAGTTCTTTCACAAAGTGTCTTTTCTCTGGACCGTGTTACTGTTAGAGGAATCCTAATACCCATGTGTCCCTGTTTCTCCTACATTTTTCAGACTCCATGTTTTTCCAGTTCGCAGCCCTTTGTCCCCTGCCACAAAATTGTATCAATATCTCTCCTGGAATACAAACACTTGAAAGCCAATCGGTAACCTGTATAATAATCAATTAAAACCAAGTAGTGAAGAACAAAACAAAATTAAAATATTTTCCTCTCATAATGGGCAACTGTGTAGTTGATATTTAGTAGTAAAAAACAAAGAATGCAGTCTGCTCCCCAGAAGATAGCTTCCCATCCTAACCATCCATCCTCAAATCCTACCCAAAAGGGGGCTGGATGAGGTACTTCTAACAGAGCAAAGACAAGGAAATGGAAAGAGCTTATATTTGTATGTCAATGAGAATTTGGCATTCATATTCATCTACTACTAACATGCTAACTTATATACAGGGAGTTGAGCTGAGAAGATATCACTGGCTTGCCTCTTAGTTTCTGAGGCTACCTTCTTGACTTCAAAAGCTGAAAACTTTATCAGTATATGACTTTTAAGACTCTTGAGTTTCCTCTAATGCCAGAGAATCAATGTTTAACAAAGTCTTGTAGAGTTTGAAAAAAGATTGAGATTTTTAGTAACAAAAACTACATTTTAACATTTTAGACTAGTCAAAGACTTTGTCCTAAAAGCATTTATTATCTGTTCCAGAATTCATAGATAAGTACACATTATAATTTTATTGAATTCAGCATATTTTACAAACTTGAAAAGATGTAATTTTTCTATTTATACCCAAAATACAATACGGGCATTAAAAAAAATCAAAGGCAAAGTGGAAAAGTTATTTAGTCTGTCTTTATTTAAAATGAGCCAAAAGGGGGGGAAAAAACCCAAATACAATTGGCTAATTGCTTTGTAATTTGGCTTTATTTTTTTGACACTAATGGAGAATTTCTAACACCTACACAGCTAATGAGTTGGGAAGTTATGAGCTTTACCTGAATACAGATATTTAGTCAGAAAGAAAAATAAAAGCATATTTATTGTTTAGAAAATAGTGAATGTTGAACAGACATGGTAGTGTCTATATTCTAGTTCTGGGTTTCAAGTGTTTGCCCTAAGGATCTTGAAGTTTAAGGGGATACATGGGTATGCAAAAATGCATTTTCAGTCTCCTGTGTTTAGTGTCATGACAGATGAACTGTCAAAACACATAGAAAATCATCTAAATAACAGTAACAAATAACAATAAGTATTAGTGCCAACTATGATATATTCATTATGTCACAGCTTGTTTGCTATGTGCTTCACGTATGTAGTGCTCCTTGAGTCCTCCCTGATGAATATTGGTATAATTGTCCTCAGTTGAATCAGTAACAATTATGATCAAAGAGGAAGTATCTTATTTCCATAGCTCATAAGAGGAAGATTTGGGATTCATTATTATATCTATCAAAATCCAAAGCCCATTTGGTTAACCCCTATTTAAACCCCCCTACTTAACCATCAGGGAATTTTTTTTATAGAGAAGATACAACCGTAGTTGGCTTTGGAAGCAAATGTTAAGAGAAGCAGGCAAGGAAGCGGAGTCAGGAAGCTAATTTAATCAGGAAAAATGTCATTTACTTACAAGAAGAGAGAGGTACGCTATATTTTTATAGAATCCAAAGAAATTTTCTGTCACACAGCTATAAATTGCATAGAGCAAAAGTCACATATGAGGATGAAGGGTTAGGCTGGGTTCAAATTATAAGGGGTTCAAATGTCCAAGTAGGAATCTGGGGTTCCTGTGGTTTATGGAAGACGATTGAAGCTTACATGGAGAAAAGGTATGGTTGGACTTGCATGGTTGATGAAAGTCTCATCAGACCAGGTGAAAGGCTATGTAGCAGAGTTACTACGAAGGTATGTAATAGAGGCAATGGAGAAAATTTGGAAGAAAAAAAATTTTCATGCTAAAAGAGGGAGAGATTCGATCTGAGTGGCTTATGTGTTACACACCTAAGTTGTGAATACAGGCCAGTGTTAGAAGTGAGACACTGGAAATTCTGTTTAGGAAGGCACAGTTGTATCTGGCTTAGGTGTAAGCAGTGGTTGATTTGGGTGAGACACCACTAGGATTTGGGCTCTGGTCTGGTAGGGGATGCTTGTTACCTCAGACAATGTTGTGGAGTCTGGGCACATCAGGACTGCCCTACTCTCATGTAGGCATACCTTGTTCCATTTGGCATGTTCACTCTGTCCATAGCTTTAGAAATAACTTTTTTCCAAGTCACAATGACTCTTCAACCTTCCTCAGAGTTTTGATACCTTCATTTTTCTTCCCATCTAACTACTTCCCATCATAGTTCCATTCCCTGTCATTGTCAACTCATCCTCAAACATTAGATCTTAGCTCAAGCCCCATGTTCTCGGGAATGGTGTCTTCACCACTTCTTCAACCAGATCAGAGTCCCCTTATGCACTGCCACGGTCCTCCATATTTTCTTCCACAGCACTGTCACAAATTATCTATTTAAAGAGCTATTTAATTAATGCCTACCTTCCATTATACTGAAGCCCTATGAAAGAAGGTAAATATATGTAATATTCTTGAATGTGTCTCACAAGCCCAGAAAATGTTATGAAACACAGTGTGTTCTCAATACATAGTTATTCAATGAAAGAACGAATTTTTCATGGGGCCTTCTCAAGTGACATGTTAAACATGCAAAGTGTATCTTTAAGCTCTGGCCTCATTGATCTCCTTCATGATTGTAAAAGAAAAGAAAAGAAAAGAAAAGAAAAGAAAAGAAAAGAGAAAAGAGAAAAGAAAAGGAAGGGAAGGGAAGGGAAGGGAAGGGAAGGGAAGGGAAGGGAAGGGAAGGGAAGGGAAGGGAAGGGAAGGGAAGGGAAAGGAAGGGAAAGGAAGGGAAGGGAAGGAAAAGAAACTTGGGGATTGACTTTGTATAGTAGCCAACACCCCTGTGGGAATTTCCATAGTCTGGCCATCCATTCATTCCTTCATTACACAAGCAATAATTGAGCATTATACCACACACTAGGTTTGGGAATACAAGGATAAAAATGACTTGTCTTTTCTCTCAAGAGCTCAGTTAGTTCTGCTCACCTTCCAATCTCAGCTTTCTACTTATTTTTTTACAACAAACGAATCCTACCACCAGAAAATAAGTTGCTCGTATTTCAGTCCCTTGTGTTTACTACTAAAAATTGCCTGCAAAATGAGACATGGCCCTTTTGTTATTTTCATTAGAAAGCAAATTACTTGTGATAACTTTGACAGGAGTTAAATGGATGTAGAATCAGATCTACCTTATTATGGAGCTGATTTTTTGAGAAAGGAATGGAGTCTGTCAGAATCAGGGTTTCATCATTGCTAAAAAATAAAAATGACATCATTGAACTGAGTGACTGCATGAAGACACCTATGCTGAGTGTCTAGAGACATTTTTAGAAAGAAGTTTACTCTATAACGATTATCACTGCCATGTAATTTTTTCAACTGGTTCTAAGAAGTGCTTTCTTCTTCCTATTTCAAGGAAAACAAGAATATTCTAAAGGTATGGTATTTGAACACCTTTCTACTTTCTTCAATTCAAAGTATTAGAAAAGAGTGATAGTTTGTGTTTTGTGTTAAAAATAAAATGCTGCAGTTTAAAGCTAGTTTTGCGGTTTCCCCAATGTGTCAGGTGCTAACCTTTTCAAAAGGAAAGGCTTTGAGTAACTTTGATTATACAAACAGTGCACTCTGAGCTGAAAGTTGGAATTTGAAGGAAGGGTGGGAAAAATGGTTTATAGATCTTATTCAACAGCATTTGTTGAGCATAATGAATCATGTTGAAGTACAGCATTTGCTTAAAATTATTGTAACATGCAGGGTGCTTGTGTGGCTCAGTTGATTAAGTGTCCAACTTCGACTCAGGTCACAATCTCACTGTTCGTGGGTTCGAGCCCTGCGTCAGGTTCTGTGCTGACAGCTCTGAGCTTGGAGCCTGCTTTGGATTCTGTGTCTCCCTGTCTCCCTGCCTCTCCCCCCATTTGCAGTCTTTCCTCTAAAAATAAACATTAAAAAATAATAATTAAATTATAGTAACATGGGATAGCTGCCCGTATGACTGTTCACATAGATTTCTATATTTCTTTCTTTATGATTGGCCTTTCTCAAGACAAGATTTAAGTAAGTTTTTCCCACTCTTCATTGTTCACCAGATACTAGTCTTACCACATTGTGCATTTAATCTGTATAAATCTGAACAAACAAGGGTGTATTTGTCAGCCTTCACAACAGAAGGACAGAAGAGTCCGCTCATAGGAATTTCTTTCACTCACATTTTCCAGCAGTCTTGTTCTATCACCTGATGTTCATGATAGATCAATTTGGCATGGTCCTGGAAATTAGTCAGCGATTCTGGTCCTCAAATTTCCTTCACCCTAATGTGGGTAATTCTTATTGTATATTTGACCTTGATTTAGCCACTGATCATCTGCTGACTCCAGAATTTAGATTTTAGTGTATGTTGTGGTTTTGAACCTGTCTTAGCACTAAATATTATAGCAACCTCAATTGAATGTTCAACCAAAATTAGATACTATTTCCTACTAAGTCAGGTATAAAAATATATTTAGATGGAGCAAAGAATATGGATTTAACAAAAACACAACTGAAAATGGAGGAGCGGCAGGGAGACCCTGAGCTTGTCTCATTCCTGAAATGCAGCTAGATCAGCAACAAACCATTTTGAACACCTAGGAAATGGATCTGAGGTTGAACACAACAGTCTGCATAATTTGAGTTACAGAACTCGACACTTACCTGGTTCAAAGAGGTGAATGGGGGGAGAGAAACCAGCAGAGGGTAGGGAGCAATTGTCACGGAGAGAAGGCAGACAGAGAGGGAGAAAGGGGGAGAGCGCGGCACACCGGGATGGTGCAAGAAAAGCACTCTCCCCAAAAGTAGCTGGTGAGAAAGAGTGAAAACACTAGCCAGGGACTGAACAAGAAATCTGTTCCCCCAAACCACTGATGGGGAGAAAGGAGAGGGTTTCAATACCACCGGGATTCTATAATCAATGGAGCCCAGAGTCTGAAGTATCAAAGCTCAGTGCCTGGCAGTGCTCTGGTGAAGAAATAGGGCAAATCCCCAGGAGCAGGCAGTGCAGTCTGAGGGGTCCGTGTGCAACATGGGGAGAAGCGATTCCTCTGCTTGGAGTACATTTGGTAGAGGTCATATGGCCTCTCCACAGGCAAAGGTCCCAGAGGACCCCAGAGAGCAGCCACGTTTGCTGGTACTGGGGACCAGGATGCCAGAGTGTGGCAAAAGCTGGTGCTGGCTGTGTGTTGTTATTTGCCAAAATCTCCGAACCGCTGCTGCTGCATGATCGCATGAATGTTTTCTGGGGCAAGTCTGCACCCGCCATTGCTCAGTGAGACCCTCCCCCAGAGAGCCAGCTCTCTGAATTAAGGGGTTTTAAAACACAACACTGTCTGAGATCAAACTCTGGAGGGATCAAACTCTGTTCAGACAGCTTGAACACAGACAGAGTAGAGGGGAAAGTGGACAGAGGCCTCAGACAAAGGAGGGGAGCTTGATTCCGAGTCAGTGAAAGCATGAAGTTCCTGCACCAGGAACTAGGGAGCTGCGTGAAGCCATTTCCACATCTCCGGCACATGCACATGCACATGTACGTACACACACACACACACACACACACACCCACACACTGATCCACTCCAGTAAGCTAGGCAGCACCACCTAGTGGAGAAGGGAGCTGTTATACCAAGCCCCACCCAACTGTGCCCACTAAGCACATCCCCAGAAGACAAGCACAAGTCACCCCTTGGTGTAAGGGTGACAGTATGCTTCATAGTTTCAGTTCTCGGTGAACCTGGATGTAACTATTCAGGTATCATTCTGTAGGCTGGTTCATTTATATGTTCGTTTTCTTTGATTCTGTTTTTGCTTACACTCTTCTTTCTTTTCTTTCTTTTTCTTGGATACAGAAAGAAACATTTTTTTTTTAATTTTTCCTGTTTTTAAAATTTTTTAAATTTTTATTCTATTTCATTTTATTTTTCTATTTGATTATATAATTTTGTTTAATTTTCAAACTTTTTTCATACCTTTTTCCCCCTTTCTTTTCCCTTTTTTTTCTATTAAGCTTCTTTCAACATGCAGATTGAAACACATCTAGGATCTAGCTTCCTTTACTTGATTTTGTTTTGTTTGTAGTTTTTAATTTTAATTTTTTATTTTGTTAATTTTTTTCTTCCTCCAAAATGACACAAAAACAGACACATCTATCAATGGAACAGAATAGAGAACCCAGAAATGGACCCACAAACGTATGGCCAACTAATCTTTGACAAAGCAGGAAAGAATATCCAATGGAAAAAAGACAGTCGCTTCAGCAAGTGGTGCTGGGACATCTGGACAGTGACATGCAGAAGAATGAACCTGGACCACTCTCTTACACCAGACACAAAAATAAACTCAAAATGGATGAAAGACCTAAATGTGAGACAGGAAAACATCACAATCTTAGAAGAGAAAACAGGCAATAACCTCTTTGACCTTGGCCCCAGCACCTACTTACTTGACATGTCTCTGGAGGCAAGGGAAACAAAAACAAAAATGAACTATTGGGACCCCATCAAGATAAAAATCTTCTGCACAGCAAAGTAAACAATCAGCAAAACTAAAAGGCAATGGAAATAATGAGGCATATATTTGAAAATGACATATCATATAGTTAGTATCCAAAATCTATAAAGAACTGATCAAACTCAACGTCCCAAAAACAAATAATCCTGTGAAGAAATGGGCAAAAGACATGAATAGACATGAACAGACACTTTTCCAAAGAAGACATCCAGATGGCCAACCGACATATGAAAAAATGCTCAACATCACTCATCATCAGGGAAATACTAATCAAAACCACAATGAGATACCGCCTCACATCTGTCAGAATGGCTAAAATTAACAACTCAGGAAATGACAGATGTTGGCGAGGATGTAGAGAAAGAGGAACACTTTTGCACTGCTGGTGGGAATGCAAACTGGTGCAGCCACTCTGGAAAAGGGTGTGGAGTTTCCTCAAAAAATTAAAAATAGATAACCCAGAAATCGCACCACCAGATACTTAACCAAAGGATGCAAAAATGCTGATTCGAAGGGGCACATGCAGCCCAATGTTTATAGCAGCGCTATCGACAACAAAGTATAGAAAGAGCCCAAATGTTCATCAACTGATAAATTGATAAAGAAGAAGTGGTGTGTGTGTGTGTGTGTGTGTGTGTGTGTGTATACACATTACTTGGAAGTCAAAAAAATGAAATCTTGCCATTTGCAACAATGTGGATGGAACTAGCTAAGTGAAATAAGTCAATCAGAAAAAGACAAATATCATGATTTCACTCATATGTGGCAGTTAAGAACCAAGACAGATGAACACAGGGAAAATGAAGCAAAAATAAGATAAAAACACAGAGAGAGACAAACCATAAGAGACTCTTAAATACAGAGAAAAAACTGAGGGTAGCTGAAAAGGATGTGGGTTGGGACATGAGCTAAATAGGCGAGAGGCGTTAAGGAGGACACTTGTTGGGATGAGCACTGGGTGCTACATGTAAGTGATGGATCACTAAATTCTATTCCTGTTCTATTGCTGAAATCATTATTACACTATATGTTAATGAACTTGGATTCAAATTTTAAAAAATAATAAAATAAAATAAAATAATTAAATTAAATTAAATTAAATTAAGTTAAATTAAATTAAAAAAATAACTCAGGGTGCCTGGGTGATTCAGTTGGTTAAGTATCCAACTCTTGATTTCAGCTCAAGTCATGATCTCATGGTTCATGAGATCGAGCCCTGTAGCAGGCTCTGCACTGACAGTATGGAGCCTGCTTGGGATTCTCTCCCTCCCTATCTCTCTCTCTGACCCTTTTCTGCTTGCTGTCACTCTCAAAAAAAAAAAAAAAAGGTCAACTAAATTGCCGAATGTTAAATCTTATCATTTCCAAAAATCTGGGTATTTGAAATATATCCACTTAAATGACTTCCTTGTACATTTCATTCAGATTTCCATTCTTATGGAAACACAAATGAAGTTTCTGTGAATCAAGCAGAACATATTTAAGGTACAACAAAGTAGCAAAGGGAAATACTAGAAATGAAAACCACTGTAACAGAAAAAAATGAATGTCTTTGATAGCTTTTTACTAGACTCCATGTAATTGAGGAAAAAACAATTGAGGCTGAAGTTAGGCCAGGAAAAAATTCCCAAAATATATACGAAAAGAAAAAAAAAATAAAAAAACAGAGGGTAATACTCAAGAATTATACAATTCAAAAGTTGGAATATGCATATTGTTGGAAGAAAAACAGAGAATGGAGCAAAGAAATATTCTAAATAATAATAACCAAGGACTGTCTGAACGTAATAGATATATCAAAATAAAGATCGAGAAAATTTAGAAAACAAGTGGGATAAATATAAGAAAAAATCACAATTAGCATGTGATTTTCTGTAGCATCAAACTACAGAAAAACAAATACAAAATGACCACTCAAAAGTATCTAGATTAGGGGCGCCTGGGTGGCTCAGTCAGTTAAGTGTCCCACTTCGGCTCAGGTCGTGATCTTGTGCTTCGCAAATAAGAGCCCCGCGTTGGGCTCTGTGCTGACAGCTGGGAGCCTGGAGCCTGCTTCAGATTCTGTGTTTCTCTCTCTCTCTGTTCCTCCCCCACTCATGCTCTGTCTTTCTCTGTCTCTCAAAAATAAATGTTAAAGAAAAAGAAAAATTAAAGGAAAGAAAGTATTTAGATCTAAAAAAAAAACACAAACAAAAAATGTACCTATTGAATAACAAGGATAAGAATTAATGCAGATTTGTCATAGAAATCATACAAGCAAAAAGAGAGTGGATTGAAATATTTAAAACTTTGCAAGAAAAAAATAGAACTTAAATACCATACTGAGTAAAATTACCATTGAAAAATTAAAAAGATTTAAAGACAAAAACAAAAATAAAAAAAACAAAAACAAACAAAATTGAAGGACTTTATTGCCAGCAAACTTGTCCAGTATGAAGTGTTAAAAGACACTCATGAGAGCTAGATTTGGACTAGTAGGTTGTAGACAAACAAGGAAAAAGGCCGAAATCATCCATGTGATAATGTATTAAAGTTTGAGATATTGTAATAAACTTATATTTAGCTTTTATTTACACAGAAAGTTATATATAATTATATGTCAGCTGAGAGGACAAATGATAAAATGACTCCCTAAAGCCTAATAGCAATAAACAAACTAGGGCCTAGATAACAGTTTCTAATACTATTTGCTAATAAAAGGAATTTGTGCTCCCTGAAAAAATGGCTGATTCTAGGTTCGAGGGCATGACACATACAAAATGAGCCTGGAAAATCCTGAAATTCCAAAGGGAAGAAAGTGTTCAATGGTAATGCAATAATATGATTATGTCAAAGGAGACAACCGAGAGAGAACAGAGGTGAAAAACTCAACAATTTGAACAATAAAATGAACAAAGCATTATTGGGCTATAATCATAAGTATTAAATAAATATTCACGAATGCATACTGATATGAATGGATTTTTAAAAATGAGATAGAATAATTTCCTGTGCAGAAGAATTTATGTAGATACTCTGCCCTCAAGGAGGTGGAACATAACTCTTCTGTCCTTAAGTGTGGGCAAAGCATAATGACTTCCATCTGAAGAATACAGTATGGGAGGCGCCTGGGTAGCTCAGTCAGTGAAGCATCCGACTCTTGATTTTTGGCTCAGGTCATGATCTCATGGTTCATGTCTCGCTCTGCACTGACTGCACAGAACCTGCTTGAGATTCTCTCTCTCCCTCTCTCCCTCTGCTCCTCCCCCGTTCAATCTTTCTCTCCAAATAAACCAACTTCTTTAAAAATTAAAAAAAAAAAAGAATATAGTATAAATAGTCACATGAAGGAAAGAGTAGGGAGACTAACTTTGTGGAGAAACCTGAAAAATACTACCTAATCCAGATAATCAAGGTTAACTTCACTGTGGTAAGATCAGTGACTGTATGATATGGTAAGAATGTAACTTCACCTCTGTGCCCTAACCCATAAGCCCATTCTATTCATGATGGGAAACACAGACAAATACCAATTTATTCTTTTCAACAAACGGTACTAGGAAAACTGAATATCCACATGCAAAAGAATGAAATTGGACCCCCAACCTCATGCCTTATTCAAAAATTAATTTTAAATGGAACAATGGCCTAAATGTAAGTGCCAAAACTATGAAAGTCTAAAATACAACATAGGTGTAAGTCTTTGTGGCCTTGGCTTAGGTATGTTTTGTTGTTATGATGATAGCTAAAGCACAAGCAAGCAAAGAAAAAAAACAGATTATTTGGCTTCATCAGAATTAAAAACTTTGTGCTTCAAGGATGCACAAAGTTAAAAGATCATGCATAGAATATAAGAAAATATTTATAAACTATATGGCTCCTCATCGTCTAGCATACAGAATATATTAATATATATTATTATCCTCCTACTTGGGGCACCTGGGTGGCTCAGTCAGTTGAACATCTGATTTCAGCTCAGGTCATGATCTCACAGTTCATGAGTTCAAGCCCCGTGATGGGCTCTGTGCTGACAGCTGGGAGCCTGGAACCTGCTTCGTATTCTGTGTCTCCTCTGTCTCTGCCCTTTCCCTGCTCATGCTCTGTCTCTCTCTGACTCCCAAAAATAAATAAATGTAAAAAAGAAAGAAAGAAAGAAAGAAAGAAAGAAAGAAAGAAAGAAAGAAAGAAAGATAGAAAGAAAGACACAACTCAAAAATGAAAAGAAAAATAATTCAATTTAAAAACATCGAATAGAAATTATGGAAAAGGAGATATACAAATGGCAAATTAGGAAATAAAATCATGCTCAGCATAATTAGCATCTGGAAAAGGTAAATCAAAACCACAATAAGCTATCATGTCACACCCACTAGGATGACCGAGTTTAAAAAGACACATGATACTTAGTGTTGACAAGGATGTGGAGAAATTAGAATTTTCATACACTGCTTGCTGGGTGGGAATGTAAAATGGAGCAGCCACTAAAGAAAAGAATTTGGCAGTCCCAAAAAGTTGAGTAGAGTTACCATATGATCCAGCAATTCTACTCCTAGGCACATATCCAAGAGACTGAAAACTTATGCTCACACGAAAACTTGTACTCAAACATTCATAGCAGCATCATTTGTAATAACCAAAAAGCAGAAACAACCCAAATGCCCACCAACTGATGCATGGAAAAATAAAATACGGCGTATTCATACAAGTGAATATTATTTATCCACAAAAAAGAATAAAGTACTAATACATGCAACACCATAGATGGATCTTAAAATCATTTTACTGAATGAAAGAAGCCAGACAGAAAAGATCACATATTATGTGAGCCTATGTATATGAATTGTCCAGAATACACAAATCCATAGAGATGCAAAGTAGGTTAGTGTTTTCCTGGGGATTTGGGACTCAGAAAAGAGTATGGGATTTCATTTGGGGGTGACAAAATTATCCTGGAATTAGATAGGGGTAATGGTTGCAGAACCAGGTGTATAGACTAAAATTCACTAAATTATATTATTTAGAAGTGTGAATGTTATGGTATGTTAATTACCTCTCAAATTTAAAACATCCCACTGAAGGGCCATTCTGGCCTCTATTTCTCATCTGTATCCAACCAGCATTCCTCAAAAATGTCAAGGTCATCAAAAATAAGGAAAGACTAAGAAACTGTCACTCATGACCTGTGTGTCTCCACGAGGAGACTAAAGAAAGATGGAAGCCAAATGGAATATATGTCCTGGGTGACATCCAAGAACAGGAAAAGACCTAATAAAAACTAAAGAAATATGACCATGGCATAGAATTCATTTAATAATAACGTATCAAATTGATTCATTAATTGTGACAATTATACCACAGTCATGTAAGACGCTGGTAATATGGAAAACTAGATGAGAGGCATATGGGATTCCCTATACTATCTTCTCATTTTTCCTGTAAATCTGAAACTGTTCTAAAATTAAAATTTTCTTAAGAGACACTCAATTTTTAAAATATTACTATACATTACATTTTTTAATGTTTATTTTTGAGAGAGACAGAGAGAGTGAGCATTGGGGAGGGGTAGAGACAGAGAGACACAGAATCTGAAGCCGACTCCAGGCTCCGAGCTGTCAGCACACAGCCCAACGCGGGGCTCAAACTCACAAACCCTAAGATCATGACTGGAGCTGAAATATGATATTTAACCGACAGAGCCACTGAGGTGCCCCAAGACTCTCAATTTTGAAGTATTGATATTACTCTCCATTATAAAGATAAGTAGATGAAAACAAAACAAAACAAAACAAAACAAAACACTTTAAATAACTTGCCTATGGTCATAGTTCAGTAAATGCCAAAGCGGGTATTTGGACCTAGGCACTCGGGCTTTAGAGACTGTGCTTTTGACTATTGTGCAGAGTGTTTTCTGATCTACTTTTCACCCTCTCCCATGTCCCTGAAAGCTGACTTGTGTGATTCCCTTCCCCAGCTTCAAGATGTATTTGAATAGTACGGAGTCTAGCAATCAAGGGATTGGAGGTAGCAAAGAGAGAGGTTCAGGCAGGTATCCCCCCGTGTCTCTCCCTACAGGGTTATTTTAGGTTGGCTGCATTTCTGATCTATCAACCAAAGGTTTTAACTCCTGTCTCGAGATCCTTTCCACGCCGCTTCATGTTTCTCCCCAGCCCCTCGAGCCTGAGCACTATATGATCCTCTGCGGTTCCCCTCCACCTTGCCTGTGTCTCTGTGAGTAGAATTCATATGAAACTCTTCTCACAGTATTCAATTTAAATAGACTACCCTTGCCAGTCAAGTCCCTTCCTGAGAGCACCAAGATACAATTCCTAACTTATTGGCTAAAAGTACAGGTTAACACTATAAAGTAGGCAAAGTTTACCTTCAGTGGCCCTCTCACTTTGCCATCTAACTCTTCCAAACATACGTTGAGGTGTTTTTGTTTGCTTGTTTGTTTTGGACAAACATAGTATTTATTCATCTCTGTAGTCCCACTTGAGAATTTAGTACGTCACACACAGGTTCTCAGTACTTATCTTGTTTGACTGAATGAATGGATGAATTAATGAATAAATGAATCCCTTCTCTCTCTCTTCGGCCACATTCACCCACAAGGCACCTATGTCAACAACCACTGAGTTTGGTGGCTCATGGCTCATGGACACAACCCAGTTTGGTCCTATCTTTGTAGTTAGCCTTCTACAGGTAAATGCCGTGATATCAAGGTAAAAACCACACAAATTACCGCCATGTTTAGGTTTTATGGCTTATCTGTCATTCCACTGAAAAGTTACCTAAAATAAAATATAAACCAAAAGCTGAATGGAGTTCTATCTTGCATATACCAGAGAAAATGGAAGCATCAAGAGGTAATATGAAAGGAAAAACAAACAACAGTGATTTTGAAAACAAATCACTGCATACCTTATGCAATAACAAAGGATACAGAAATAATGAGGCAAGGTAGCTTTTATTTCTTCCTTGGTAACAGGCCTGAGACTCAACAAAATGCCCATAAGGCCATCAACTGAATTTCTGAGTATTAGTCTCATTTCTCAATTATTCTCTTATACTTGGAACATGCATAACACTTTAGGGTTCAACTCTCTCTTCCGAAGATGAACATAAGTGTATGGGTCATTGGCTAATCTCAATGAGCTGCTGTAAAAGCACAATAATTGTGGAGTATTGTAGGAATAATGCATCAGACTAGACTAATAACAGCAGAAACAAAAGACATTACTGGCATATTTGAGGCTATTGAATCTACAGAACTTGTCCAGTCATTCAAATACTATGAGGCATCATTTATGAGCCTTTGGCCTATGTTTGATAAATGTTTTCAAAATCCTACTTCAAGTAAATGTGTCTCTTCCCTAAATCAAAAGGAAATCAAATCCAAAGATCAATGTAATGTACCACAGTCCTGGTTACAGAAGATATTACCAAAATATATTATTATTATTATTATTATTATTATTATTATATATTTATATATTATTATACTTTATTAATATATCTTATTATTACATATAATATAATTATATAATATTATTATATGTTATATTTAGAAAGTATTCTCATAAATCTTAAACTCAAAAAGAAGAAAAAGGTATCTCTTGCTCAAACAGCCATTTTAATCCAGAGAGCCAGTGAAGTGTTCTAGAGAGGGAAGTCCCAGAAAGAACTTTACTGGAGTTCTCTTTGGAATGAGAGAAGCCTTTTCCAAAGCCAATGTTTAAGGATATAGAAATGAAGCCTGAACTGTTGTTCTGAGCCACTGCCTCTACTTTCATTCATTCTTCTATTCGTCTATCCATCTATCTGTCTTCTGTCTGTGTGTCTCTGGGTCTGCCCACCGAATCTACCTATCCAGAGGTAGTCTAAAGTGTCAATGTATTCTGTGGATTAAAAATGGAACTGGGAAATTCTGAAGGTGGCTCCTGTATGCTATTGCTGAATATAGCAGGTTATGTATTTATGGAACGACTTGAATTAGCCATTATTTACTACTAAAGACTTGATCAGTAGCTTTTTATGTACCTACAGGAAGTTCAGTTGTCAATAAAATATTAAGCATATAAATATATAATGATAACAAGAACTACCTCACTCCCAAAGATGAAATTACTCCTTATTTGGAATAAAGCAAAAATGATATGAGCTAAGTGGTTTATTAAATGTCTCTGTGTTGTCAATCAAACCTTTGTGAATTGCTGAGCAAGTTCTGTTAATTCTTTCGCCATCTCTCAGAGGAAGTAGGAAAGCACGTTTTAAAGACTTTATTTTATTAAAAATTTTTTAATGTTTTATTATTTATTTTTGAAAGAAAGAGAAACAGAGCATGAGCGGGGGAAGAGCCGAGAGAGGGAGCATGAAGCAGAATCCTAAGCAGGCTCCAGGTCCAAACTGTCAGCACAGAGCCCGATGAGGGACTCGAACCCACAAACTGTGAGACTATGACCTGAGCTGAGGTTGGACGCTCAACCGACTGAGCCACCCAGGCGTCCCATAAAGATTTTAAAATAAAACCCAACATAACAATAATCATATCAAATAAATCCATGATATTAGAAACTTTATATAACAGAATTCTTCTTTCCAGGTATAAAAGTGTTTTCCTTCAATGTTGTGCTTTCCGTATTATCTAAAATCTGTCACAACTAGGGCTAAAAAGGGCATAGAAACAGTTGTTTTCAGTCATATCAATTTCCACAGCAGTTTGAAAAGGGCATTGTGTGTATTTTGATGCTATCTCTCCATGAAAATATGGTATATGAGTTTAGAGATTTCTTAGCATCATTTTGTTTTGTTTTTCAAAAACATGTAATTTGCAAGAATGTTCATTTTATGTATGACCTCAAAAAATATGAATTGCTCACTCAAAAGTAAAAAGCCCCTTTTTTTCTCATTTCCCTGGCTATTAAACAACAGATCAGTGTGTGTGTGTGTGTGTGTGTGTGTGTGTATTATATAAGTTAAGCTGTCAATGAAATATTAAAATGTCTCCACCTAGCTGAGCTAATTTAAGCCTGTCAATATACACAATGCTTCCTTTATTCAGTCATATCAGGGAGCCACCTTCATAATGCCTTAGTCCTTATTTCTAATATTCTTCCCTTTTCAATCTAGCAAAAAGAACTAAAACTTTAACTTACCCACACATGTCGCCTTCGGAGAATTTCTAATGTCCTAGGAAAGAGGCATGTTGGCAATCTCCCTGACAGCATTCCTTGTTCTAACCATTAATTTTACCCTCAGAATATTCCAGTTGTCTGTTAATTTTCCAGACCAGCAACAGCTACATGGGGGAAAGAACTCCAGATAAGTAAGCTATTGCGTATTCTGCTGTGCACCTTCCCCTGCCATCAGAGCCCAGGGGAACACCGACCAGAGATGCGCTTAATTTGGTAGGTGGCTCCATTAGGAAGTGCTAAAGCAAATCAAAAGCCACATTCTGCTGACAGTAGCCTTAGCCAGCTGCTGGTTCATGGAAATTGCTGAAGATTTTCTAATACAGGCTGAGAAAATTCATTTTCATAAAAATCAGCCTTGAATACAAGAGTGGTCCAGATGACCTTTGAAGCCTTTGCCAAGTCTGAGATTCTCAGATTGTGGGGCACAAAGTTTTACTGTAGAAATTAAGTATAGTAGAGTAATTCTCTCTCCTACATATTAGAGACCTGTGATCTGAGGAAAGAAGAGTAAAGTCAGAATTTTGAGAAAAACTAGAAGATCATTTAGGTAGACACTGTTAATTTCCCCAACTCTCACCCATTAGCCTTTTTTCACTAGCTACCTTCCAGCTAGAGTTGGCCATTTGATGGATGAGTGATCAAAAAGACAGACTAAGGTCTCAGTGAATATAAACTAAGGTCTCTATAAATGAAAAGGCTAGACTTCCCTAAGAAATCCACACAAGATGTCTGAAGACACATCTGACATACTGAAACTGTGGGTAAAAGTTTCCAGGTTGAGGCAGAAATATAGAAAGAAGCAGGTCACTGAGAACATCTCTAAGCAGCCCTCCCAGCCCTTGAGTGCCTCCCTCTGGACTTCTCATTATTATGTTAAATAAGCCCGTGTGTTTTTAAAGCACTACATTTCTGTTTTCTGTCATCTTTAGCCTGAAAACTCTGAAACTGACATAGTCACCAAGGTATAGCATGCGGGTAATGGTACGTGGCCAAAATCGTGCACTAAGTGAATAGAAAGGAGATAACAAATCTGTGAAAGGGTGAAGTTGAGAACTGACTTCCAAGCAGTCATCTGAAATTAGAGCAGAGTTTGAAGATAAAACCAGGTAAGAGTAAAGAGAAAAGTAAATAATAGGTTTCTCAGTGCTCTGCTTTGGAAAGTCCCTAGTACTGCCCCTTTCTATCTGTTTTCTATTGCCAAAATGATGTTTGTTTGTTTGTTTGTTTGTTTGCTTGTTTGTTTGTTTTTTGCTTTTTATTTTTTATTTTATTTTTTTGTGACTTGAAGACAATGTATTGGGGTAGCCAGGATTTAACAATCTAAAGTGAGAAGCTAGGTTCAGGATTTTAAGATGCCCAGAATACATTTCAAGGTCATGAATTCATTACATCAAACACAAAGTGTGTTCATCTCTTCTTGGCTGGAAATAGCATGACAAATTAAAAGTTATGCAATTTCATTTTGAGGGATGAAGGCTAAATCCAGCACCGAGGGATGCAAAATTATAAAATCTGTCATTAAACATTCAATCTCTTTTTTAGTGTAATAAACAGTAGGAAGGAGGAATTGTCTAATTTTCCATATAATTAATGTAACTATCTCAGAAATTTAAAATTCTACTTTTTGCCTTATCTGTTTGGAAAAGCTGGTAATGAAATAAAACAAAATGAGAATAATTCTCCAAGACTTGGGTCTAAGCCATAATTCTGTCACTTACTATCTATGTAACTTTGGGCATATCACTCTGATCTTCATTTTGTCCATTTGTGAAAGGAAACAATATTCTTCCTATCTATTATTGTGAGAATCAAACACAAACCGACTGATGTATTCATGAGAGGTTTGTTGGCCGCACTACGCATCAGGCACTTTGCTATTCTTTATGAACAGAAAAGATGAATATAACCTCATTCCTGGAGAATCTATCCTCAAACAAATATGTAACCAAACTAGAATGGATTGTGATGACTAATATTCTGGGGAAAACTACTGGGGGAGAGAGAGAACAGCCTGATCTAAGAGATAAGGAGATTAAAAAGTGAAATGACATTATAAAGGGTAAAAGATTAGTTAGTCAAAATACACTATTATTGTTTGAGCTATCCTCATTGGTTTAAAACAGTAATAAAATTTATTAAGTACCTATGTATGCCTGTCTATGCATGTCGATAACCCAGATATCAGATGAGTCTGCCAAATCCAATGACCTTCATCTCAAATCCCTCTTCTGTACCCAGTTATTAGCCTGATCTCTCCACGATACGTTTGATTTTTCTGATCAGCTTATTTTGTGTCACTTCTGTGACCAAGCTCCTGTTTCCAACAGTGCGATTTTCTAAACCATGTTGAACCAGACAAAAATGTTGGCAAAGTCTTTCTTCTTCTCAGTTTCCACCAGTAGTGTCACCAACAATAAAACACATAATCACTGAAGTGATTGGTAAATATCATTAAGAATTCTGGATTAATGGAAGGGATTACACCAACATCAGAGAATAGCCATAAAAACTGTATATTAGGTCTTCTTATTATTTAATGTCTTAAAAGTCTTAAAATTACAGCCACCCATTGGCCTGAGATCTATGAAGCCACATGGGTCCAGTCTTGAGCCATTTTGTTAACTTCCCTCCCCTTCCCCTCTCTTTTGAAATCCTTTCTATTCTTTATGCTGGTCTCAGAAGCATAAAACAATTTCGTCTCATTGGGTCATGCAGAGTAGCTTAGCTACCGTCATATTTACTCAGGATCTCACCTCCTACCCCTTATACAAAATATCTCCACAGGCAAGTTACTTCCCACAACAATACTCAGAAGCACACATCTGTCATGAATGTCTTCAGTAGAAAAACCTAAACCTACAGATTTGAATTTACATGCCCAAGGTCATTAGCCACTAAGTGGCAGGACTAGGATTCAAACCTCGATCACCTGATGTAAAAATCTCCATTTGACTCTTTGTATCCCTGGTCTACATTAGCCTTCCTTTGTGTGTTTTATCTAGGCTTTATTTTTGAAAGATATTTAAATATACCCCAAAGTTTTGAGAAAACACTTCCTTCTCCAAGATGTAAAATGAGCTTTAATTAAGGCAGAACTGCATCGAAAAAATATTTCCCAATTATGTTGATATAATTGTTTCCACAGCATGACGTCTCCTGGTATCAGCTTTAGCAGGCAGTGGAGACATGGTGATATTGGGCTATTACCACTGCAGGCCTGCTCTTAAATTAGACATGGCATTTGGAAAGCAGGCTCTACTTCAACATTCTTAAACAAATATAGATGAAAACTTTTGTCTCTATTTAGACTTCCCACAGAGCTTCATTAATTCATCGCTGTCTGGCCCTTTTGGTCCCCCCTGGAAGGCCATAGCTGTAATGATGAGATACAAACCCAACTGAATATTCAACTTCACAACCTGGCAAGATGCCTAGAGCAAGGCAATGACAGCTCGCTATTCACGTTCCTATGTAAATTTTGACACTTACTAAGTGAAAGTTAGGTCATCTGATCATCCCTCTAGGTGCAACCAGAAAGAAGGCAGAGATTCTGGTGAAGATAAGAGTTTTTCTTGGGGTGTAACACAAGGTCGGACTGCTATACTTGAGTCTTGCCAGATCTACTAAAGGGGAAAAATACTCTAGTTCTCTTTATTTTTTTAACATGAAATTTATTGTCAAATTGGTTTCCATGTATGCTCATCCCAACAGGTGCCCTCCTCAATGCCCATCAGCCACTTTCCCTTCCCTCCCACCCCCTATCAACCCTTACTTTATTCTCAGTTTTTAAGTCTCTTAGGGTTTGCCTTCTTCCCCCTCTAACTTGTTTTTCCCCTTCCCCTCCCCCATGGTCTTCTGTTAAGTTTCTCAGGATCCACATATGAGTGAAAACATATGGTGTCTGTCTTTTTCTGTATGATTTATTTCACTTAGCATAACATTCTCCAGTTCCATCCACGTTGCTACAAAAGGCCACATTTCATTCTTTCTCATTGCCAAGTAGTATTCCATTGTGTATATAAACCACAATGTCTTTATCCATTCATCAGTTGATGGGCATTTAGGTTCTTTCCATAATTTGGCTATTGTTGAAAGTGATGCTATAAACATTGGGGTACAAGTGCCCCGATGCATCAGTACTCCTGTATCCCTTGGGTAAATTCCTAGCAGTGCTATTGCTGGGTCATAGGGTAGGTCTATTTTTAACTTTTTGAACAACCTCCCCACTTTTTTCCAGAGCGGCTGCACCAGTTTGCATTCCCACCAACAGTGCAAGAGGGTTCCCGTTTCTCCACATCCTCTCCAGCATCTATAGTCTCCTGATTTGTCCAGATGGCCAACAGGCACATGAAAAGATGCTCAACGTCACTCCTCATCAGGGAAATACAAATCAAAACTACACTAAGATATCATCTCACACCAGTCAGAGTGGCTAAAATGAGCAAATCTAGCTCTCTTTAAATATTTTTTTATTAAGTTCTCCTCTGAGATAGAGTTTTAGCTAAGTCATGTTTTTTTTTTAGTCTCTTTAGAGACTTCTATTTTAAAAACTCCTTTAGTAAATTCCAATGATAGAATATATATGATAAATAACAATATAACACGTGCACTTCTATAGTCCTTACTATGGGTCAGATACTGTTCTGAACCCACAGTACACACACATACACACACACCCTTTATTCCCTTTTGAGGTAAGTACAGTTATCTCTCTTGAGGCTTAGAGAGGTTAAGAACCTTGCATAGCATCAAATAGTTAGAAAGTAATAATATATATACAAATATATTTAATATATAATATAATTATAATATTACATATAATATCCATCATAAGTCTCTATTTATGACAAACAAGAAAAGGGACAAACTAGCAACCTGTCATTGACATGTAAGGAGGATAGATCATCATAATAAAGGGGCTGGCTGGCTTTTGAACCAAGGGAAATGGATTTGGGGGTGAAAATGGATAAGAACTGCCATAGATTTAAATTACTCATAAAATAAACATGGGATGAAAAATATAGAAAAATCCATAAGAAAGATTCCTGGTTCTGGAACCCAGAGCGCAATAAAGGGAAAATAATGAGCCTGCTTGGAAAATGCCTATAGAGATAACTTAGTGGCTGAAGGACAAAGCAAATGTTTAGAAAATAACAGAAATGGAAAATAGGGATTTGTATTAATTTTTTGCTGTGTAACATTTAATATAAAATCTCTTTTTCTTTTCCATGAAATCTTGAGCAAATTACACATTTCTCACTAAAGGCTTGCTGAAGTGGATTTGTTTTTTATGGCTGCCTGAGGCACCGAATTCTGCAAAACCTCTGGAAGGTTAGCACAGGATATAACCAGTGACTGTCCATGTGAGAACAACATCGACAGGATCTGTGTTATTCATCTCCCACCATTCCATTTTTATGAAGTCTACTTTTTTGAATTAGAAGTTATCAGTGCAGTTAAAGAAAGACATTCAACTCCCATGATGTCCTAGGTTCTGGAAAGACCAAAATGTGCCATTCCTATTTACCAATTTCTTAGGCTAGAATTTTGACACCACTCTTGCCTTCTAAGTCCAGACCAAAGGACATGGGGAGTACTAGGTTTTCAATGAGCTTCCCTCCAGCATCTGAACTCTTAGAAAATAGGTCCCTCATTACACATTTCACTGAATCATATTACCCCAGACACTGGGCTTTTTTCTTCATGAGTCAGCTTTCTTCGCTAATCTCTTTGAAACTTACATCATCAAAATGTATGTATGATATCTCTCCTTCTTGAGAGATGATGACATGAAAGGAACAGGGCTCTAGTTATAGACCAGAAGTGGGAAATTAATTGAAGAACAGAGGGGGAAAGGAGAGAAGAGAAGGCAACAGAAAACAAGGGGAACAAAGAAAAGAACCAGAGAGGTTGAAACCTATGAGGAAGAAAAGAGACATGAGGATTGAAAATAACTCATGCCAAAAAGCTGCAAAACTCTGGATTCTCCATGGAGAGAGGTGCGCCTTGGCCATGGTTTTCTGGAAGGGTATATGGTATAGAGGGCTATGTGGAGTCTATAAGATTAAAAATATCATCTAGACTTGTTGGAAGTTAGTTGTCTAGAAGAGTGCTTCTAATATTTCAGCACTCATTGAGAATCATTAAAAGAAGTTACAATTTTTGTTATGAATATTATTCTTATTTTCATAGTCATCATTGTTATAGCAAAATATTTTTCTCTGCTAAATACATAACTATTTCTAAGATAAAAATTTCATGGTATTTAATTGTTTATCATAATTATATTAATATAAAATATCTGTGACCTATAGGTAATATATTTCATTAAAATCAATAAGCCAAATGTAGTAGGGGTGTGTGTGTGTGTGTGCATGTGTGTCTGTCCTAGAATATTTCAAAATGTAAAAAAATACTCTGAATTTAGTGTTTTATGATTAAATTGACCAATATAGCCCTCACAGAATATATTGAGCCCAATTCAAATAAAAAATGGAAACAATTACCCAGTGTAAGATAACTTTTGCTAATGACACATATATAGCTCTTACTAAAGAAACATCATTGGCGTCAGTGTGTGATCATAATTAATAATCTGCCTTTTAGTACCTTAAAATCACTTATTTAAATTTTTACTTTTGTTATTCTTTCCGGGGGTACAACAACAACAAAAATTCAGAAGCAGTAGTTGGTTTTCATATATCTATATCTATCTATGTCTATCTATATCTACATTTATCTACATCTATATCATCTATATCTATATCTATATCAATGTCAGAATAAAAAATTCACTATGTGGGGTCTAGTCCCTCCAAATTTAAATCAGCAATTCTTGAATCTGTTCAGGATATATCAGGTTGAGACTTCCTGATGTTCCTCTTTCCCTAAATCCTTCTGGGTCCTTTTTCTGTACCTATACTCCTTCATCTGTAGTTAGTTGAAAACAAAGGTTAATTTAAAAATACCAACTTCATGCTATTTATCTATCAAAGTCAAATATTGAATGAAACACACATGTACAAACAATAGTGGCCTTTTCCTTGTGCAGTATAGGATGTGGTCAATCATTTGGCAATTCCATTTTGGCACACCATGAACTATTTATTTGTTAAGTCCAGTACTCTGGGCTGCAAAAGCTTAGAGAGATTTTTTCCCCCTTTAACAGGAAACTATTAAATTTGCAGGACCTAATGTTTATTTCACAGTCAAACTTGTACTATTGTATTGATAAATATTTAATGTCATTCAGCTTAGTGGTTATTGTTTTGTACATTTCATTTAAATGATGTTTTATTACTCTCAAAGTGTAGCGTGGTCTATTGAGAAAGGAAAAGAAGGGAGAAAAATCTTTCTGACCAGAGATGACATAGAACTCAATTTCAATTTGGAGCAGAGAGAGGAAAAGGAAAAACAACCAACCAAATATTTTTTGAGGTCCCGGCAGATTATGGTTTTACAAAGTTTCCATTCAGAAAAAACATCTGGAAAACTCCATGAAATTTTTCAGAATTGTTTAAGCTAAAAGACTCTTACAATGCCACAGATTCTAAATTATTTTGAAAGAGAAATATAGACAGATGATGATGTAAATTCTGACTTTTCTGCAAATGATATTGTCTTAGTTTATTCAGCGGGAGGTGGGTGGGGTAGGAGAAAAAGGAATGTCAAATGAGAGGTGATTTCTGTAATAGAAAAAGTGGGTATTTGGGTAAATGAATAAAATGAAATAGCAATCTCTGAATGGAAAAAGACTCTCTGGATGCTCTTATAAATGAGACTGAGCTTAAAAATAATAAAAAAAAATACATCTCACGGTAAAATAGAAACAGATCTTGTTTTTGCAGCTGACAGCTTTAGAGTTCAGTACAGTAGTTTGCACATTTTCATGTATGAGGACCTCTTTTAGATGCCAAAAAACTTTTTAGAGATCCACGGTGTATTAATATCCTGTCAGTGTTTGAGAAAATGACTAAAAGCTGTTGTAAATGTATTGACACTTTAAATCATTAAGCTTGTGCGCACACACATACACACACACACATTATCAAGTAATATAATAAGCAAGCAAACAAACGAAAGAGTGGTACAAATTAAAGAGACATGCCAGACGCTGACCAGAGTGCAAATCTATAAAGAGTACTAAAATACTATTGAAATAAATGAAAATAGTTTGCCAGCTAACTCAGGTTAAGATTGACCTGTCAAAATGTTGTTGAAATGCAAGTCGGTCCTACAAATGCAAGTCGGTTGAAGCAGATAACGCCCTCAAGCAGAAATTTTGTAACTAATTTCAAGGGTCCAAGCCCCACTCATACTATGTATTAGATACTGAACAATTGCTAAGATAAAGGCTTGAAGAGGTGTTAAACCCTAGGATCCCCAAGAACATTAATTTCTCCTTCCAGTAGAACTATATATGTTAAATACAGTAATACTTTTTAGACCACAGTACATTGTATGCATATAGATTTAAAGCTCCTTTATACTTAACCCTTTGCTCACTTCTGATGTACCTGCAGTCCATAGATCAGGAGTAGCTGAATTAGTCAGTAGACTAATTAGAACGGCCCTCAAGAATTCAACCACCCCTCTTGGTCTTGATGGCAAAACTTTCCTTGGTCTCATTTGTCATGAGACCTAGTTATGACCTAGTATTTAGCCTCATATTCTCAATGGCTTCATACTGACATCTTGTAGTAAATCACTCTTGTCATGAGGTAGCCTGAATGGGCCTTGACCCTGCTCCCAAGGAGACTTAACTCAGTCAATCTCTTTGGTTCTTCATACATAGAGCCATTCCCCTAGCAAACTAGAACATGAGTTCTGTGCTTGTGCCCAGTCACATAGTATTCAAAGTTTAGTTGCCCAATTAGATTTTGGCTATCATATTGTCTCCAGAAATCGCAAGCTACTTTTCTGTCTTTCACTTGCTTATCTTTAATCCCAATTCAACTTTTATCAAAATTGGATTTATTCTCTCTCCATCAAATCATGTGGATTCACTTTCCCCTTTTATGGATTTCTGAAAGCAAAAGTTAAGTGTTCTAGTATGTTGTCACTTAAGAGTACATATGTTAGGGGCACCTGGGTGGCTCAGTTGGTTCAGCATCTGACTTCAGCTCAGGTCATGATCGCACGGTATGTGAATTCAAGCCCCCCAACAGGCTTGCTGCTGTCAGCACAGAGCCTCCTTTGGATCTTCTGTCGCCCTCTCTCTCTGCCCCTCTTCTGCTTGCACGCTCGCTCTTTCTCTCAAAAATACACATTAGAAAAAAGAGTACATATGTTAGTCTAAACATCAATGACATATTCACCAGGACTATCCTACACGTTAGCCAAGGCAGGTTTCTGGCTTGGAGCCTCAGCCAACTATCAGTATTCTAAACAGTGACCTCTTTTTGCCATTGCTTCATAGGCACTAATATTTTAGTTGCTAAATGCTAGCATTCATGTGTAGAAATGCAGCAAAACAGTGAATTCAAAGAATGATGTGAATATGAAATGATACACAGATTATCAGTCCATGTTAGTCAGTGGCCTTTCCAATTAGCGTGCCTATATTTTATAGCTCCTGGACAACAAGAGAATTGTCACTTTGCATGTTAATTGGCAACATTTTCATAGGAGAGTCAAACATGTGAAATTATTTTTTTTCCTTCAATCATTAGAAAAGAAATTTAGGAAAATGTAACTGTTGTAAATGTATATACCTCAAAATTCATATAACAAAACCGAGAGTACAAAGGGGGAATAAGGATAAATCTACAATCCTAGTTTGAGATTTCAATACTCTCTCAATAATTGCAATAACACCCAGATTTTTGTATTAAAAAAATAATCTCGGGACTCCCGGGTAGCTCAGTTGGTTAAGTGGCAACTTTGGCTCAGGCCGTGATCTCACGGTTGGTGAGTTCAAGCCCCACGTCAGGCTCTGTGCTGACAGCTCAGAGCCTAGAGCCTGCTTTGGATTCTGTGTCTCATTCTCTCTCTGCCCCTCCCCTGCTTGGGCTCTGTCTCTGTCTCTCAAAAATAAATGAATTAAAAAAAAATTTTTTTAAATCTCAAGGGTGTCTGGGTGGCTCAGTCAGTTAAGTGTTGGACTTTGGCTCAGGTCATGATTTCACAGTTTGTGGGTTCAAGCCCTGCATAGGGCTCTGTGCTGACAGCTCGGAGCCTGTAACCTGCTTCAGATTCTGTGTCTCCCTCTCTCTCTGCCTCTCCCCAGCTCGCACTCTGTCTATGTCTCTCTCAAAAAAATAAATAAACATATAAAAAATTTTTAAAAATCTCAATACCCTTCAAGAGATTAAAATTTTATGAATTATGCTTTCCTATCAAAGAGAAATTAAATTAGAAATCAATATATAAGATATACAGAAAAGTAAAATACATTTGGAAATTAAACCAGCCACTTATAAATAGTTGATGAACAAAAAAAAATCACAAGAAATCATACATGGTAATGAATTGTAATTTAAATATAACATCACAATTTGTGAGATTGATATAAAAGCATAAAGTGCAACCTGAAAGCCATATCCAAGCACCTGCCTATTTTTGTAAATAAAGTTTTATTGGAACACAGCCTCATCATTCATTTATGTATTGTCTATGGCTCTTTTTATACTACAGCAGCAGAGCTGATTAGTGGTGACAGACTGTATGGCTTACAAAGCTCAAAATATTTTCTATCTGAATCTTTATTGAAAATGTTAACTGGACTTTGATATAATGCAATGGCTAAAGGGAAATAGTCTTAGGGACTTAAGAAAAAAGACTCCAAAAGTTATCAATCAAATTATCTTCTTAAGTTAGAAAAAATAAAGACAAAATTAAATCCAGAATAAGTAGAAGGAAAGAAATAAAGATAAAAGTAGATCAATTAAGTACAAAAAATCAAAATAAAATCAACAAAGTCCCAATGCTTCTGAAAACAGTAATAAAATTAATAAGTTAAATATAACTATATGTAATTTAAATAAATAGAAGTACAAAATTTATTTATACATAATGTAGAAAATAATATATAAACATATTATTACATAATATATAATATACTAATAACAATATAACAATAAACTTGTAGCTAGGAAATAGAAAAACACAAATTATCAATATCAGGAATGAGTTAAAGGATGGAGTGGACAATAAGGAATCATTATAAATAATTTTATGACAATAAATTCTGCAATTTAGATGAAGCAGAAAAATTTCTTGAAAATCCAAAATGGACAAAAGATGATAAAGATATCAAAAAGTGTAATAATTATGAAGAATTTGAATTTATTATCATGAACTATCTTAACAAAAAAGTCCAGGCACATGTGGTTTCATTGGCTAATTGTATCACACATTTTAATTTTTCTTATTTTCTTAGAGAGAGTGTGCCTGCAGAGGAGAGGGGAAGAGGGAGAGACAGTCTTAAGCAGATTCCACATTCAGTGCAGAACCTGATGTGGGGCTCAATGTGGGGCTCATTCCATCACCCTGGGATCATGACCTAAGCTGAAATCAAGAGTCAGACACTCGACTAACTGAGCCACCCAGGTGCACCAATTCTATCAGACATTTTAAAAAGAAATGTCATTTAAAAGTTAAACAGACTCAAAGTAGAGGAATGGAATGATTCTCTAACTTCTTTTATGAGGCCAGACAATGCATATCAAAATCTTAAAAAGATATTTCACAAAAATAAAATTATAAACAAATATCCCCTCATAAAAACAGACACAGAAATATTTAAATGTATTTTTAAAAATTAGCAGATCAAAAGTAACAGAAAAGATAATACATTATAACCAGGCAAGGTTTATCCCTCTTGATTTAACATTTAAAAATCAATCCAGGGGCGCCTGGGTGGCTCAGTCGGTTGGGCGGCCGACTTCGGCTCAGGTCATGATCTTGCAGTCCGTGAGTTCGGGCCCCGCGTCGGGCTCTGTGCTGACAGCTAGGAGCCTGAAGCCTGCTTCAGATTCTGTGTCTCCCTCTCTCTCTGCCCCTCCCCTGCTCACGCTCTGTGTCTCTCTGTCTCTCAATTATAAATAAACATTAAAAAAATTATAAAAATTAAAAAAAAAATAAAAAATAAAAATCAGTCCATGCAATTCACCAAATTAATAGGACAAAAAAAGTATTCAGATTTCCAAAACACATTTGAAAAAAATTAAATGGCCATTCTCCATAAAAATTCTTGGTGAAATAGGAAGAGAAGGAAAACTTCTTTAAATGGATAAAGTATATCTCCAAAAATTCCACATCATGTTAATAATGAAATGCTAGCATTTCTTCTATGTTTAGGAACAAAGGAAAGCTGTTTATCTCACTATATTTACTAAACATTACTAGGAGCTCCCAGCCACTGCAATAAGGCAAGAAAAAGAAATAAAATGCAGTGAGATTGGAAATGACAAAATCAAACAATTTTTACCTGAAGACAACAAAACTACTGAAAGATATAACTGTAGGGAATTTCAAAAAAAAAAAAAAACTGCAAATAATAGATAAATTTAACAAGATACTGCTGTACATTATCACTATTGAAAACTCAAATTTATTTCTACATGCTACCTGGAAATAATTAGAAAAAGAAATAAAACATTCACATTATCAGGAACATAAAATACGTATAAATATATTCATCAATATATGTATAACCTCTATTTTGAAACTATATAAAATTGCATAGAGTCATTAAAGAAAGCCAAAATATATGGAGAAATATGTTGTGTTCTTGGATTAGAAGATTTACTACTGTTTAGACAGTTTTCTTCCCAAATTGATTTACACACTCAATACAATTCAAATAAAAAGCTCCAAAACCTAATTTTAGAGAAATTGAGAAGAGGATCCTAGTCAGATGGGGCTGGACTTGAAATCATCCAAATGTCAAGATGGCTTCGTCATTCATCTGTCTGGTGCATCAGCTAGAATGGAAGGAACACCTGCCCACTGGCAGGGCATCTCAGTGGACACATGGCATCTCTCCTGGCTATTTTGGCCTTTCTCATAGCCTGGTTTGCTCATGGTAGTCAGATATCTGAAGCCATGTAAGTGATCCAGAAAAAAACATGTGGACGCTGAACGGTTCTTATGAGCTAGACTTAGAAATAATACTGTGTTATCACTGCCATGCTCAATTGGTTAAAAAAAAAAAGTCAGTGTATCACTAGTTCAGCCAAAAAACAAAAGGAGGGACTATGTAGGCATATGGAGGTTGAAAGGAGTGGCTCATGGGGGAGGGGAGAATTTTATAGCTGGCTCCCACATTTATAAAGCTAAAAAGTAGCAGAAATAGAATTTTAACTGATTTGATGAGTTCCAAAGTCAATACTTCTAACCAGTGTATTTTCCTTATCTACTTCATTTTAAAGTTTTTATTTCTATTACATTAATATTAAGAAATTTGTTCATCTTATCTAATTGCATTTTGGGTGGGTATGATGGCTAGTTTTATGTATGAACTTGTTTAAGCTATAATACACAGTTATTTAATTAAACATTGATCTAGGTATTCCTATGAAAATATTTTATAGATGTTGTTAATATCCACAATCAGTTAGCATTAGAGAAAGATTACCTTATCCATTCAGCTGAAAGTTTTGAAAAGAAAAATCTGAAGTTTCCCAGAGAAGAAATTCCCTCAAGACTACATTATCAAATTCTGGATTTCTAGTTTGCTGGCCAGTCCTTACAATCATATGAGTCAATTCCTTAAAATAAATTTCTTTATACATACACGCACACACAATAATTGTATATGCATAATATATATGCATATTATAGTGTAAAATATATATAATATATATTATAAAAACACATAAATGTGTATTCCTACACATTATACATGTATACACATATATGTTCATACATAATGTAAATATGCATATTGTATAATACCATAGTATAATACTACATAAATGTACATATACATAACATTTGTATATATGTGTATATGCAGATAGGTATAGACACAGATATCCTATTGATTATATTCTCTGGAGAACCCTGACTGATACAGGGGATATATATGTCACCTATAAGGAATAACATTTAATTTGGGCCCACATAAAAGAGGTTTAGCTTTGGGGTTTAGCCTAAAATTTATTTTGTAAATTTTACTGTTTCAGAAGACTCTATCTGTGTATGTAGCCTTTCAAGTGCTTTTATGCACTGATGCCAAGTCTGTTTAAAACTTAGAAAATAGGGGCGCCTGGGTGGCTCAGTCGGTTAAGCGGCCGACTTCGGCTCAGTTCATGATTTCGCGGTCCGTGAGTTTGAGCCCCACGTCGGGCTCTGTGCTGACAGCTCAGAGCCTGGAGCCTCTTTCGGATTCTGTGTCTCCCTCTCTCTGACCCTCCCCCGTTCATGCTCTGTCTCTCTCTGTCTGAAAAATAAATAAACGTTAAAAAAATAATAAAATTTAAAAAAAACTTAGAAAATTAAAGCAGATCATGCTATTCATACAGAAGACCATTTGAATGTGGTGCTATCTTTATTAAACCAAAGCATCCAAAATTCCACTGTGTTTATAGCAAGTTGAACAAACAGAAATGATACACAACAAAAAACATAATATGTGTACTGTGGCATTAAACACACACACACACACACATACACACAAACAGGATGCAGCATGGCAATATCATATCTGTCTAAAAGTGCCTTTGTTGGTTTAGGCAAATCAATTCAAAAGCTTAACCTAATTAGAATGTAGATTTGTATGGCTTTTTGGTGAAATGCACTGGAGGGGAGAGAGGATACTGCTAGAGCTTTGGGGCTTTTGCATTAAGCTCTGGCTGTGGCCAGCAGACACTGTCCAAAAGATGACCTCCAAATAATTAAATGTTTTCCATATGTTTGCTCATGTATACTCTTCTAATTCAGGTTTTGCCAGGTCTTTCCAAGCCCACGGCTTCTGATTGTGCTGGCTCGGTGCTTAGAAAAGACACATAATTAGAAACTATTCAATATTCTATAATTGGATTATATATATATATATATATATATATATATATATATATATATATATATCTACAACAGTCAGTTCTTTTCATTTGATCTTCAAAATGGAGCCCTTCCTAAGTATGATACCATTAGATTGATTTCAGGTTAGAGAAATCTCATTTGGTTTCTGGGTGTTTGGAAACAGTTTGAGATAAAATTGAAAAAAAAAGGTATTTCATCAAAAACTAAAGGAAAGTAGAATAAACTTTCTATTTCTCAAAAAATCTTAGGTACGTACTGGCTCTTTATAGTAAAATATATTTTCTACTTTGAGCATACTCAACATTAAATCTGAATGTATTATTTGAAATTTCTTCAAATAGAGAATGAATGGTTATGTTTTCAATCAGCACTTGTATGACTAGATAGATTTTAATAAAAATATAATAGATTTGTTGGAACATATGGCAAGAAAACGCTGTATCAAAGAGGCTGCAAATCAGAGCTTTCATATATAAAGGCTAGGAACTTTACAGGATTATCCTACAATTTACATACCATACTCTTCCCCCACTTCCTGCCTATTTTGTGCTTGTGACTCTTTTTCAAAGTCTACCTATGGTCAGTTTAAGAACTATGATCTCTCCTTCCTTTATGTCAGCGATTGACAAACTTAAGCCCAGGGACACTGCCACCTAATTTTATAAATGAAATATTTGTGGAACAGAGCCATGTCCATTTGTGTATGTATTATTTCTGGTTGCTTTTGCTCTAGAGTTAACAGTTGTGACAGATGTGGTAGGGCCTGCAAGGCAGAAAGAAATATTTACTATCTGATCCTTTATAGAAAAAGTTTTCCAACTCTTGCTTTATACTGATAAAGTGATAAATGGAGCATCACATAATTCAATGTGCTTATTTATTCATTCTATAAACACTTATTGAACATTTATTATGTTTCAAAAATATGTCATATAGTACTTTTTTTTTTTTTTTTTTTTTTTTTTTTTAATTTTTGGGACAGAGAGAGACAGAGCATGAACGGGGGAGGGGCAGAGAGAGAGGGAGACACAGAATCGGAAACAGGCTCCAGGCTCCGAGCCATCAGCCCAGAGCCTGACGCGGGGCTCGAACTCACAGACCGCGAGATCGTGACCTGGCTGAAGTCGGACGCTTAACCGACTGCGCCACCCAGGCGCCCCTGTCATATAGTACTTTTACAAATACGAACATATCACCAAAACTGACCCTCAAGATCATATGTTCCATGGAGAGATTGCCATGAAATTAAAGAATTACAACATAGTGCAATGGATACTACAAAAGGCAGGTTTAAATTTTAGATGAGAGAGAATGGAGCAAATAATGGTATAGGAACTGGGAAGTGATGATATTTGATAAGCATTTAGTGTAGGAACACTCGTTCACAAAGTTGGGCGAGAATGATATTCAGAGCGAAAGTAATGCATGTGCCAAACCCTGGAAATCTCATCGTGTGGAGAGACAGTATCAACTATAACAGCGCTATGACCTGAGAGGCAGTAACAGTAAACAGGCTCCATAGGCAGACCGGGGTCTTATTCAATATGAAAACAGTCGTTGAAGGGTTATGGGAAGATATTGAAGCCTTTTAGGAAAGGAAACAACATGATCACATTTACATTTCAAAATAGCTCAGGCCAACATTTAAGGACCGACAGGAGTGAAGAACAGAAAAGAGTAAAATGAAAATATAAACCAAGAAAGGGTATTAATATTATTTTGACAGAGAGTTATAGAAACCCAACTTGAATTGACTTTAATCAGGCTTATTCATTTGGAAGGCCATCCACAGATCTAGATCTGTATTTCTCCAGCCAAATGTCCTCAGTAATGGAAAACTTCTGCTTTCCAATTGTTCTAGTCAAATTAACCCAACTCGCTTGCCAGGCTTTGACCTCATGCCATCTCTAAACCAACCACCATGTGCTGACCTGAAAGGAGACAGCAATTATTTTCCCATAATTGAGTTTGAAGTAATAACATTAACATATATTAGCTCTGTAAAGTTTTATGAATGTGTGTTTGAGTTCAGCCTTGATTCTCTGCTTATTCATTTACCGAGCATATCTTGCTTGAATGTTACTTGGTGTCAGGGATTGAGTAGGTGGAAATGCAGGCACGGAGATGCTGCCTCTGCCTTCAGGGATCTTTTCATCTAGTAAGTGAAAGAAAAATCCAGTGAAAAAAGGGAAATAGTAGATGAAGTAAGAGATAGGCAAGCTTGAGGTGCTACGGGAACCCAAGAGAATCAAATAGGGGAGGCAGGAGTTGTTAAGAGGGTCGCCCATCAATAAAACTGTCCAAAGTGAGACTTGAAGGGGTGTAGAACCCAGCCAGGGAAGAGAAGGAAGTGAATTGTGAATCGAAAAAATGAAAATATACAAATCCTTGGCAATCAGGCCAATCAATTCAAAGAGGAGGGTAGACATGAGGAGAGATGGAATCCAAGACGTTAGTCAAGGTAGGCCAAGAAGGTTGGAGACACCATGATAAAGAACTGGAACTTTATTTTGAGGGAAATTTGGAACAATTGAATAATTTTAAGTTGGGAGAGTATCGTGAATCAATTTACCCTTTAGAAAAAAAAAACACTTTCTATATAGAGATTGGTTAGTGTCTCTTGGCCTCTCATTTCAAGCGAACAATAGCTATGTAAAGAGCTAAACTGTTTAATTTCAACTTAAAGAATGGATAGATTCAGAGCAGGCACAGTACAGCTGTTCTCTCTTTCATACTGTAACCACTCTGAAACTCAGCTGGTTTCCTCTGCGTAAGAGGAATAATAATATTTCCTGCTTTATAGGATTGTCATGGAAACAAGTGAGATAACATAATGCAAAAACTCTACAATAAAGCCAATTGCATAGGCATTGCTCAACAAGCTGCCGTGATTTTTATCATCATTATTATTATGAGTATTTGTTCAATGAAGCTCATAGGCATTCTATCTCATGAAGTTATGCAGACACTGAGATCGTGTGTAAGAGGGACAGGGGACGGGCTGCGAAAGAGCAAAGGTAAGAGTAACAATGAGAGAGATGCTGATCCATCTCAGAGAATGGGGGGATTTTTATCTCATTTGATAGGAAGATCTTTACAAACTCTACCATAAATAAACATTATTCTTACAGTTGGTAAAATGCAGCAACCTCTGGGGTGAAATGAAGCAGCTGCTTAACAGAGCACAGCTCTCAGCAGGGGAAGGAGTACTTTAGTCAACCGAAACCATAGGCACTGGTGTTAATCAAAACGTGTTTCAGGTAAAGATCATAATGTGTGTTTTCACAGCATTAATTAAGAAAGCAAACTATTATCTGGAGGCAAATTAAAATGAGGAAGCTGTTCTATTAAAACTTCTATGGAGCAACCATTACCCAAAACTAGTCTCATAGACTCAAGGAGGAAATAAGGGGTAAGAGAAAAGCAGATCATATATACCTTCAGGGACACAAGCTTGCATAGTTTTATAATTTTCACTAATGAGAGAAGAACCACTTGGTTTTTTGTAAAGCAAATCAGGGAAACATATTGATCATGCAAGTTGTCTCCCAGTCCCCAAAGATTCTAGCAAATATTACTTTGGTATAACAAGACTTCTTTAAGAAAGAAATGGATTTAGTCAAAAGGTTCCTTTCTTTTCATTCCTGTTTGTGTCTGTACCACAGTCATGGTGTATATCTTATGGATAAATGAGGAGACTTTCCCTTTAAGTGAGATGCCCAAAGACCAATACAGATGTGTGGCTGGCCTTACCTTAAACAAATGGGTGGAGTAATATGTGTAATGATTTGAAATATGTCACAATCCCTTATACACACATCTGAAACCCTCCATTTTGGTGGGCTACACAATGAATGGTTTTGAGGATTCTTTTCTTTTCCCTTTCTTAAAAAAAAGTTGGGGGGTTGCATCTAGATGGCTCAGTCGGTTAAGCGTCTGACTTCGGCTCAGGTCATGATCTCACAGTCAGTGAGTTTGAGCCCCACGTCAGGCTCTGTGCTGACAGCTCAGAGCCTGGAGCCTGCTTCAGATTCTGTGTCTCCCTCTCTCTCTTTCCCATCCCTTGCTTGTGCTCTGTCTCTCTCTCAAAAATACATAAACATCAAAAAAAATAAAATATAAAGATGTTTCCAGGAATACAGTGATAGTACAATTATCCCTGGAATAAAAATTAATAATAAATTCCATAGAGCAATTTCATTCATTAATCTCGTTCTTTTTTTGCAGAAAAGACTGTGGATAGCAGTGGGCATAGAGACAAAGGGAGAAATTAAAATAGAGGAAAGACCCAGAAGGAGGAAACAGAGTCTTTGGGAAAGAGGCACTAATACTACCTTCTTTATAGGTAGAGATGTTCTTTTTTTGCAGAAAAGACTGTGGATAGCAGTGGGCATAGAGACAAAGGGAGAAATTAAAATAGAGGAAAGACCCAGAAGGAGGAAACAGAGTCTTTGGGAAAGAGGCACTAATACTACCTTCTTTATAGGTAGAGATGCCTGACAGGACTCTTATGAAAACATGATTAAAGATGAAAAAACAGAGCAGGCAACAACACAACCGATTTCTTGCCCATGCCTGTCAAGGGATTTCATCTAAGCAACTGGAGTGGAGATTTGGAAGAAAATTCTTAACTTCAGATATCCCAAGGGGACTCTCAGTCTGCTCATTAATGCCTAATTTACTCATTCTTTCTGGTTACTTGTCTAGGGAAATAAATTTGTCTTTGCTTCTTTCATATTATCCCTTACCACCATAAAGAAACTTTTAAATTATTATTATGCCCTTAATATGTTTGGTAATTCCCACATATTTCATGTGAATTTCTCCTTGACTTTAATTCTTCTCTGTTTTTCCACATCACTATCAGCTCCCATTTTGATTAATGTTTTATCCAATGATCATATCAGAATAGAAGTCAGAGGTGACCACCATCCTCACATGGAATAATCTAACTTGGGATTTCTCTCATTGCATTTAAACAAATGCAACTGGACAAGTCCTTTACAAACTTAAAACAACTCCCACCATCCTCTTGTATCATGAAGCATGCCACGTTTGCAAATACAAAAGAAGGAATACACAAGGAACCTAAAAATATTGTCTAGCTTCACTTGGTGATTTTCAGCTGGTTAGAAAAAGAACAAAGGCTTCCGGTTTCTAGGGTACTTGTCTGAACTAATACACACAACTACATTAATACATAATGCAGATGAAAACAATAGGAAGAAGGGTCAGTATGGCCACCCTTCCTTCTCTGATTCTGACACTTGGACTGGGCAGGGATCCACCTGCACCACCATATGTCGGCACAGCAGAGAACTGAAAAGCTCTTCTCTTTGACCTCCTGGGATTTCTACATCAGATGAGATCGAGCTGAAGGCAACAGCTGGCTTGCAGATGTGCACGATTACCCACATCTAACCAGCTGGGGCAGAGGCAGAGACATCTTTGAGTGTGTACCCAATTCCATGTGGTCAATCAACAGCCTTTGGTCTATTTGGAAGTCTCTGGAACCTGTTTCTTTGCTTACAGGCTGATGGAAAAAGACTGAGGAGGATTTTAGATGTGGTGGGGGTAAAGTGAGGGTTTGGTACTGAGTCAGTACACGGAATCAAGTCAGATGGATAGCGGGTGGTATGATGCTCCTTGAACGTGAGCTTAGACTGCCATTTTACAAACATACTTATGAAGGCATAATCTCATTGAAAGAAAATGAGACAAGATCTGGCTCATGTGGCTGGAAATTGCTATGAACTAAGAATTACATAACATGGGAGGCAAAGTTACACACCTCACAATCGCTGGAGAACGAACAGAGTCTTTTTTTAACGCATGCACATAACTTAGTCCATACTGTCTTAGAGCACACAAGGCAAAAAGTACACACTGTGCTGATCTTTTCTGGAATCCTATTGCCTGACCTAGACAGGGGCAGGCTCACCAGACAGAAAGTTGAAATCTAATGTTAGAAACCGGCCACTTTCAGTTCGTATCTACGTTAGAATTTGGATTTAAGTTACCCGAAAGTGATAGCTTTTAATCTTTGCAAACTAATTTGGCTCGAATGGATTCAGAAGCGACTTGGAGCACAAGTCAGCACGTTGCTAGACAGTGCTGTATGCCATGCTCCACCATCTGTATGTGCTCGATGCCCATCTCTGGTCAACAGTCTCCCAGCCCCATCAACCCCAACACTGGTGACAGATTTGGTTTAGCCCCGCAAGTACTTAGGGACACTGGCAGGCCACTCCCTGGTACTTAGGAAAGGATGATTCTGCAGGGCCGTCTAATCGTGAAAGTGATTAGTTACACCACCCTCAAGGGTGACTTATAATCCACACTTTAATACTTTGCAGTTGAAAGTAGAAATTCCATAATAAGTTGAAAAGCTATTTTCAATTTGTTCTCTTAATTTCTATTAATGGCGCACTGAAACTGTTACTCTTTTGCAAGAAAAATTTCAAAACATGTAACATGTTGTTTCAGTAAGAAAAATCCTAAAATCCTAAAAATCCTAAGAGAAAAATCCTAAAAGGTTTTATTTAAAATTTTCACAACAAATGTATTAATTTGAAAAATCCGTAAGACACATGTATTCCAAAATATTTTTAAAAACACATATACTAGGAGCCTACATTTTCTGCAGGGGGCTCGAAAATTGGAGGCAAATACAAATACATGGGAGAACATATCAAAATGACTAATGCCATAGCTATATTAAATAATCACGAAATATCAAAAAGGTAAAAATATATTGCACAATTTAATCTGATGGTGGTGCCTGTGAGGTATCTTTACACATAGCAGACTTATAATAATTTGTTTTTGTCTGACTAGATACCTGCAAATCTTTGAAAGATCTACTAATTCCTTTCATTTAACCTACGCATACCATTCTCTCCCCTTGTCCTTGCCCATGCCTCAGGATATCCAAAGCATCCGGAAAACAACACAAACAGAAATGGAATTGCACAGCATGACAGGACCTTTCTTATGCATGGCTGGCTCCCACTTGAACGAAGGGAAAGAATACATAGCAATGTAAGTCTACATGCACAGCTTCTGATTTGGTCCATGAATTATAGATGGACTTCTGAGGGGCCATTTCCCTTATGGTTTCTAATGCAAAAACAGTCTGTAAATTTCCAATGCTCTTGACCCAATATGTTAATCAGGCAGTAAGGCAGACACCCATGTCCTCAGCGCTAAGTTTAATTAATGGCATCTATAACCATACAGTCCCCTTTTCCTCCCCTTAAACACTACATGATGGGATACATTCTCCCACAAGGGCCCAAAAGTTTGTGTTTTCTAGTCATGAAGTTTTGTTCACTATTGTAAGGTCAGCACATTCATTTCTCAGTACTCTCAGTTCCCAATTGCTATTTAAGCTGTTAGTTCATTGAGTTCATCTGTCATGGGCCTGCTTTAACATGCTTGCCAAAGGCTCTGAGAACTGTTTCCACTCTGCAATTTCTTTGTGCTAATGAATCACTTTGAACTAGTCAGATATATCCTCACCGTTGAATGGAATCCCTTATGTGGGTTCAGCGTAACAAGACCACGCCAAATGCCCTCACCTGCTCACTGTGCTATGTCATCTATTTATCTGTGACATGTCAAGGTATCTACAAGTCTGGAAGAGAAGCCTTCTTGCTTTGTCCACATAATGAGATATGACACAAGGCCTGTGTATAAAAGTGCCAAGGTACATCCACAAAATACATAGAAACAAGAACTTACATGTTTTTACAGCTATTCATGGTTCTCAATGGATACAACTGAACTTGGGTTTTGAAAGTAAATACTCGCTTTAAAATAATCATAATTCTTATCATTATGGTTATGAATCATTTAGCATTAGATTTCTCTAGAGCTCTCCATCTAAATGGAGATAACTTTGGTCCAGATGAGATTGTCATCTCCATGGCATGGTATCATTTTGGAGCTTAAAAACAGTATTTCTGTTTTTTTGCTTATTACAAGAAGTACCTTACTGTCATGTTTCTGCATAATCAGAAAATCTGTTGTTATTTAAAGTTTCAAAGAACAAGTGTGTATTCCCAGAAAAAGTGGTTTGTATACCTCTCCAGACTTGATAACAGGAAAGACCCAGAAGTTATATAGAAAATATATTACTTGTAGCTATAATATGTTTAGGCCTTAATCTGATTACTGAAATCATAGCCAGGATTTTTCCCAGCTTCTAGAAGATGTGATACTTCCTTACAGCAAATGAATCACACAAATCTCAGTCATTTTGACTTAAGTCACAAGATAAAGATTCTGGATTTTGTTCTATACTCTCATTACAAGCAGGACATACTCTTTTGACTACGAGAATGATGATCTGGCTTACAGTTTACGTCTGCCTGCTTCCACAGTAACTACCGTTGTATAGCTTCCTCTATGAAAAACTGTCTCCAAGGGTAGAAGGAATAGAGCCTTGGGCCTGGGTGGTGCACACACTATCGGGGTAAGCACAGACTGATCTCACTAGAACCAGCTGTGGGGACCTGGCAAAGCCAGAGAGTGCAGACAGGTGCAGTGATGACACACGCGTGAGCTCCATAAAGTACACAGATAGCACTGGGGCCACCTATGTATATTCGTTCATTCATTCATCAAACAGTTTTCAGCACCTACTCCGTAACAGGTGTTGCAAAAAACACTAGGAAGGGATCAGTGAATAATACAGGCCCAATCTTCAAGGGGCTCCGGTCTAGTAGCAGCCATCTGCTCAGTAGTGAGGAAGATGGCATTTGTTTTTTTTTTTTTTCCATTTTCATCCAGTAAACATTATGTTAATTTTTTTTTTCATTTCAGTTCCATTCCATTATAGAAAGATTGACAGGGAAATTTAATCCAAAAGACATCTATTCTATACCTATTGGAAGCAA
Source organism: Panthera pardus (assembly GCF_024362965.1). Lineage (NCBI taxonomy): Eukaryota > Metazoa > Chordata > Mammalia > Carnivora > Felidae > Panthera > Panthera pardus. The sequence goes on along the minus strand of NW_026526810.1, from coordinate 121,696,083 downwards.
AGCACTGTGTTAGGTGCTGTAGGGGATGCAAACATGACTAGGAGTCTATGGGTGCATAAGAGGGTGAGAGGGGAAAAGGAAACACATATATAAGAGTGTAAATAAACAGAGCATGGTAGGGGTTAAGTCTATCACCTTAGGAGTGGCTGTCACAGGAACAGGAATTTGATGGAATCTTTTCAGAACAGTCTAATATCAGAACCTTTGTGAAGAAAAGAATAACTAAAGGAAAACGCAAAGTAGGGATTATTGAATTAACTCCTGAGACTGGAAGAGAGGTTCAAAGAGGAGTTTCAGGAAAGGTAAGGGAAGTTACAGAATATCATAAAATATGGAGCAAATACACAGAGAAGCTTAATATCATACATATCCTTAGGGCGCCTTTACCTTTGAAATTTCCCATCAGAAGAGTGTTCCATGGGACGTTAAAAATTGTCTTCATCATTCAAGGTCCTTGTGAAGCTCTACCTACTGCATCTAACTTCCCCCAGCCACTGAGCCAGTATTGCTCTCTCTCTCTCTTTTCTTGGAATGCATTTAATCCCATTTGCCTTCTAAAACAACCATATGCCTACAGCTACAAGTGGTTATGCTTTGTCTCCCCAGATGGTAAGCTACTTGAAGGAAGTCTTTCCCTTGTTCTTCTGTCCTACCTTCCGTGGTACAAACCAAGGCACATAATGATAGCTAAAAAAATAATTGTTGCTGTGACTCGACCACGTGTCTTAGAGCTATAAAATCTCTTTCAAATCCACATCAGCAATGACTTTTCTTGACTGATGATCTTACTATTTCTTGCATGTTTATTTATTTTGAGTGGGAGAGGAGAAGAAAGAGAGGGAGAGAGAGAGAGAGAAGATCCCTCTCCTGAACCGTGAGATCATGACCTAAACCAAAACCAAGAGTCGGACACTTAAATGAGTAGGCCATCCGTGTGCCCATGATCTTAAGATTCTTAATAAAATCTCTTCTTACCTAGTATTTATTCACTATATACATATGCTGAGTACTATAAAATAGATGAAACACTGACTTAACCCTGACCTTTAAGGATGTGATTCAAGATCATTCTAAGCACAGTCTTGGTTCTGAGTGCCAGACATAAGCCTTGTTTCTTGCTCCAATAAATTACTCGTACCTTCTCTAATTCTTTGAAAGAACAGAAATAGGTACAATATATATTTGGGAGTTTCCTTCTTGGAAGAAAAAAAAATGTATCCACTAGATGATTTTTCATTTCTGAAATGTAAGGGTCTGAATTTTAAGGATAAGTCTACTGTTCAGCATCCCTAATTATCCCAACCTCACAATCCATACTTTAAGATAAGGCTATTAACCAATCACCCAAGCTAGCAAAGAAGGCATGTATTTTTTTTTAATTTTTTTAAACTTTTATTTATTATTGAGAGACAGAGAGAGACAGAGCATGAACATGGGAGGGACAGAGAGGGGGAGACACAGAACCTGAGCTATCAGCACAGAGCCCGATGCGGGGCTCGAACTCACAAATCGCGAGATCATGACCCGAGCACAGGTCAGAAGCTTCACCAACTGAGCCACCCAGGTGCCCTTAAGGCATGTATTTTAAAGAAACATTAAGTCTTATCTTCATCTGCAAACTGCTCATGATCTTCCTGCTTAAGTGAAAAAAATACGGGTTTTTCCCCTGACCACCAAAATAATCATGCAAATTAACATTTGAGAATGCTGAAATAATTATCCCATAGTTTGAATTTAGAGAGACTCCAACACTTCTTTTTTTCCTGACAGAATGACAGTGTATTATAAATTCCAACAATTTATATTTTAAGGCCCCAGCTTCCCATGCCTGCCAGCCATGTCATAGCCTTGAGGAATTATGGCCATTTAATCAGGGTTGAGCATTTCCATGCTCAACCTTCAAGCAGTGATGCTGTGCCCATGCTTTCACCAGTGATAGATGAATCCACTTACTCTACGGCTTCCTGCATGACAATACTTCAGAAGCCCTGCTAAAGTTCACATTTCTCAATATATCAAACTTTAGCAGCACAATGACCTTCTAATATTTGTTTTCAACTGTTTATAACCAACAGTTCATTACCTTGCCACCATGGAGAGGAAGGAAGCTGGCCAATGGTCACTTACAGAGCAGGTACTGCAGCCAGTACTAGGCTTGGAAATCGGATTGTAGGCAATCCCATAAAGAAGAGTCTAGGAGAATGTTAGCCTCTTAAGCTGCCGAGGCGATCGGAGGCAGTCAGAATTACAACAGCCTTATCTGTCTTTTAGTGCGTTGCTTAAAAGATGCATGAATCCCTTTCCGGACATTTTTTTTTCTATGTAGTAGAGTTAATCATTTTTATTTGAAACCGTCACTCACCCGCCCCACCCCCTTGGTCACAGCCATTCAATCTAAACTCTCTGGGATAATCTAGAGGTCTCAACAGGCAATGCGTATTCTCCAGTGTTTGGATTTGGACTCTTCTCACAAATGAGCTTTGCTGCCCTGGTAAATGGGATATGATCATATGTGAGTTCGGTGGGATTCTTTTTGCCACTCGAGCTTAACGCCTAGGGGAAAAAAAAAAAAAAGAATACCAGATTTTTTATTTTATTGGAGGGGGTTGTTTTTGCTTTTGGGTTTTGTTTTTGGGTTTTTTGGGATTCTCTCTCTCTTCCCTCTCTATCTGCCCCGCCCCTGCTCGTTCTCTGTCTCCTCTCTCTCTGTCTCTCTCTCAAAATAAATGAACTTTCTCACCAAGGTTTAGCAGAAAACTTGGCTAAACCATCCACAAAATACTTCCCTACCTCAGGACCTGCTCTGAGCTTGATAACCTTCTAAGAATGAATGTAAGAATGTATGTTTAAGACAACAGATCCCAAACAGGACATAGGCTCATGCCTACTTGCATACCAGGTACCCTCAGATATGCCTCAAACATAATTCGTAAAGAAGAACTGGTGTTATTACATGTTTATTTCATCGAAGGAGACAGGGATGAATGGTGTGTGCCCCAGGATGGCAGGAAGATTTCATCAGCCACAGCAACTCCATTGGCTGAATTTGGTTACATGGAGGGATATGTTGGAACAAGTTGTGAGACAGCATTAGGCCTCTGCAGAAAAGTGTTGTTACCTATGAATAATGACCACTCTGGGTACTACAGATATGAAAAAAGACACGAGTGCTAGCTATTTTCCATCCCTGCCATAGATCTTTGACACATAATTAGAATGTCTCCTCACGAGTCGAGGGAAGAAGGGAGATCTTAGAAGTTATCCTTGGAAGGGCACCTGGGTGGCTTAGTAGGTTGAGCGTCCAACTCCTGATCTTGGCTCAGGTCATGATCTCATGGTTCATGGGACTGAGCCTTGTGTCAGCTCTGCACTGACAGCATGGAGCCTCCTTGGGATTCTCTCTGTCCCTCTCTCTCTGTCCCTCCCCTGTCGCATGCTCTCTCTTTCCCTCTCTCTCTCTCTCTCTCTCTCTTTCAAAATAAATAAATAAACCAAAGTTATCCTTGGATAGTTTCTTTTTCAACCCTTTCCATCATGTATTCTACTCTTTCTCCCTTTCTTACATCTACTTTACATTTAATTAAGTTTGGAAGTATAGGAATAGAAAAAAGACACAGGTAATATCTATATTTGACCAAGACTCTTGATAAGGACAAACTTTTGCAATGTCATTTTCTCCTGGATGTGTCATTTTAAACTCGAGTGGTCATAAGAATCACCTGAGGAGCTTGTTTCCAATGTTGGCTCTGAGTTTACCCCTAAAAGATTCTAATTAGAGCCATAGGCAGATAGCACAGATCTGCATCTAACAGACACTCAAAGTAAATCTGAGCCTGGGGTGGCGGGTGGGGGCTCTGGGCCACAATTTGTGCAACACTGCCCTAAACCAAGGTAAGATCCCCTCTCACCTGTGAGCTGTGATCTGAATTAATGCCAGCTAATTTTTTCCCACTTCCAGCCCACTTAGTACTCTCCCAACAAAATCTCTGGATATGTTTTAATAGGAGCCATAATCTTATGTTCCAAAATGAAATTGGAGAGACCCTTTTCCTGGGCTCAGTACCCCACTGTCTGCTCCTCCCCATTCTGTCCCTGGTTTATCCTTTTTATTATTTATCTACGTGGAGCTTCCTCTCTTCATCCCCATAGAATTATGCATTATACTGAGGAGGATTTGTGTCTTACTCTTCTTTGTATTACTTACAGTAAGCTACATAATAAGCATTCATCAATGTTCTTTAAAGGGAATAAAACAGATCAAGCCCTTCACTGAGTCAATTGTCCTCAGGAGCCAGTCCATTCATGGATCAAGATATCTATTTATCATGGTTATTTGTGATGTTGATAAAGATAGCAGCAATAACCACTAACTGCGCTCCTCAACCAGAGGCATAATATTGTGTTGTGCTGAGTTTCACCTTTGTTCTTCCTTCACTTCTCTTGGCAATCCAGGGAGGTTGTCCAAGGAGGCAGACGTGAAGAAGGTGGGCAGAGCTTTAATATGCAAGGTCCTTTCTCATCTTGGAGAAAACAATGGCCGCTGAACCCACAACCAATCAAACCACATCCTCCGGAGCTGTTGAGTGAAAAGCCTCGGCTCCTGGGCATTAATCATTTCCATACATGAATGAGGAGCTTGTGTGGAAAGGTAGTTATGTTTATAAGCAGGCACACACACTCAATCCCACTTCCCCCACACATACACACGAGCGTTGAACTTTCTAAGACACAAGGGTGTCTTTCAATTTATCCTTTTTTAAAAGACCTGTGTGGATATAAGGATTACAGGTTTCCTGCCTGTCCAGGGAGAGTGATGGCTCTGCTCTCTAAGAACTTAACTCCCAGGCTTAATTATTATGCAAGTGTACCAGTGTAGTAAACATGTAGGCCAAAAGCAATTTAATCTATGCTGCATTGACTTTCAAATCATTTCATTTCTAATTCAGACACATGCTTTTGTTAAGGCATTTATCACTTTTACATAATCAACCAGATTGTCCCATGGCTATCAGCCCTCAAAACCCCCCCGGCCTCACCAAGTCTGCATCAGTAGCAATAATTGACATTTCATACCGTTCTATGTTGAGTCAGCCTCAGAGGCTCCTCCCCAAGTGCCTCACTTCATCGTTCAATGTAGCTCTTACTCACAGAAAATTTATCAAGGACTGCAGACCTTGTCAGCGAGGCTGTTCGTTCTTAATTACCAAGCCATTGTGGTGCTCTTGCAAAGGTGGGCACTGTTTGTTCTACAAACACACTCTGAATTCCTTGAAACTAATCAAATGGCTTTTGTCAGATCAGTAAATCAGATGTATTACTTCCTCGAATGGGTCAAGATTAAAAAAAAATTAACAAATACAAATATTCTGAAGTGTTAGAACATGGGAAATCAACAGATCTCCAAAGAACTTTGAAGTCATACCTAATGTTAATAACCTATCCCTTGCAAACATAAGTCCAGTGAGGTATATACCAACAGCCTCAAAGGACTAACAGTCCTCCACCATCCAAATCTCTAAACTGCAAGGAAGAATGTTCCCACCATGCATGCCACATATTAAATCTGCACACTTTTGAAGCTAGGGAATAGAGTTAGAGACAGAGAAGGAAAAAATAGTTGGAAAATAAGTGAAATCATGAGGCACCCCAAAGGGACCAGACTAATGTGGAGGATGTTTCTGATTAGGTTGATGACTAAGGTTTCTTTTCATCAAAGGAACTTTAGATCAAGGAAAAGCATTGTAGGTTTATGACACAAGATGACTGTCAGTGTGCTAAATGAAGCAGGCTGATCCCTTACCCTCAGAAAGGGGACTGTGATCCCTGAATAACAGCATTTTCTGGAGCATCAACCACAAAAGTACACACGACACTGTTTGGTAAAACTGTAAAGTAGCATATTCATTATTGTGGATAGCATTTTTTTTTTAACTTAGTGCTTAAATAAGCAATTTGGTCTCTGAAAATTTTAATGTTTTTATCAGGTCTTTTAAACAAAACTAACTCCATCTGGTAAGCATCCCACTTCGGCTCAGGTCTTGATATCCAGGTTTGTAAATTCAAGCCCCACATCAGGCTCTGTGCTGATAGCTTGGAGCCTGGAGCCTGCTTCAGACTCTGTGCCTCTCTCTCTCTCTCTCTCTCTCTCTCTCTCTGCCCTTCTACAGCTCATGTTCTCTCTCATGAATACACATTAAAAATTAAAAAAAATAAACAAAACTAACCCCATAAAAAATTGAATTTAAGCTTAGGAGGATACATGCACACACACACACAGATTATATATATATATATATATATATATATATATATATATATAGAGAGAGAGAGAGAGAGAGAGAGAGAGAGAGAGAGAGAGGAGAGGGGAAAGATCAATAAACATTAATTTTATATTTCAACTATTTTACTAAAAAAGATGTTGCTTTTATTTGTTAAAAGAGACGACACTCATAAATACCCCACAACATTGCATCTTCTCTCTCTCTCGCATCCCTAAAGATGGGATGGAAAACTCTGCAATCACTTACAGTCAACAGCCGAAGAAAAATCTGGGGTCTGTGCCCTAATTTGGGATGACCCTCTCTGTTCTGATTTGTCCTTGGTGCTACCAGGGAAACCCATATGCCTCTTCTCACTGCACAATGCCCAGGGTAGCTGGAAAAAATTGGTCAATAAGTATACTGAGGTTTAAGCGCACCAATAAAACTAAAGAATGAAAAGGCATTGTACGTACAGTATATGATTTAAGGGCAATATGAATAACAAAAGAGTTTTGTATGTAGCTAATGGAAGCTTGGCCAGCTCCTACTTGCTAATGAATAATATTCTGACAAGCTGAGAGCCAAATATTTGGGTGAAAGTTTGGAGATTCCAGGAATCCTGAAATTAATTAAGATATAAATATGGAGGATCCTGAAAAACACAAGGATAGATCTGGAGAGACAAATGCCCCAGCATGATGACATCACTCTTCAATGAATAGCTTTCTGTGAGATGGGACATCCAAATGGAGTTGGGCACCTGAAGGACAAGAAGGAAATTTAAAGAGTGTTCGTGGGAACTAAGGAAGAAGAAATTTGTATTTTTGTGCAGTTTTAGCTTGTGGTCTTTACATTGATCGACTTACATCCAGGAAACTAGAGTAAGCCCGGTTGATGGGAAGAAACCTGAAAGTGACTTTCAATGGTGTGGGAGGGGGTGAAGGGGGGCCCAGCAGAAAGATTGTTTGTGGCCACTCCTGAGACGGCAAATGAGACAAGAAGCCCCATGAGTGTTAACAAAGCCTGGAGTGTCGTGTGCGGATGATGCGTGTGCTCATGCTCAGAGACTCGCTTTTGTGTTCCATCTGAAACCAATCAGTGAGTGAAAATGCAGAACGCTCTCTTGGCATCTCTTCCACACTGACAGTGGGGGAAGGGAAGAGGATTTATACACAGAGACCCCCATTAACACTAATGAAAAGTAGGCGGGTAAATCCCATGTGCATGAGGAGCAAACACTGCTCTTTGTGTGGGGGTAATTAAAAGCTAAAGAAGCTTGCTGCTGCTTAGAACTGCACACATACTCCTGGTGAAAGCCCCTTCACAGCAGCCTCGCAATTGCTTTCTTCGGTTTCAATGGCTGAAACCTAACAGTTGTTAACCACCTCTCGCCCTAGTTCCCCCATAAAGGAATGAAAGGGAATGATGTATTGGAAATAACATTATTTGACACTATTGGCAGAGGGCCTTTCAAGGAGAAAGTACAGGCAAACAAGGGGGGAAGTTGAAAAGGAATCTAAAATTAAGCTGAGTAGAATGGTAAGTGGATCGAGGGAAATAACCCTACACTCCTAAGGTCCTTGCCTGCACCCAGTCCTCTGGAACGATGGCAGAAAGAGAAGCCATGTATGGACCAAGAATATTAAATACGAGTGAGCATGGCGCCTGAGGTCCAAAGCCATAAATCCGGGGAGAAAATGCTCGAATGATTGCAGGAATGGAGAAGTAAAAGCAAGAGTGACCGAGTCTTCCCCTTCTCACCCCTCTGCTCAAGGCCTGGCAATGCATTTCGGTACAGTCGTTCCGAGTTCCAGAAATATCTGAGAGCAATAAAAGTACATATCTCTTCCCAGGACATGTCTGAGCCTCTAATCCAAACCCTGGGCTTAACTCCACAGGTTGGATCTATGTAAACAAACAACACAATGAAATTTTACAGGCATGCAATGCATGCGAAGTCTGTTATGTTTTAATTTCACTGCTAGAGTATGGGGCAGTTCTGCCTGAGCAACAGGTTATGAAGATATCCCGTTTCTTCACTGCAAATTCAAGAAGAATTCAGAGCATATTCACCTTCGGTTACTCCAGCCATCTGCCCGTAGCCTATCTGTCAATATAATCTCAGCCTAATTACTGACTGAATAAATAAATGAGGTTGTTAGAGAAGCTAATTCATAGCTGAACTGCCTTCTTTATCTTGAGAGGAATCAGTCTGCTCTATGCTTCTCAGTTCGCAGGTAGAGGGGTCTTTTCCATTCTAAGAAACAACATTTCAGAGAAACATTGATAAAGCAGGGCTCCTGGAAGGTGAGATGTCTATGACAAGTGTATGAAATCCAGTTGAAGGAACTGGAGGAAAATGTCTAGAAGAGAACACACTTGGGACAAACAATCCAGCAGCTTTTGCATATTGAAGGGTTGCCAAACAAAGTCTCGCTGAATACACTTTCAGCTGCTCCAACAGAGAGACCCAAAATAACAGAATATGAACTAAGCATTTCAGGACTGATAGGGCACCTTCAAGGTTTGGGGGATGCAGGGTCTTTTTATCTTGCTTCTCCGTGTGTCACAAAATGTCACTATCTCTTGGTCTAAAATTACTGTTCCAGGTCCCACCTTTGTAATTGCAATGCAGTCAGCAGAAGGCAAGGAAACAGGGAGTGAAAAGTATACTTCTTTTTTGAGAATAAGACCTAAAGTTTCAAGCATTTCCACTCACTTCCATTGACTAAAAAATGGAGGCCATAACAAACTGCAAAGAAGGAAGAAAAATAATATTTAAGCCTCTATTACTAAGGAAAAAGAGACTAGATAATAGGAGGAAACTGGCTATTTCTTCCACGGTCACGTGCTCAGTATGACTATGGATCATTAGTTTATGGGGATGATTTTTGGTAGGTAGACAGGTCACTTAACATCTCTATTTTGACTAATTTTGAGACAGGATTTCTAGCAATTGGACACAGTCCATTATATAAAATAATATATGTATGTTCCATAAAAATATAAGCACATTATATACATAATGTATATAAAATGATAAATAGCACACTGTATGTGAATATATCATATAGAACATGTAACCTATATCTATATATTATGCATGTTAAGTACATGATAATCAGAATAATAAAAAATAATAAAATCTCTTGGCTCTTTCTTTCATGTTTCCACTTATGTAATCTGATACCACAAGGGTCCTGCTCAGATATAAATCCTCTCCTTCCTGATTTGGAGAACTTGCCTTCTTAGTCCTTCCAGGGAGACCCACATCTCTCTTTTCACTGCATTACACCCAGGCTACATGGAAACCACTTACCAATAATTCTACTTAAGCAGTTTAGGTCTAACAGAATAGCTGCATGATTATTATCATCAATAAAATGGGAATAATAATGATGTCTCTCTCTGTATTTTGCAGGCTTGATGGGAGGAGCAAAGCTATTGTGGCATCAGATTAGATAAGTGTAACATGAAAGGATGAACCAAGAGATTTCATATATTTACATATAGTATATTACTATGTTATTGCACATTTTATGTATAGAATACACTTCTATTTTACATATAATACATACATCAATTTATGCATTATGTAACCTACTGTACCTACTTCAAACAGTTATTTAAATGTAGATATAATTTCAAATACCACTTTCAGAAATATATACTAAGTAGATCAATGAGTTAATCCAATAAGCACATGAAAACATGCTAAACAACATTACTCACCAGGAGAATGTAGATCAAAACCATAAAGAAATACCGCTTTACATTCACTAGGATGGCTATGATAAGAGATAATAACAAGTGTTGGCGAAAAAAAGGAGACATTGAAATGCTCAGACATTGTTGGTGGGAATGTAAAATGGTGCAGCCACTTTTAAAAACAGTATGGTGGCTCCTCAAATGGTTTAACATAGCGTTACCATCTGATTGAGAAGTAGGTATTAATCTACTCCTTGGTATCTACCCAAAAGAAATACAAATATTTGTCTGCACAAATACTTGTACATGAATGTCCATAGGAGTATTATTCATAAAACCCAAAACTGGAAACAACTCAAATGCCCAATGGATTCATCAACCCACTGATAAACAGTAACGAAATGTGAAGTATCTGTAGGGGGTGCCTGGGTGACTCAGTTGGGTAAGCATCTGACTCTTGATTTTGTCTCAGGTCATGATCTCACAGGTTTGTGAGATCAAGTCTCATATCTGGTTCTGTGCTAAGCATGGAGCCTGCTTGGGATTCTCTCTCTCTCTCTCTCTCTCTCTCTCTCTCTCTCTCTCATTTTTTCAGCTCTTCCCCCACTCATGCTCTCAAAATAAATAAGTATTTTTAAATGAGATATTATTCAAGCGATAGAAAAGGATCGAAGTACTGGTACATGCTGAAACATGATGAACCTTGAAGATATTATGCTGAAGGACCCAATCACAAAAGACTACATGTTTTCTGATTTCATCTACATGAAATGTCCATGGGAGGAAAATCTATAGAGACAGTCACTAGCGTTTGCTTTAAGCTGTGGGGGAGTTGGAGGGAAAAGGAGTGAACGAGATTGTTCTAAAATGGATTATGGTGATATTTGTACAAGTCTCTGAATATACCAAAATCAATCAAATTTTACAGGTTAAATTCTTTTTAATGTTTACCTATCTTTGAGAGAGAGAGAGAGAGAGAGAGCGCGCGCATAAGTGGGGGAGGGGCAGAGAGACAGAGGAAGACACAGAATCTGGAACAGACTCCAGGCTCTGAGCTGTCAGCACAGAGCCCGATGCAGGGCTCAAACCCATGAGCTGTGAGATCATGACCTGAGTCAAATTTGGATGCTTAGTTAGCCAAGTGAGCCACCCACACGCCCCTCAAATTTTACACTTTAAATGAGTGGGTGCGTGGCACATGAATTTATTTATAAAAATGAAATGATTTTTAGTAAAAAGTAAAAGAAAATGCTAATGTCTTAGAGCAGGGGTCTTTTGTTTTATTTTTTTAAGTTTATTTATTTTTTGAAGGAGACAGAGAGAGAGAGAGAGTGAGCAGGGAAGGACAGGGAGGGAGGGAGAGAGAGAATCCCAAGAGGCTCCGCACTGACAGTGCAAAGCCCGACACGGGGCTGGCACTCACAAACCATAAGACCTGAGCCAAAAATCAAGACTCAGACGCTCAATCTACTGAGCCAGTCAGGTGCCCCTACTATATAGCAGGAGTCTTTATTTAGCAATATGGTTTGACACTGCGTGGACTATATCCGAACCCTGCATGCAGATAAATGTTTTTAATTAACTTGCTTACACATAGGAACCATATGCCTATAAGAAATATGAGAGATTTGGCCTAAACATGGAAAATGTGAGTTCATCTGCCATCAATCAACATTTGAAATGGAAGGGGTGTATGGGTGTGTGTACGTGTGTGTGCGTGTGTGTATGGGATACAAATATATATAGAAAGAATATATTATGCCCAGTTTATTTATCTATTTATTCATCTATTCAATTATAATAAGACTAGACATTTGGGGAAACATGTACCAAGAAGTATTTCAAATATATTACTCCATTAACCTTCACAGCAGTATCAGGGTCCTACAGATTTGTAGACTGAAGAAGCTATATTTCTTACACAATAGTCTCTAGGTAGCAGATTACACAGCTGGGGCTTGAACCCAGATTCTCTGAGTTTGGATTTTGATCACTTGAAATATCACCCCTTCCAACTTCCATATATCAGAGGGGGCAGTAGACAAGAAATCGCCCTTCTGTATATTACCCACCCGACAGCCCGCACCAGAGCTGTGCGTTTGTTAATATCCACGAACCAACATCATCATTATCAACCAATGTCCACCGTTTACATTTGAGTCACTCTTTGTGTTGCATAGTCTCTGCGTAGTGGCAAATATGTAAGGACCTGAAACTACCATTATACAAAACGGCTTTACCACTCTAAAAAATTCTCTATTCTCTCTCTCCCTCTCTCCCACCCAATCCATGGAAACCACTGATCTTTTTACTGTCTCCATAGTTTTGCCATTTCCAGAATCTCATAGTTGTAATGACACCATCCCTAGCCTTTTCAGACTGGTTGTTTTCACCTAGCAATATGCATGTAAGGTTCTATGTATTTTCATGGCTTGATAGTTCCATTCTTTTTTTAGTGCTGAATAATAATTCATCATCTAGATGTATCACTATTTATCCATTCACCTAGTAGTGGGCTTCTTGGTTACTTAAAAGTTTTGACACTTACGAATAAAGCTGCCATGAACATCTGTGTGCAGGTTTTGGTGGGGACACACATCTTCACTCATTCGAGTAAATACCATTGAGCATGATTACTGCATTGCATGTAAGATTATGTTTCATTTTGTAAAAAAAAAAAAAAGCCAAACTATCTCACAAAGAGGCTATACCATTTTGCATCCCCACTGGTAGTGAATAAGACTTCCTCTGGCTCCATATCGTCACCAGTAACTGACAATATCAGTGCTTTGAATTTTCACCATTCCAATGGTGTTTACTGGCGTCTCGTTTTAATTCAAAATTCCCAATGGCATATGACAGTGAGTGTCTTTTCATATTCTTATTTGCCTTTTGTATCTTTGGTGAGGTGTCTGTACAGATACTTTGCTCTTTTTTTAATTGGGTTGTTTGTTTTATCCAAAGACTTTTTATGTTTAAATGAGAAGCACAATTTGTTAGACTCTTCTTTCACTCAGGAGATCTTGGATTGGACAAGGAGTTTAAAATATTAATTCCTTGGGGTCCCTGGGTGGCTCAGTCAGGTGAGTGGCTGACTCTTGATTTCAGCTCAGGTCATGGTCCCAGGGTTGTGAGACTGAGCCACATGTTGGGATCCACACTGAGTTTGCAGCCTGTTTAAGACATTCTATCTCCTCCCTCTGCCCCTACTCCATTGCTTGCACTATCTTTATCTCTCTAAAATAAAAAAAAAAAAGAATATTAATTAATTTAAAAGTTTAATGATTTAAGATTTTTTAATAGAAATGCTATTGCTTACACGGATTGACAAGGTGGTAAATAGAGACCGCACTGATTTAATTTTCTTTGGCAAACTCCCGGGCTTAGTAGAGTAGCAGATTTGAAGGCAAGCCAATTATCATAAAATTGCCTTATCAAAATAATGAGTAATAATTAAATTTAAGCTGTGATAATCAAGAAAATATAGTGTCTCTTGAATTTTATTAGTAATCAGGGGTCTTTTCTACTCTCAGGATGAGCTCTTAAGGGCTCAGAATACACCTCTTTTCTTTGACCAAAAAAAAAAAAAAAAAAAAAAATTTATAAGCTGATATAATCATCTGTCTATTCCAAGGAGTTCATGCAGGTCTTGTCTTTATACCCTGTCCCGAATATTCATAGTAATTAATTTGAAGCAACTCATTTTGCTCTATTTGGATTTTGTAAATAGGCTTAATTGATAAGCCTCAGCAACACTGACCTGGAAACCCTTCATAGTATTTTGGCATTTTTAATTGTTTCTAGCACATGCCATGAGAAGCTCAGTTTTGAATCATGCCCAGCTTAAATTCTAGGACATGGGTACCATTGTTGGGTCCAGCAGCTTCCATTTCTGATTAAGAATCAATCAGTGATGAATCTGAGTCACAGGAAATACTATTCATGCTATTAACTTTTTTTTTTTAAGATTTTATTTTTACGTAATCTCTACACCCAATTTGGGGCTCAAACTTACAACCTTGAGATCAAGACTTGCATGCTCTACTGACTGAGCCATGCTAATAACTTTTGATAGTCAGTGTTCACCTTTGGAGAATAAGTTATTATTATTTTTTTTTTATAAACTCCTAAAGTTGAGCCACCATTAATAACACCAACTTGAGAGTCAGAGTTTAGGTATGGTCTGATGGAAAGCATTCACTACTTTTAGAATAATTCTGATACTTAAATACTGGTATTATCATTGACTTGATCAAAACTGACCAAAGATGAATACTAGATCTGTTAACTGTTATTGTTATAAATATACATTTACTGTCTCTCGTGGACCTACTCATGATTTCCTGCAGGAAAGTCAAACTTTTTAATAACTAAAAAGCTGTACCCTATCCTTATTATCAACAAAGATGCACGTTGTGGTACTTATATTAAAGTGTAATAACTCAGCCAACTAGGAAAGCACTTCCGTGATCTCCATTGGTGCAATATGAAGTTCGCCCCCTGGTGGCAACACAAGGCTGAATTGTTATCATTTGCCAGATACTACTCACTTTCTACTACTCAAAACACATAACGTTAGATATAAAAAGCTTGGATGCCCAAAATTTCAGTAGTCTTTGCCCTAATACAAAGCAAAATGTGTCCAGCATAAGATGACAATATTTGCTTTCTACCACCCTCTGATTTAAGGGGCTCTATTACAAGAATGAATAGGGAATCTCCTGAATAATTGTTCTAATCTTCCTGTTATTGTTTCCTGCAATTTTTATTCCTTTTCTTTCCTGATTTTAATTTACCCCTCTTTTCTTTAAAAACTAGTTGAGGGGCGCCTGGGTGGCTCAGTCGGTTGAGCGTCCGACTTCGGCTCAGGTCAGGATCTCGCAGTTCGTGAGTTCGAGCCCCGTGTCGGGCTCTGTGCTGACAGCTCAGAGCCTGGAGCCTGTTTCAGATTCTGTGTCTCCCTCTCTCTCTGCCCCTTCCCCGCTCATGCTCTGTCTCTCTCTGTCTCTCAAAAATGAATAATCGTTAAACAAAATTAAAAAAAAAAACTAGTTGAAACTTTAATAGTTTTATTCTTGCCATAGCTATAGTTTCCCAAGCACTATTTTGTCAGATAAAAATGCATACATAGTACAGAAAGTAGTTATGCAAAATACAATACCTTGAAACAAGTGAGAAACTTCTTTAATGACATATCTTCTCTGAAGGTTTTTATGTATTTCCTTCAGGTCATCCAGGTACTTCAGACTTCTTCCAGACACTCTTCTAATACTGAACACCCGCCTTTGGCTTTTCCTAGATCTATTCTGGGCAACATGTTTCCCTAAATGCTTCTGTTATTCAGCTCTCCTGACATATAAACTCCTGTTGTTAATTATTAGAGAAAATATTAAAAATCATCATAGATCTTGGTGACCTTGTTCTTGTTAGGCAAATCTTCAGCCAGCTTCCCTCATCATGATTTCATTCACATTTCAACAGAGATTAATGTTGTGTCTGCCATACCAGCTCATTTGAGGTCTATTCCTTGAATCAATATCAATCATTTAAATGTGGTGTGATCCTGTGGGATTCGAATTAGTCCAAATGATAATTGAGCTGCTCTATTCTCAGAATTTGGTACCCACAATTGTGTCTTTCCTCATCAGAGCAGAGACATAGCAATATCAATGATAGAGAGCAATGACTATCCATGCAGGCAGTTATAGGCCAATAGTGGTAAAGTGATACTATATTTTCACAAACGTTTTCCAATAACTACTTGCTGGCTTATCAAGTTAGGCAATAATTACTGGTAACAGAAAGCATGTTTGGATTCAAACCTTTATTAAATTAGAATTTGTTTTCCCTTCTCCCTTTATACTTAAACAAATTATCCTATTTATATCTACTTAATATTTCTTTTGTTCCAGACCCCCTTTTAGAGACACATGAACATTTCCTGGTAGACAACAATAACAGTTGTTTTCCTTATAGTGAACCTACCTGAAAAACATTTCATATTGAAAACAAAGGCCATAATTGTTGGTAAGGAAAAGATACGTTCACAAAAATAATTTTGGGTATGGGACTTCTTGTGTCATGAGTAGCATTTTCTGAGAATCATCTAGCCCATGGCTTCATGCACAAGGAAAAAGGAACACGTGAGCAATGGCCTAGTACTGCTGTAGTAAATATTTCTGGCCCCTCACAACCAGCAGTGACAATTATCTGGTAGGGTTGTGGTGGTGACAGGAGTTATAAGTTGTCCTATAACAAGATAATGTGAACACAGCTCCCCAAAATAGCATTTTCCATACAGTGTATGTTTGTTGAAGTTGTGACATTTAATGGGCTATTGTCCAGGGTTTTGTAGAGATATTCTAATTAACTCACATTCCCCCAGTGATTCTATCATTCCAGGAAGAAGTCAGATTTCACATACTCCTACTCCACTCTGTAGCCAGAGGTTAAGAGATCTAGACTACGCATTAAACCTTCCGCTCACTCTCCGTGCAACTATGAAGATGCTAAGGCAGGTGGTAAAATGACATCAGAGTCCTTGCCTGCTCACCTACCACCACGGTCTAGAGCATGGTGCTTCTTTTCCCATTCCTTGGGGAAAAAATGAACTGATTTGAATAAATGGGACTTTTAGAGCTAGGACAGACCTGGAAAGCATAATAATTTCATTTGCCCTTCTCATCAGGAGGCAGTTTTACATAATGGGTATTGGGAAGGTTAAATGAGATAACATGTATAAAATGTCCAGAATAACACAGATCCAATGTAAACCCTCGGTAAGAAAATCCGTTTTACAGAAGAGGAAACAGGCTCAGATATGTAAGTGTTTTCCCAAAGCCACACAAAAATCACCAAACCCAGAGCTCAGAGTTCCTGTCATTTAGGAATGTTCTTTCCGTCGCACCATACAGGGATACGTAGAATCTTCCACTTAGTTTCACATATAATAAAACAAAAATTCTTATTGAAAAAGATATTGGTATAGAGTCCTTTGCATTTTATTAGCTTAATACAGTTAGTATGAATCCAATTAGCTTAACAAGTCATTTGGTCATTAGACTAAAAATTAAATCTTAAATATTCTTCAGATTCGATCATTATGAATTCCCATATTTCAGCTTTCCCATATATTTTTTTTATTTTTAATTTTTTTATTTTTTTTTTTACATTTATTCATTTTTTTTGGAGACAGAGACAGAGCACAAGTGGGGGAGGGGCAGAGAGAGAGGGAGACACAGAATCCAAAGTGGGCTCCAGGCTCCGAGCTGTCAGCACAGAGCCTGATGTGGGGCTGGAACTCACAAAACGCGAGATCATGACCTAAGCCAGAGTCGGACGCCCAACTGACTGAGCCACCCAGGTGCCCCTCCCATATATTTTTTTAATAAATTACTTATCCTTATTTCTTTTTTTAAATATCCTTATTTCTTTTTTTAAAATAATGTTTATTTTTTTTCAGAGGGAGAAAGAGAGAGAGAGAGAGAGAGAAAGACAGAGAGAGAGAAAGAAAGACAGAGAGAGAGAGAGAGAGAGAGAGAGAGAGAGAGAGAGAGAGAGAAAATCCCAAACAGATTCTGCACTATCAGCATAGAGCCCAATGCAGGGCTTGAACTCACAAACTGTGAGATGATCACCTGGCCATGATCAAGAGTTAGATGCTTAACAGACTGAGCCACCCAGGTGCCCCTACTTGTACTCATTTCTAAAGTAAACAGAATTTTAGTGATTATAATGATTTAAAGCATTCATTTAGTGTAAATTTAAATAAATTAATCAGCAAGTATTTCAGGACCACAAAGCACACGTATTAATCAATGTCCGGATAGTGTCTATTATGTGCTCTACATGGCCCTCCAGACATCGTAGGAGCCAGGAGGTTCTCTCTTGGTAAATTAGGGGGATTTGGTATCTACGGCAAACTGAGCAGATGGTCAATGGATCAAAGGGTAGGGTTCAAAATAATCTCTGGGTTGAAAACCAGGGTTCAAAAACTACCGTTTGTACTTATAACCAAAGTCTCTTGTTTTACCCATCTCCACATTCATCCCTGAATCTTCACCAAAATGAGTCACATAGGGCCCCATGCTTGGTGAAGCACATGCTAAGAGTGGGTCGTTTTCACAGTAAAAGCCCCACGTCAATATTAAGATCACAACACTCTGTAGTTGCTTGGAAGACAAGACTGGATTTCCTATAACTCTCCTTTTAACATTTATGTGATACCTTTAATACAGCCAGGAAAATTCTATAGAACAAGCCCTAGACACTGCCCCGTGTCTGTCCCTGGGTCCCTCAGCTCACCTCTTAACTGATTTCGCCGCCCCTTAGTTTACCTCTAAGTTTTCTAATCCGGTCACTAGCATGGCAATGAGGCTACCTCAGGCACCACCAAGAAACCATTGCTTAGTATAAAATAATTTACCTCCAGTATAAATAGGCTGATGGGACAACTACTTGTTAGGTACATTTTACTCCAACATTCACTACAATCTGGCTTTCTGGTTCACTCTGATCTCACGGTCCCCTATCTCTCAATTTCTCACACCCCTCCAGCCTCACAGATCTTTTTGTTTCTTGAACATGCCAGGCATGAGGAGCTGTGCACATTTCCGTCTTTTTTTTCCCCTGCTCTAAATTTCTCGCCCAGAATACCCACGTGGTTACATCTTCAGACCTTGCTTAAATGTCACCTCTTAACACCCCCTTCTCTGCTTCATTCTTCTTCAGAGTACTTACCTACAACTAACATATTCCGTATTTTACTTCTGTGCTTCATTAATGGGTCATTTTTTTTTTAATTTATCATCCCACATACCCCATGCCCAGAGAATAAACTGCAAGAGGCTGGATTTTATTTTCTGCTCATATCACTGCTACCCCCCACCCCAAATATGTGGCACATACTAGACGTTCAATACATTGTCAAAAGAGCAGTCTCTCCCTCTGGGCTGCTCTTATTTCCATACTGTTCTTTCCTCAGTTAAGATTCAGATCAGCAGATGACACTTCCTGTTGACTCCAACTCATTAAGTTAACTTCTCTAATCACAAAACACTCTCCAAACCACTCCCATTTATCATGCTCAGATCCAGGGTTGCCAATAAAGTGAAAAGAGGAACTATAATATTCTCATATCCAGCATAAATGGGCTTGAGAGATATTACCCTTCATATCTTTTATCTATCTCTCCATCTCTATCTATCTATCTGTCTGTTATCTATCTATCTATCTATCTATCTATCTATCTATCTATCTATCTATCTATCTATCTATCATTTCCTGGGCCTCTTCTCCACCCCAAACCCAACACATTAGAATGGAGATGCATGAGAGTAGGCATCAAGCTTGGTTTGTTCACCAATAAAGATTCGGTAAAGTGCATACATGTGCTGATTTTTCAAGGGATATAGGCCGATCTCTCTAGTATCTAGAAAGAGGTATGGGTAGGCTCTAGGAGGTGAGATTCTGGGACTAGATTTGTCATTTTGTGCCATTGCTTCTCCACACAAATTCTATGCTCTGAGCAAGTTGACCTTTTCTGAATATAATTCACAATTTTCACTCTGGTGATTCTGCTTATGCCATTCTGCTTTCCTGCGAAATTACAACCTGACCTTGTGGTAGCTGATGACCGTATTTCATATACTTGCTAATCATCCCTCCACCATGAATCCTTTTTTTAAATCATGTCCTCGTTTAGCACCACTCATCTTTTTACTATTGAAACAAGTAGTGCTTACGTGGCTCAGTGCCTTAAAGGGAGATAGACTAGAGGTGGTATTGATATAAAAGTATGAAAAGTATGGTAACAGCAACGAAAATGTATACCTTTTTCGTTAACTAATCTCAACGAGTCTACAGTCTGTCACTGCAATCTGATGTGTGCATTTTTATGAGATCAACTCGTATGCACTGGCAATATGTTTGCCAAATTGATAACTTCTAATTAGCACTGTCAGCAAATAAATGGACTCACAGAGGGAACGAGAACCAGCTGGTGGCTCCTTCTCACACAGTGGAGGGTGGATTCCTCTTAGAATCCAGGGCTCACCTGGACAAACTATACCTTGATTGTCTCATTTCAATTTTCCTCCTCTTTCACTCCACAATGTAAGGATGTCCCAGATAAACAATGATAACTTCCCCAACAATCGGAATGGATTGTCTTTCTCCAGAACCGATTCTCTTCTGAAGGTTTGCACGTTGCTGCTTTGTAGCCCCGCGGACTGGAGATGGGGACTGCAGGAATCCGGAGGTCTCACACTGGTCCATCATGGGGAATATTTACACTACGTGATTCCAGAACAACAGAATTCCTTGATGCATGTGGCAAAAAACAGATGAAGTAAAGAGTTCAAAAGGCAGGAAGGATATAGATATTCTTGGTTCTACCTTGAGCAGTAGAACCAAATATAAGATGTAGGAAAATACATGAGATTGCTTTAAAAACAGAATAAATTCACACTTACTCTACTTTGGTAGGGAGACCCAATAGCTGAATCTATGACCCCATTATTACTGATAATTGTGTGCATAATACGAAATGTTCATTTAATTGTATAGCTGTATACCTACCTCATTTTGTAGAAGGACGAAAAGATCATGCACTAATAAGTACATTGTGCATATACATCTGCAAACATGTTCACACACATGTAGCACTAATACCACGTACATAATTCTCATCATTTATGGTTTTGTACTCTGGTTAGTTCTTTACATACACTAGCTTTGAAATTTCTTGGTGAACAGGACAATGTTTTACACTCCTTTGACTTCTCATTGAACTTAGAAGTTGCGGTAGGTAGAATGTATTTCGATCAATAGATGTTGGATCAGTGAGAAGTTGAATAAGCAGTTTAAAGCAAGGGAAGAAAGAAGCCTTTGGAATCTGACATTCACAACCGTGTTTTCAAATTTTTCTTGTGCCTCATAGCTTGAATCAGGAGGGGTCAGTGAATGATTTTCAGACTCTGCTTTTCCTTTCCAATTAAATCTCTTATTTTTCATTTAAATTAGAGACATGTTACTCTCTCAATAAGCACCACGATGAAAGCACGAGAATAATATCCATCTAAAGAGAAGAATTCAAAGAAAATAAAATTTGGATCACATACATTTGCAGAGCACAACAGCCACTTTGACAAACCAATATTTTTCAAGTTCAGTGCAGGAGTCCTTGGGCTGTAGATCATACAATGAAATCCTCTCCCCTAGAGGAATGTTATATTGTACACATATGTAATGCCCTCAAAGGGCTTCAGCCAAGTGACATTTCTAATATAAGCCACAGGCAACATCTAGAAATGTGTGCAGGATTGCTTTGTGCCTAGAATTTCAGGAAAATCAAATGAGTTAACATTCTTTGACCATAGAAATCTCATCAGTTTTGCTTTTTATTTCTCCACTCCATTTTTCAATTAAATATAATTGAAAGCTGAACTAGCGGCAGTTATTCAGGACTTCGAAGTTTTTCAGAAACCCTTAGGAAAGACATGAACCCAGAATAATTTGACAGCATACTAGTATATTTAGAGCCATCTTCTACTTTCTCCTTTCAACTTTTTATCTGCCATAATAAACAGTTTTCCTCTAGAGCAACCAAATAGAAACCAAGGAAAGAGTTCTAAGAGAAGCAAGCTGAATGAACTGTCATGCAAGAGTAGTTCTTCAAGATTTCCATTTGCATGTGGACGACATTGGGGCTATGAGTTTGGAGACATTCCTCCTACTAAAATCCATCTATGGCCAATTGGTACAACAAGTAGTATCTTCACAATGACATGATCACATGCAAACTGTATGGACTAGAGGTCAGTTGCTTTTATAGCATGCTTTTAAAATTAAAAAGACACTGGCCATTTAACTTTGATCCATAATTTCAGTTTCATAAGAGTGAATATTGAAGAGCTATAAAACCTCATAATAAAATCACTTCACAAGTTTATTTTTGGCATTAAGTGAAAACCAATTTTGGTTTTGTTTAAACCTTTCAACACCATCCCAGAAACCCACTGGTTTTATGTTCATGCTAAGCATGAGAAAATTAAAATTAAAAAAATAATAGAGTAAAAGACTAACTACACTGAAAAAAACCTGAGTGTTCTTACTGACCAAACAAAATGAAATGCACAGAGTTGGCAAAATGAAGGATACAAAGTAAATGGATTATTTGATTCTGTTCAGTTTTGAGGAGCCTAAACAGCTGGTGGCATCAGTGAGAAGACAAGACAAAGTTCCTACAAGGTCCTTAGCTGACCATCCATCTTCTAAGGTCATCGACCACCACTATTGGTTCCTATTTCTAGAACTCTATAAGAATTGCAAATGGGAAGGAATGTGCAACAAAATAACAAACTGTGTTTAGAAATTGAGTATTCTTGAAGACATTAGTAAGTTAAAGTTTATAGTTATAGTTGTTTATTTTCATAACTGTAGAACGCAATCACAAGAACTATATAGGGAACATTAACTCTTATCCAATAGCTGGGGAATCAAAATATATATTCAGCTGCTTTCAGCACATGCATGAGATCACTGATCAAAGATTTTTTTTTTTCATGTAAGCAAAGTTAACCGTTTGAATCTATAAGAATAAAATAAGAGTATTCAAACTGCAGTGAATTTTCAGATATGCGCACTAAGATAATATACTGTTCATAAAAGACTTTCACCTTCTTTTCCTGTTGCCCAGACATACTGTGCTCAGGAAATGAAAACATTTTAATATAAGCCCTAGCAAGATGCTACCAAAAAGTTCAATCAGTTGAGAAATACATTTAAAGCTAAATATTTTTTTTTAATTCTGTAATAGATACTAACAGATTGAGACCACTGTTGTTTCTCCCCTTCATTAGCACAATTAAAATCTGACTCTATTATGTTGTTTTAGATGCGTAGAAACGTTGCATTATATTTCTTCAAAAGACATTTTCAGCCAGACGTCAGCTGAACTCATCCTACCCCTGACTTTTGTCAACTGACTCGGGTATTTTAACCCATATCCTTTGTCACATCCCGTGTCCTTCACAAAATACCATGTGATCCGCTGTTTTCTTGACTTTCTCTCTGCTCTACTCTACACCAAGCCATTTGGGCAATTCAGCCCTACTCTTTGATGTTCCTCAAAAGTAAAATATTTGTGTGTTGAGCAGCCCTGCTCAAGGTTTGCAGTCATATCAAGGTATGTGATCACAAAACCCAAATTAAAATTAAATAATAGCTATCTTGAACCTGAAATGGCTTTGGCCATGTCTCTAAATTGTGTGGCTTCTTCTCTTTAAAACTCCTGTACCCCCCACTCTTCCTTCCCTCATTTTGCTCAGCCACTTAACTTACTATTGCTTAGGCTACTCCACCTTTACCTTTCTACTATTATTTGAATAAAACTCATTTTTTAAATTCTAATAACAGTGCTGAAGAATGAGCCTTTTCTTTCGACTATTCACCAGTCTCTTTGTACAAAATAATATAAAATTATTTCCCAGTGAAAGAAATTTCCCACATCCTCCCGTGTCAAAAGGCAGAAAATGTCAGAGGCTCCCGGGCGGCTCAGTTGGTGAAGCATCCTACTCTAGATTTTGGCTCAGGTCATGATCTCCTAGTTCATGAGTTCCGGGCCCTGACACTGATAATGCAGAGCCTGCCTGTGATTCCTTTCCTCTCCCTCCCTCTCTGTCTGCCCCTAACCTGCTCATGCATGCATGCACTCTTTCTCTCTCGCTGTCAAAATAAATAAATAAACTTTATTTTCAAAAGGCAGAAAATATCACAGGGAGTTTTAAGTGAAAACAAGTTGTATTCTGTTACACACGTATTCAATGACAACTGGAGAACGTTTAGAATTTGTAGGATTAGTTGCTGTCTATGAAGACGGCTGATAGCATTCAGAGCATAAGGAAATATGTTGAATCACAGTCTTCCATCCTACTTATCCACTGCTCATTTTGCCACGAAGGGTCCTACTTGTGATTATAAATCCCCCATGCTCACGCCAACTAGTTCTAAAATCCCTCAGACATTAAAATTTAGTGTAGCTGTCTCTTCTTGCAGGGGACCATTCTTTATTCCCAAGTCTGGATAGACTGTTCTCCCTGGAGACTTCTATATTCTGTGCATGTTTCTCTTTTCGCTGTTGTCACAACTTATTTTAATTACCCTGTTTACTTATTGTCTGCCGTCTCTTTTTAAAATTAGATGTTGCCTGGTACGTAATTGATACTCAAAATAGTGGTTGCATGAATGAATAAACTAATAAAGATACAGAACTAGGACATCAGAATGATACGATAAGGCTTGCAATATGTGAAATAACCAGGAATAAAATGCATATTAATCATTATTCACTACTTGGCATGAGAATTCAAGTAATCATTGACCATTCCCTTATATAGATTGTCTCATCCTTCTGTCTTTCAAAAATACATCACTCCATTGTTCAAACTTATTCAACAGGGGACTCAGAAGTAGACAGAGAATGGAAAGCTTGTTTGTTTTAACTCGAATATCCACATCAAGTATTTCAACCAGCTTCATCTCTCCATAACATCTTTATACACTAAGTAACTGAAAATCTTGTCTACTTTATAATGGGGTCTGTCATGAGGCTATTAAATTGTTCTACAAGGATATTTTTAAAGTAACTTTGTGAAAAATATTCATTTACAGAAAGTTAATGGTCAAGACCATCTGAAATATGTCCAAAACCTACAATGAAAAAAGTATATAATTGAGAAAAACATTGCAGTGATATACTAAGATCTGCCAAGTTTCCCATTATAGCACCAGGTGAAATGCTCCCTTGGGCATCACTCGGCATGAAAGAAATCAAACAAGAAGGGAAGCTAAACATTCAAATTGGTTCATGGCTTTATGAGTTAGTGAAATAAATTAAAAGAAAAAAGATATGGAAAATTGTAATTTTTCTTGTTTAAATCAAACTCCTATTATTTCAAGGAGTTTATTTTGACCCAAGACACGAATCCAATCTATTGTCTGACGTCGCGAGACTGTGTAAAGTTTGATGTGTTGGGTCAAAATAAAACCAGAGACTTGAATGGTTTGGGTTTTGAGACCACCGTGACTTACGAACTGCAAAGGCATGTTGGAAAATCAACAAAAGCTTTTCAAAATATTTGTGTGGCAGAATTAAGTTTGGAAAAAGCAATAAAATAAAAGACATGTTTCACAAACACACACCTGATGGTATGTGATTTATAGATTATTTTGAACCAAATACAGAATTGAACATGAACTAGTGAATGATTTGAAGACTCTCTCTCAGTTTGGAACTAAAATCACAATCCTAGCTATCAGGAGTGAACGCAGCAGAAGTAGTTGACAAAACTGCCATCTATCCAATTCACTGAAAGGAACAACAGTGACATCTATTCTCTGGAGGTTACTGACATTGTTGACCATGCTTTAGGGTTTCAACGTTTAAAAGAAACATTTTCTTTTACTTTACTTTCAAGGCTTCAGAACACTCTACTGGTTGATAATCTCTTTTGCATATTAGGTTAGAATCATTGCATAATTTTGAATTCATCTAACGTCTTTGGTTTGGTTATTCAGATTTCTCTGCATGTTTCCCTCTTATAGTAGTTTGACTTCATCTCCTCTCTTTTTGTTTCTAATGCATTACTGGAAAAATAAAAGTGCTATAAACGATTAAATAAAGGCAGTATTACTTCTAATCATAATGGCCAAATTCCTCAAATCGTGTAGGAATATATTGACAGGCTAAACATGTGCATATAAATAATAATTTGGGGACGCTGGCTAAATATCAAGTGCAAGATAATAAAATCCACAAATCGTTTCACATCCCGGTTCCATTGCTGAACATTCTTTGCCTCAACTTCCTACCTACAACCCAGTTTACTTTGAAATCAGCCCACTTCTTCATTACTGGCTGTTTAGAAGGAGAAAATACAGCCTCTCTTTGAACTGTACGTGCTACAGGACACACGGATGATAGCTCAAATGTAAATATCAAGTCTTCTTTCCAAACTTCAGCTCCATCTGACTCATTTCTGCCGACAACAAATGGCAGCATGGCACTAACACCTACTAGCTGAGAATTTGGAGAATTATGAATTCTGAAACGTCACAATCTTTCAATAGAAATAAGAACAACACATTTTTTGTTTGGGGTTGTAGAGAATGGATAAATGATCTTTATTCCCCCTCTCGCTGTGCCTTGTCTGTCAGCACGTGTTTTTTTCCCGGTTTTGCCTATTGGTCTGGACAAGAGGAGGAAGGCAATCTCCAGATGTGGAAATGTAAAGAGATCTATTTTTTTCAGATGGTTTGCCACAATTGTGTAAACTCTGAGAGTCAGGAAAAAGGCCATCACAAAAAGAATTCTGAGCTAAGTGTTGCAATTAGTACCAGATGCAAAGGGACGAGGAAGGACATGTCCTCACAAAGGAACGAAGAAAGAAATTACCTACAGACCCTGGAACTACAATTTACCTTCTGATTACAAAGCTTTGTTTACTCAAGTATACCCTACTTCTCTATTCCTGTAAGGTTTTCATATTTTTGTTGAGATTTTATTAATCATTCACTTACCTCGCGTGTATTTGATGCATGGATTGAGCAATGCTCTACCTAGATGCTTGGAGAGACAATACAGATAGAGCCCTATCCTCAATGAACTTACATTTCAATGGGAGAAGAAAGAAGCTACACACATTAAAAAATAAATAAGACTATATCTCATTCTCTCCCCATGCTTTCAAATGAAATTAGGATGGCTTCTTTCAATTACAGCAGGCCAAGTGGCAACAGTAATGTACTGTCATTGCCTATGCCTGGGTGAAGCTGGCTGTTACTCCTGATGGCACTGAAGGACCTCATCCCCTTGACATTTCAATCCATGGATCACCAAAGACCACTTAAAGAAGGAATATGAATCCTAGTTGGTGTCTTAAAACCTTTCATTGACATCTTTTGAGAAGATTTAAAAGCACCATTATCAGGGCGCCTGGGTGGCTCACTCAGTTGAGCATCTGACTCTTGATTTTGGCTCAGGTCATGATCTCACAGTCGTGAGATTGAGCCTTGCATCAGGATCTGCACTAAGTGCAGAGCCTACTTAAGATTCTCTCTCTCTTCCTCTGCCCCTAGCCTGCTCATGCTCTCTCTCTCTCCCCAAAAAATATTTAAAAGAAAATAAAATAAAAAGCACCATTATCAAAACAGTGTTAAGGCCTTCAGAAAAAAATCCCAGAGACAAGGGTGAAATTTTTGTTCTTTTGAGAGATAAATGATGTGATATAATAGCACAAAGACAATGCTATTGTTTAGAAAAGGATAGACATGTTTATTTTACTTACATGATAAAATATCAAATTGGAGTTTTGAAAGTACTTCAACACCTAAAGACAGCAATATAATGGGTAATGTTTTGTGTATGCAAAATAGTGAAATGTCTCACAGCTGAAGAAGTTATAGATCCAATGAAATATTTCAAACGATTTCAGTTGGTGATAAGTGATTCAGTTGGTGATGATAAAATACCAGGTGAGGTAGAGAGTGGAAGGTGAGGCTGTGTGTCAGGGAGAGGAGTCATTTCTGCTGGAACGGACCATAGCAAGAGTCTCTGTATTGCATTTGGAGAAGCCTCCCTCAAACGCCACTGATGGAACCTGAACCTAAATAAGGTGAGCTACAACCTTCCAGAGATTATATTTGTGTTGTGTTGGATACTCTGATTGCTATGACTCATCTCCTCATATCTGGCACTTTTCAGTGGGGTTGCAAGTGTTAAAACCCAGTATTTGCTCACAAGGCAATGAGAGTATCTTTACCTAAGTGGTGGTGGGGGAACTGTGTTGCATATGACGAACTACTAGATAATAAATGAATTCCAGATTTGTCTCCTCGTAGAAATTACATGAACAAAAACTTAGAGAAATGCTGAGTCAAAACAATTCTTTTACCAACGCTTCCTGGTGCAGTACCATTTTGCCTTGTTCTCTTCCATATAAAGTGCTAGATGAGATGTCTACATATTTTATTTGCAATAACTTCTTGAAGAACTGCATTCGCATATGCTTATCAGGCAGAATATACATATAGTATATACACTACCCAGTGGTCTAACCATAAGAGTGATTTAGTAACTATTATTTATGCATTTTCAAGGATTTTTTTCTGTCACTTTGGGAATGGAAATTCTGTAAATTAAGTTCTCTAGTCAAGCCACTTCTTACCCAACTTCTTTTCTGCATTGGCCTCAACATTTGTACTGATCCCACAGTACAAATCCCAGTAGTGACGACCACAAGCTAGAGATTTTGGTAAACAGTAAAGGCACAATAGGTATAAAAGTGATTACTAACGGGGTGCCTGAGTGGCTCAGTTGGTTAAGCATCCGACATAGGCTCAAGTCATGATCTCACGGTTTGTGAGTTCGAGCCCCATGTCTGGCTATGTGCTGACAGCTCAGAGTCTGGAGCCTGCTTCAGATTCTGTTTCTCTCTCTGTGCCCCTCTCCTCCTAGCTCTCTCTCTCTCTCTCAAAAATAAAACATAAAAAAGTGATTACTACTGTGCATAGACCATAAGAGATACTCAAATATAGATTTTATTAGTAGTAATGAAAAGAAACCAATAATGATTTTAATAAAACAAAGGCAAACATGGAAGCCATTATTCTTTCAAAATTCCTTTAGAGGGATGATTTTGTCTGATCCTTAGAGTAAACCTGCTGCCATCAGAACAAAGGGTGTTACCCCCACTTCACAGAGAAGAAAACTGATGTACACAAGGGAGGAGGTGACAACCCAGAGAGATGTTTCTAACCAGGTAGCAAAGTAAAAATCTACTGCATTAATTTCCTTAAAAGCTGTTCCCAATCTGTGTTTCTGGGTTCCTAAAACCCACTGATGGGATTCACAACGTCAAAAACAATTTTGTAAAACTATGAAGATGTTATCTGTCTTTGTCACTGTGTTGACATTTGTGCTGGCGCCATGGAAACAATGGATTCCAGTGCTGGCACCTTCCCACAAATTAAGGCTGTGACACGGCCTATAGTAATAACCATTGCATTCTTCTCCACTACACAGATAGCGTAAAAATTAAAGCAAGTTTCTCTTTAAAATACAGTAAAACGTGTTACTATCATTACCTTTTGAATCTTCCACCCATGCCTTTTTTAGATTCTGTGTGACAAAATGGGAAGTGTGATTAGACATTTCTATGGCATACGCAGGCATGATGGCTGTTTGAAGACAGCATATTTGTGTAATTTGAATTTCCAGCTGAACTAGCCCCTTTTTCCATGGTATGTAATTTTCATTTAAAAATGATTGACAGAGTATGCTCATTCAGACTTAGGTCTTAGGAAGATATTTTCTCAAAAACAAATGAAGCGTCATCCTGTCACTGCAAGGAAAACGATTGGTAGTATATTTGTTGTCAATGGTAAAAGTTGAGTTTTAAGTGAAATTATTACAAGTTGTGTTACAAATTGTATCAGTCACTGTGATCTTGACAGCTTATAATAAGACCAATGGCGATAATAAATATTATCTGAGTCTTATTGTACAATGAAATGCATCAAAATTTGTAATATCTGAATAAAATCCAGGGGCCATTGTTTTCCAACTAAGAATGCATCATGGTTAAAAGAAAATCATGCATAAGTAAAAATCTATTCAAAGTGCAAGATAGCCAATGGATTAAAATCTAAAAGAGTAAAAATATTAATATGACATCAGATTACGTATTGTAATTAACTTACAAGAAACAACCGCTATTGAATTTTAGTATAATTTCAAACAAGAACATCCACAATTCATTGAAGGGTTGTGAAGGTACTTCTGTTTTCTCCAACTACATATTTGTGAGAGGCCAGATAGATTTGCGTGAGGCCAAGTACCTCAACCAAACAATATATTGCAACACAATCAATACAAAAGCAGATGTGAGAATCCAGCTGTCTTCTATTAAACTAGATATTAAAGATTTTAATCTTTAACATCATTTGCAAAAGGAAAAACAAGTCCCTATTCTCACATTTTTGAAAATATAGTTATCTTTCTTGACAATATTTACATGAATGGGTTTGTTATTGCCACTTTCAGGGCTGGCTTCACGGGCGTGTGGCCTGAGTAGTGGCACAGAGTCCTGCACTCAGAAGGGTTCCACGCAGGGGGCGCGTGGATGGCTCAGTCGGTTAACCATCAGACTCTTAGGTTTTGGCTCTGGTCATGGTCTCACAGTTCGTGACTTCGAGCCCCACGTCAGGCTCCTCATTGGGTTCCACCCTATCAGCTGGGCCTGCTCGGGATTCTCTCTCCCCCTCTCTTGCTGCACCTCTCCCACTCTTACTTTTGCACATGCGCTCTCTCTCTCTTTCAAAATAAACAAATAAACTGAAAAAAAAGAAGGGTTCCGTGCTTAGTTTAATGCTCTGCTGTCACCACCTAAAATTCTTACTTTTATATTTGACATGCAATGGGACAAGGCAGCACGCGCTTGAGCAGAAGAGACACGTAACATTCATGGCCACCTTTCCTTGCCAGCCCATTAGTATAGAGCACTCCCAATGGCACATAAGCACAGAATTCTAGGGGGCCCACAATGCGTGGGAGTTCAGCAAGATTCAAAGCAGGCGCGAAGTAAGCGTATTACATCAAAGACTGAGGTGTAGGAGGATTACCAGCCAACGGCTGGCATCTGAGAAGATATGTTTTCTCTTTGAACCTGAATTTATTAATGCAGGCAAAAGGCAACGGCATTTTAGGAAATGCTAACAGCCAAAGAACTCCATCAAAAATTTTCATATTTGTGTTACTTCCCTATATTATCCAGAGAGTTACACTGAAATGATGATGTACAGGAAGAGGGAAAGTTGAAGGGACCCATTCAGATAGCTAACAGACACATGAAAAGCTATTCAACGTCACTCATTAGGTAAATGCAAACCAAAACCATGATGAAGTACCACCTCATGCCTGTCAGAATGGCTAAAATTAACAACACAGGAAACAACAGGTGTTGGCGAGGATGCAGAGAAAGGGGAACCCTCTTGTACTGTTGATGGGAATGCAAACTGGTGCAGCCACTCTGAAGAACAGGATGGAGGTTCCTCAAAAAAAAAAAAAAAAAAAAAAATAGAACTACCTTACAACCCAGCAATTGCACTATTAGTTATTTACCCAAAGGGTACAAAAATGCAGATTTGAAGGAGTACATGTACCCTGATGTCTATAGCAGCATTATCAACAATAGCCAATGTCCATCAACTGATGAATGGATAAAGAAGATGTGGCATATAAACAATGGAATATTACTTAGCCATCAAAAGGAAATCTTGCCATTTGTAACAATCTGGATGGAGCTAGAATGTATTATGCTAAGTGCATTAAGTTGGGCAGAAAAAGACAAATGCCATATAATTTCACTCATATGTGGGATTTAAGATATAAAACGGATGAACATATGGAAAGGGGGAGAAAGGAGGGAAAGGGAAACAAACCATAAAGACTCTTTATGATAGAGAACAAAGTGAGGGTTGATGGAGGGGTGGGGGGTGGGGGGCTGGGCTAAATGGATGATGGATACTAAGGAGGGCACTTGTTGTGATGAGCGCTGGGTATTGTATGTGAGCAATAAATCACTAAATTCCACTCCTGAAAATATTATACCATATATTAACTAACTAGAGTTTAGTAAAATTTGGGGGGGGAATGTAAAAGTGTCCTTGAGAACAAAAACTACGAGGTCATAGTTTTACATACCACATTGTAAAATTAATTTTTAATATTTATTTTTGAGATAGAGATAGAGCACGAGCAGGGGAGGGACAGAGAGGGAGAAATAGAATCCGAAGCAGGCTTCAGACTCCGAGCAGTCAGCACAGAGCCTGACATGGGGCTCGAACCCACGAACCGTGAGATCACGACCTGAGCTGAATTCAGAGGCTTAACCAACTGTGCCACCCAAGCTCCCCTATATACCACAGTTTTTTAATCATATCAGATTTATCAGTCATTTATTTCTTCAGATTCTCAGCCATGTAGCATTTCAGGGAAATGTAGGAAAATTGTTACCTTCTTTTGATTTCAATATGTAATTCCAAACATATGTCCTCTGCTACTTCATAATACACACATGCACACACACACACACACACACACGCACACACACACATGCATGCATGCATGGACATTTTCCCTTCTAAAAATGAGCTTATCAGCAGGTAAGACAGCACACCTTCACTGCAGGAGAGAGGAGGTTGAGATAAGGAAAATAGGCCCTTTATTAGGCAAAAGTATCCTTACAAAGTGACACTCATATAAATACTTAGTGATTCATGTCTTTTCAGCCTTTAACACCTGTGTCATTCATGTAAAATACCTCCAAACTGAATAGCAGGTCATAAACTCTATGCAATTTGAACTCGATGCAAGAACCATTTTGTCAAAGTTTTACAATGAGTGTCTACACATAATTACTTCTTTTGCTGTTCACTGTAATAATATTAATCACACAGATTCTTTTCATTTTTATAGCTTTGCTTTGAAATTAATTACCAAATTTAGTGCCATTCCTGATAAAAAATGGAGGCCCTGCATGTGTTTATTAATGTACTTAAACCATACAGATGATGTCAGAGCCCCACAGATTCCCCTCTACATGCACATCTGTAAAATATAAAAATCTGTGTAATCTATACGCTTTAAAAAAATAGATGAAAATTGGGGGAAATGTACCATGGTTTTCAATTGCTTTCAATTACCATTAAACCTTTCGGAGAACGATTTGCATAATGTTTCATAAACATGTAGGCAGATTAACCTTTTTTAGTTAATTTATTCATTAGCAGTAAAAATTCAAAGCACCTCTTATGAGAAAATAATGTCTTGCTGTTAAATTACATGGAAACAAAGCAATTGGGACATACTTGCCTAAGTTCGCACTATGTCAGAGCACAAGAAAAGTGAAGAGGAAAAAAAACTTTGCCTGTTAGCAGAGTGTGATTAAATTGCTGGTTTGTGAACAATTAGTGGTATTACTAGAAGATTAGGTGAAGTATTAATTAGAAGTAGGCCAAATGGCTTCTAAGGAGTAAAGATACCTCCTACATCTGCACTGAAGGTAAGCAAGTTGCCTGTGGAGAACGGAGTCGTTCCTGGGCTTTCTCATCTGTGGGCTTTGGGATTGCTGGACCCCAGCTCAGGGCTAGAGTCACTATATACATTTATCCTCTTGGAAAATCTGGGGGTTTTTTTGGTCATTATGCCTCAAAACTCAAAAATTATATTTTATACCATCTGAATTATTGGAAGTCAGGACTCAGCCCTGAAATTGGTGAAACTTGGAATCAAAGCTAGACCAACCATATCCATGTTTCAAGAAAGCTGTAGGAGGCCAATGGGAGTTCTAAGGGTTTCTTACCAAAACAATATTGAAAAGAAGAAAAGAAAAGAAATTGCCCATACATGTGGGGTGCGTCTGAGAACAATCCGTTGACCACATAAAGGTAAAACCCCGATAAGGCGGGGAGAATGTGATTCCTACCTAGGGAATGGTGACTGGAGTCTCTCTCAGATAAGACCTGGGTATGGAATTCTAGCTCCAGGGGTTTCGTGTCCAGGGACCTGCTGATTCCAGGAGGAACTTCTAAAAGTCAGAGGGCACCTGGGTGGCTCGGTTGGTTAAGTGTCTAACTTTGTTTTGGCTCAGGTCAAGATCTCAAGTTCAAGCCCCATATTGGGCTCTGCAGCTGGCAGCGTGGAGTCTGTTTGATATTCTCTCTCTCTCTCTCTCTCTCTCTCTCTCTCTCTCTCTTTCTTCCCCTCCCCAGCTCTTGCTGTCTCTCTCAAAATAAAAACTTGAAAAACAAAACAAAAAACAAAATAGTCAGTCCTGTCTCAAATGGTAGACCACAAAAATAAATAACAATAAAAACAGGAACCACTGCAAGACCAGCTCCTCTCTTGTTTCCTGACTCCCCTCTACCTTTTTCCCCCAGTAATGCCTTCTTCCTTTCTTCCCTGCCTGCCTCTTTCTTTCAAATGCATTGATTGCAGGTCTATAATGGAAAAGGCCTGCGTGTCAAGCAGAATTGGTCTGAAATTTCATATCCTGTATCCTCATAGAAACCAGAAGGGCTTTTTCATATGTCATTCCCCAAGTCAGAAGTCTGTTTAATCATTATGCAACCCGGTGTTTGTATTTTGTTCAGAGAACATCTTCCCTCATTGCACTGCACTCCAGCAAACTTCCTGAGGAGAGTTTAAGTTCCTGGAAGACTGAGTTTTTGTTTTATTCAAATTGGTGTCTTCATATGTCATTCAGGGTGTTTTACAGAGTTGTGTTTTATATAGGCTTGTTAAAGTAGATTTTAGAAAACTAAAAGATTCAAAAGTCGTATCTCCTGTATCTGTTGAGAGAGGAAAATTAACTTCAGCAAAAAAAGTGTTGTTTTTAAATAAATCTGTAACTTTATCTAGCTAAAGTAAAATAACTACAGTACTGGGATGGCCCAGTTATTTCTTTAGACAATGTGTGACTTATTATTTTACTTGGTTTTATGTAACTTCAATTTTGTCTTCAGTGAGTATCCGTGTATTCCAACAAGGAATACATATATACATGTATGTATTGCAGGTATATATTATATATATGTAATATATATCATATGGTATGATTATATATATTATTTCCTGTTGCAAAGACATGGATAGTTACTGAAAGCAAAATTGAAGTAGGGTATGAATAAAAGAAAAATATTCCATAAGACAAAGTGATTTAAAGAACAATTGGCTATGAAGTTATTCTGAAATGTAAAGGTAAAGGTAGGTAAATTACAAAGTTGAGCAATGTTTTAAAGGTGTGTTTGGTGAGGCAATAACAAACCCACAGAGAGACATATTGTATGGTGTTAATGACAAAAGAAAGATACTTCCTTATATCATATATATATATATATATATATATATATATATATATATATATACACACTTAAGTTAGCTGTAAGCTAACTTGTATAAGCTTTAAAATTAATTCTGAGTAGGGTTCTGGCAGTTAGTTTCTGGAGAACGAGATGGATATGACCCCAAACAGTGGACAGCTCATGAATGTCTATACTGGATGTACTTGAACGACCAGAAAACTTGTGTTGCCTGCATTGTAGCCAATGCTATTTTCACTTAGAAACTTTATATATAAATAGATATAAATATTGATGTGTTTACATCTATAGCTATCTCTATATACACATATTTTTATATACCAGTGTATATGTATATACACATATATATACATGAATATATACATGTGTATATACATATATATGCAAATTGTTGTGTATATATTTCCATATATATTCAAATGGGTATAGGAGGCTGATGAAAATCATGAATCATAAGAATGCTAGCCAACAACCTTGAAGGGTGAGACCCACTGACCTTCAGGATGGAACCATCAACCCCATAATACAAGAAAATTGAACTCCAGTTAGAGTATGGTTAGACTCTATGAACACTCCAGGTCTGGCCTTATACGGACACTGACATCATCTGTGAGGGGGCTCTCTAGATATTCTAAATTCATCACCTGTCCCGAAGAAAAATGAAGACACCTTAAAAGTGGGCACTTACAATATTGAGAAAGGCTGCTTATCTGTGCACGCCACTTTTAAAAACAAACAAAAGAAATGTGTATCATTCTCCACAGATGGACTTTAAGCCCCCTGACACAATTTTCTCTTAGCCACATATATATGAATTCACAATACATGCCTGACAGTTCAACCATTTAATCAGTCACATAGAATTTTCTCAACCCAGAGCCAATATTAGATATGAAAAAAATCACTCCATAATTGTGGATTTATAAATCAATATCCTAGCTTAAATATAGTATGTGCTAATCAACATCCTGGCTTACATATAGTAATACCTTTATTTTACAGATGAAGGAACTGAAGCAAACAGAGATGAGGTAAATTTCACATGATCACAAAGCTAATAACAGCACAGAGAAGATTTGAGCCCAGGCCATTTGGCTCAAAGTCCCACACCATAAGGGGCACCTGGGTGGCTCAGTTGGTTAAGCATCCCACTCTTGTGTTCGGTTCAAGTCATGATCTCATATTTTTGAGAGTTCAAACCCTGTGTTGGGTTCTGTACTGGCAGCACAAGAGCCTGCTTAGGATTCTCCCTCCCTCTCTCTCTGCCCCTCCCCCACCTGTGCTGTCTCTGTCTCTCTCAAAATTAACTTAAAAAAAAAAAAGAAAGCCCACACTATAAAACTTTATAAAACATACTACCCACCATAGTCTTAGAGAGGTAACCTAGCAAGGTGGATATTCACAGGCATGTCTGAGCATATCTCCACGGGTTTTCATGTCAATTGCACCACTGACGGTGTGACATGGGACAAATAAATTATTCATTTGCTCTCTGCCTCAGGTTCCTCATCTCTGAAATGGCAATTATAATATAAAAATTTCATAGAGTTGTTTTGAGAAGTAAATAAATTAAACTTTGTAAAGTGCTTAGAAGAGCTCCTGGCACATGATAAATTCTATATAATAATCTTACTAAATAAATATAGAGCCTGACCTCATGGAAAGCACTTAGCAGTTCAAAAGACCACTTCAATAAAATTGCTGAATTCTTTCCTTAAAAAAAGCTAACTGCCTGAACATTGTGTTCTGATATAGTTATAGCCTAATAGATCACGTTATATCAGTTTGGTAAGTGAACCCCATTAAATGTGCTCTCTAAATGACAGGTCAGTGTGTTCAAAAATTTGAGATTGCAACTAGTGTTTCTCAGGTTTTCCTTATAAGGTGTTTTGAGTTGTGCCAATTCAAGTGGTACTGTTTTGGTTACAAGCTTTACTGTCTTGGAAGAAATATATTTCATCAATAATGGGTTAAATGAAAATGACTTACAGTTTATACATTAGACAAAACAACACGAAAGTTATTTGTAATCGAGAAACAGCAAACCACATGAAACTTAGCATTCACCTTTCTGAGGAACACTGCAATACCTTCACAAATCTCCTGTATCTTTTATTAGCTCAAAAACTTTAGGCAACCTTTTAATAAATTAGGCAAGTGTTAAGGACAAAGAGTAATTTACTATCCAGAAAAAGCATAACCTAAAGTGGAGACATTTCAAGGGATAAATGCTTTCAGATCAGAGTTAATTCCATGCCTTAAAAACAATTCAGTGAAAGCAATCATGCATTTTAAGATAGTTTTAAAGGTGGCATTTAGAAATATTTATTCAAAAACTTTCTTAAATAAGAGCTATTCCAAGAATGG
Organism: Panthera pardus; assembly: GCF_024362965.1. Classification (NCBI taxonomy): domain Eukaryota; kingdom Metazoa; phylum Chordata; class Mammalia; order Carnivora; family Felidae; genus Panthera; species Panthera pardus. The sequence goes on along the minus strand of NW_026526810.1, from coordinate 121,658,809 downwards.
CAGGAGGAAACAAAACAGAAATCTTTAAAAAACTTGCTTTAAATGGTACAGGGAGTTTCATAGATAACAGGTTGGTAAATAGACAGATAATAGATAGATAGATAGATAGATAGATAGATAGATAGATAATAAACTGACTCAATAAACATACAAATAAAACAACTTGCTTTAATGTTTTTAAATTAACTAATTTATTTATTTGAGAGAGAGAGACAGAGAGAGACAGAGAGAGGACAGAGAGGGAGGGAGACAGAGAGAATCCCAAGTGGGCTCAGCACTGTCAGCACAGAGCCTGATGAACCATGAGATCACGACCTGAGCCAAAACCAAGAGTCAGATACTTAACCGACTGAGCCACCCAAGTGCCCCCAAATAAAAACAACTTAATTAAGATTTAAATCAAAAATTAAAAAACAGACAAAACTCCTACTCAGGTAGATTCATATTCGTTTTCACTTTGATGAAGGAAAGCACTTAAACATTGATTCCTCTGGCCCTGAATTGAAAATTGTGACACTAAAAACAACACTTGATTGCTTGACTAGAAAAAGCATTGACAGGTCTTAGTTCTAGTGCAAGTTCTGAGATTCTGGGAGGACTATGAGAAACAGATTAAAAATCATCTTGCCTTATTTTTGCATTTTAAAAGATTACATACATCTCAAGCAACTCCAAACCCTCAATTATTGTGTCTCAAATTGAAATACAAAAATATGTACAACTTCTTATGACTGAAAATAAATACAAATTGCGTTCAGTGAAAAAGACTTAATGGGGTTAACAGTCAAATTCGAACAGACACTTACAGTAGGTTAGAACCACGTTTCCCACCAAGTCTCCATCTCCAGGAGGAGATGATTTTTGTTTTACTTGTTACAATAGATCAGCTATCCCTTCTGGTTCCCCTCCCTCTCCTCTTCAGGGCAACACTTTTCAAAATACAGTACAACCTTGGTTTGCAAAAATAGTTCATTCTAGAAGCATGCTTGTCAAAGCACTTGTATATCACAGCAAATTTCGCCATAAGAAATAATGGCAACTCAGATGATTCATTCCACAGCCCAAAAATATTCATGCAAAAGTTATTACAATACTGTAATATAATACAAAATAATAAAGAAAATACAACATATAAAGAAAAATAAGGAAATTATCCTGCACTTACTTTTGAAAACCTTCATGGCTGCTGCGAGGGAGACCAGAGAGAGGAGGGTTATTGTGTAGGACGACTTTCACTATCACTAATGGAATCACTGCTATCTATTGGCTCAATGGAATCTTCTTCTCTTCGTGCAACTTTAACAAGGAACCTATCCAATGACACTTGCTTTTGCCTCCTTTTGAGGATTTTGCAGAAATGTGATACTGCATTGATGATCACCCACAATTTCTCAGTGAGAGAGAGAGAGAAGAACCATTGGCTCATTTGTGATCATGTGACATTGGCATCACATACTACTCATATTGCAAGACACCGCTCATTTATCAAGTTAAAATTCATTAGAAATGTTTGCTCATCTTGTGGAACACTTACAGAATAAGTTACTCACAATCCAAGGTTTTATTGTATTTTGTCATTATCTTCAATTCATCACCTCCTGTACTTCCAATAATATTCAATTAGGTTTCCATCTCCAATTTTTTTCTTTCGCCTAAATTCACTTGAGCCGGTCACTATTGCCATTGAAATTGTTCATTTCTGTAGTCAGTTTCCAGCTCTCACCCCAGCCTATCTATCCAACAGCAGTATAACACAGTCTGTCATTCACTCCTTAAAATACTTTCCTCAACTTCTGAAACACCATTCCAATCCTAGTTTTCCTCTGAACTCTTGTCTTCAATCTCCTTTGCCAGATCCCATAATTTCTTGATGTGTATATGTTCACATGACTCAGAACATGGCTCTTTCATACTGACTTCCAGGGTGATCTCATGTAGTCTCATGGCTTTAAATGCTATCAGTATCTTGATGACTTCTGAATACCTATCTTCTTTCTCAGTCTCTCCTTTGACTATTGGCTCACATTCTGTTGCTTCCATGATGTCTTCATTGGAATATCCAATATTCATTGGAATATCAAACTCAACAAGTCCTGCACACAACTCTTGATTCCCTTTCCAGCTGTGCACTCCTGGCTGTGTTGCCTCTCTAAACCAATGGCACTTCCATTTACTCATCCACTCAGGCCCCAAAACATGGGATCCCTTCATGACTCGCTTCTTTCTTTCTTTCTTTCTTTCTTTCTTTCTTTCTTTCTTTCTTTCTTTCTTTCACACCCACATTTAATACATAGCAAATTTTGTTAGTCAAAACTTCGTAATATATATTACAGCTGTCTATACCTGTAGGGGATACATTCCAAGACCTCTAGCAGATGCCTGAAACTGCAGATAGTAAGGAACCCAACATACACTATGTTTTCTCCTCTATGTACATACTGATGATAAAGTTTGTTTTGTAAATTACACACAGAGATTAACAATAGCTAATAATAAAATAGAATAATTATAATGGTATACTGTAATAAAAGCCATAATTGATCTTAGCAACCTCAGCCTATGATTTTTTTTTTCCTGTTCTTAATAAGTTGAGAACTTTCCCTTTTTCACTTTAAGGAAGCACCTTATGGCTTCTCTGTGGCATATCTGAATTGCCAGCATCATTACTCCTGCACCTTGGGGCCATTATTAAGTAAAATAAGGGTTGCTTGAACACAAGCACTGCGATACTGTGACAGTTGGTCTGATAATCAAGACAGACTGCTAAGTTACTAGCAGACTGGCCAGCTAGATATGCTGGACGAGGGGGTGATTCACGTCCCAGGTGGGACAGAGTGGGGCAGCTCAAGATTTCATCAAATTTACTACTACTCAACTTAAAACACTGTTGGTTTCTGGAGTTTTCCCCTTAATATTTTTGGATCACAGTTGACCACTGGCAGCTGAAACCATGGGAAGTGGAACCTCAGACAAGCGGGAAAATACGCTATAGTCTAGCACCTGTTCTGCATCACCCTGGTCCCAGCTGTGATGGTCTCTCGCGTGTGCTGCGACAGACTCCTAATTGGTCTCCCTGCGTCTACCTCTGCCCTTTTTGGTCTACTCTCAATCCTGCAGTGGATTGACACTTTTAAAAAACAGATCAAATCAATGCCACTGCCCTGCTTTCAACCATCCAGTTGCTCCCCATTATACTTATCCTGGCTTATCATCCTAGAAGAAAGTTTGATGTAAGGAATATGCTTGTTACAGCTGCATCCTGGTCCCAATATGTGGATGCATCAGGTTTAATTTCTATTCCATTAATGTCTATCCCTTACTCTAGGAGCTGCTGATTCTTCTCCTATTGTTTCATTTACTCTGCATCCAAGGCTTCCTTTGGTTTACATGAAGATTGCTTCCACAGATCTTGCAGATTATTTGTTTTATCATCAGGATCTATATATTCCCAGGATTGCAAAGCAGGGAGGAGAGTGCACTAAGAAGCGATGTAAATCATTTGACAATTCGGGTATCAAAATAACATGGCTAAATTCCTCAAAGTAAAGGTAAAAATGCTATAATGTGACTTGCCCTATTAATATCATAACATAATATATGTAAAATAATATTATATAATAATATAATATATATAATATAATATTACTTAATAATATAATTCCCCATGTTAATAATGGAAAAATGCTACATAATTCTGTGGCTGGAGGAGCTGAGAATCTCAGAATTACTAGCAAGGAAAATAAGATAAGTTTGAATATTGAGGTTAAAAGTTCCACAACTTGGAAGCTATACATCTTGGGTGCTAGTTTGGCCTCTCTATAGAAAAGGAGGTGGAGGAAAAGAACAATGTATCATAGAGAGTGAGTAAATATTGGCCACGCTTTATGAATCAGTGTTCAATACACAATTATATTAATATTCTGGGTTACTAATACTGAACATAATCTGCATAGAAGCATGAACAAATTCTTTCTTGCATAATATTTTTTTCAAACATTTATGTCTGTACCATAGTTTCCTAAGCTGAGGCACTGGGTCACATGTATGTCTCTACAACTCTTTATTTGAACATATGTTTAGCCTAATGTAGAGAGGTCAGATAATCATAAAGTTTCTGTATGTCAGAATCCTCTGCAGCCCTTCATTTTTTTTTTATTTATTAAAAAAAATTTTTAAGTTTATTTATTATGAGAGAGACAGAGCATGAGCAGGGGCGGGGCAGAGAGAGAGAGGGAGAGAGAGAATCCTGAGTGGACTCCACACTGCCAGTGCAGAGCCCGACACGGGACTCAAAGTCACGAAACAGCAAAATCATGACCTGAGCCCAAACCAAGAGTCAGACGCTTAACTGACTGAGCCACCCACGTGCCTCTCCGGGCCTTCATTTTCGAGGAGAAAAGGGACAGTGAACTAACATTTCATCTGTTAGTTGTGTAACAGTCCATCTGTTGTGTGTTCAGCAATTTGCTAAGAAAATGAAGTGTGTTATTTTCTTTAATCCTCACAAAAATAAAAGAGAGAATTATGACCTCCATTTTACAGGGAAGAAATTGAGTCCAGAAGAGAATAACTGACCTACCGTGAGTTTTCTAGCATCGCTGAGACACAGAGCAGGCCACTGAGTCATGGTAGCCCAACGTCTGCTCCATCACACAAAGGCGGTCTTCCTACAAGAGAAAAGAAACATCATCGTATGATTTCAAAGATCTTTGACAAAGGTCTCAATTCAATTTCCGCTAAGCCTTTAAGTATTCCATTGAGAAATTTTAATTAATACAAAAACTCATGAACACGCCATTCCTTAAAAAGAAACATGACACAAAATGACAATTAATTTCCTAAAGCTTCATGCTGAACTTATATTCTGACATGAAAATATTTAAAAGTCAATGTATATATCTTTATATTAATTTGGTCCATAACATATATAAAATACATTACGCTCATTGGCCAATGAGAAACTCCTCTTCCCACCACAAACTTGCCTTATTTCAACTGACAATTATTAGAGGGTTTTTAATCTGTTCCTGGGGGGGGGCGGGGAAGGGGTTCATTCATTATCTTTTTAGGTTTGCTGAAGGCCCTGGAACCAGGGGGATGTCCTAGTTGACCTTTAAAGATCCCTTCTAGTCCTATGACTCTGAAATAAATTAAAGTTTTATGACCACATTATGCATAAGCATCAGTGGATCTGGAAGACAATGAGGATGAAGTCTGTGCTCAGACTCTCCCTCCTAGTATTTATGCTTCCTATTCATTTCATGCATAACTAATTTCATATAGCAATTGGTAATCGCATCTTGGTAATGACACCACAGGCATCACAAAACAATTGCAATCATGGCTGCAATTCATTGTAACTACAGCTGAATGCCAGCACTGCAGCTGAAATGCCTCCCTGACCCACCCAGAAGTAAAGGATGAGAAGAACAAAATATACCTTTGAAATGGTCACCTTCACTAACCAGCTTTCAGTTCTCAATAGTCTGGGTTGCTTTTGTTTTTTGCATTTTCAAGGACATAATGATTTATGAAGACAATGAAGCCTGGAAGTTACCCCTCCTTTCCAAAAACAAGAAGACAAACATTCTTTACTTATATCACTCTACCAATGCCACCGTGTTTGTTCAAAAGTCATTGTTTTAGAGATTTCCAATGTTTATGTGTAATGTGCTCATGAATAAGAGGGTATGTGTTTTTCTACCATGTGTTCCATTGAATCAATAAAAACAAAGTCAAGGATAAGAAGTGATTATCATAGACACGTCAAAAGAACAAGAGCAGTGTCCTTTCTTCCTGGAATCTAAAGGCATCAACTACCAGAGGTATCTTGCAAGTTTATTTGGAATGTGCTAATACTACAAACATAATTAACAGCAAGCCTTTTACAGCACTTTTAAATCTCACAGAACACGTACAATTCTGATGTTTTATTTTATATTCATTAAAAATCCCATTAAGTAGGTGAAGCTAATATTTATTATTTCAAAATCACAAATGAAGAATCATAAACCCAAAGATTTAAATAGTGTTTCTCTTGTAATCTGGCTTAATTCCTTGTTACTATGAAATTGAATAGCATTTTTAACATAGTGTATAACAATCCAGAAGCCCACTTCCATGAGCCAGGGAAGCAAGCTGCACTAGGACTACCAGGGGCTGGGACATTGAGGCTGGTGCTTGTGTCCCCCTGGCCAAGAGGAGCTGTTGCTACCACAAAGTCAGTTGTCTGGGATTATACAAAAAAAAAAAAAAAAACAAGTGTATTAAATGAGTAAAGAATAGTCATTCTTTGTGATTGCATCTGCCACTTTATTAACTAGTAGTAAAGACACTGGCTTTTTTAAACCATAATTTTAGTGTCTTGAATAGCTTTAAGAACAAGGAGTCACTGCTTTAGTTCTTCTTTAATCTTGAAACACTTGAGGGCTGTTAGGTGAGGCAGGCTTAATTTACCTTGATCCATCATTTACTAGTCACCATGAAAGAACAGACCTGTAGACTTCACCATATATTGCTAGTATCGTCAATGTTCAAATGGTACTTATTCACATTTCATGACATGTGGGTACATCTGGGGCAATTCATTCATTCATTCATTCATTCATTCATTCATTCATTCTGTGAGTGAACTTGGTTAAGGTTAAATTTCCCCAATTCTTAAATGATATATTTTACTCTTAAAATAGCAATCATTTTTATTTATGGACTCTAATTATTCTATTCATCTGAAAAATTGTTTCAATGATCTTTTTCCAGATACGTAGCAAATCTACATTTTAAAAAATCATCTTCACTGACTTCAAATGTTTCCAGAGTGTATGTTTTGTGTTAAATAATAGTGATCTAATAGGTCAATGAGTAAATGTATCTGTTACCATGCTCATTGGAACCATGCTCGGGTCCCTGATAAAGTCAAAGGAGTCAGGCCATGTGAGTAACTGTCCACCAGCAACTTACCACTGATCATCTTTTAAGAGGTTTGCAGCAAAAGCCACTTCTCGCAGATCTAACAGAATAAGGCTCAAAAAGGGAAAGGGGATTATGACTTTAGAGATAAGTGGAGAATTCAGATCCACTTTATTTTCTCAAAGAAAAGGAAAAGAGAGGCAGGGTCTAAATAAAAAGGAAAGGGCACTTTGGCTTTTGAGTTGTCAAAAGTTCACACTAACCAGATGCATTACAAAATTACATGGTACAGAATGATGAGTTTTGAAGAAAAAGTAAAGCTGGGAACTCTGGTCATATTAAAAATACTAAGGCAAGAGAACCATGTTCCATTCAATGCTAAAAATTTAAAAAGAGCAAAATTAACAATAAATAGAAAGTTGGAAAAGGGTTGGAAAAAAGAAGGTTGGAAAAGCCCATTAAAGGAGGACCATGCGGGGTGCTTGGGTGGCTCAGTAGGTTGAGCCTCTGACTTCAGCTCATGGTCCCTTGGGCTCAGGTCATTATCTCATGGTTCGGTTCCTGAGTTCGAGCCCCACATGGGGCTCGCTGCTGTCAGCGCTCAGAGCCCACACGGGATCCTCTGTTTCCCCTTCTCTCTGCCCCTCTCCCACTCACATGCTTTCTCTTTCAAAAATGAATAAACATTAAAAAAGAGGATCGTCATATAAATCTGAGTTCACACATGTTAAATTATTTATGATTACTAATCTCTATTTCAATGTCATTTTTATGCTTGATATACAGTTTATTGGATCTTGTATCTGTGTAGTTTCAATTATATTATTTTACATACATACCAATGTTTTACTGCTGCTACAAAACAATATCTTTAGAGAAGAAAACTTGGCTTAGTTTCCATTCCAAATAATAACGCCACTTTTAAGGTTGTACAATTTAGAGTTCACTGGTCATTTATTCTAACTCAAGCTTTGAATTTAATAACAATTCTTCAGTATTCAGCCTGAAAATCTTATGATTCTGGAAAATGTATGGAAAAATACATATATGTGTGTCTGGACTTTGGTATAAAGCACATTTTAGTTGGAGAAGAATTTCTTTAATTCTTAAATCCCCTTCACTTTATATGAACCATGAAGTTTCAGCAATAATCCTTTGGAAACAAGGCTGTTGCCCAGTTCTTAGAAGAAAAAAAAAGTTTCAGCATGAACACTTCAGACTTTTCCTGACGTTTTAATTTCAGTAAAGGATAAAATAAAGCTGCCAATCCATTCACTCATGGGAAAATGAATCCATGCATTTTTGCAGGATTTGTAACTAAATACTCAACATATATTTCCAAAGAGACCCTTGGAGCTTTTTTTCTTCCATTTGCAGGTTTGGCCTCAAGAATAAGTTCGGGGGACACTGTCTTTTTAGAGGTAAATGCAGTGTTCTCTGGAAAACTCAAAAAATGCCCAAGAAGCTTATTGAAATGAATTCACAAATTTTAGATGATTATTAAATTTGGTAAAGCAAGTGTTCTACCTTGTACTCATCATAGTGATTGTGGTATAAAGCTTCTTGACATGCACACACACAGAAGCTCCGACTGTAGATGGGGAGACGCTGTACTGAATGGATGTCTGAAGCAGTCTGTTTTATCTGCATGATGGTAAACATTTGTCATTACACTTCCCTTCCTTTGATTTGAAAACCAGAGATTACATGGGGCATTTAGAGCTGATTCCAAGCAGTCATATATTGTAAATAGATTTTAATAATGTTGAAGGGGCACTAAGCTCTCACTGGGAAGATCAGTGACTAATGAAGACTTCTATGTAATCCAAACCTTGTTGCTAATATGACTTGTCCTTCCTATCACACTCTGTTTATTTCTGAGGTTGTAGAAAGATAGAGCCTCCTTCACATGGATATCTGACACCCTCCCCTCCTTCTACAGAAATTCCAATATCCTTTATTTTATTTGTTCCACAATACAGCCTTCAATCTGCTGTGCTCAAATGACATTATGGCGTGGTTCCATTTTTCATATCAGAAAGTAATCAACACAGAATCAATAGGAAGCCATGTTTACTCAATAATTAATTAAGTTTCCTAGAGAAAATGGATGGGCAATAACTTAGCAACCTGTGCTACAAAATGATCTTTTTTTTTTTTTTTTCTTATTTTGGTCAAGGTGTCATCACCAATTTCAAAAGGATAAGAGTAAAAATATGGGAAACCACTGGAAAAGTAGCACAGGAGACATGCAATGGAGAAGTAAAGGCAATTTGTGTGTGTGCTTAGACCTCTGGAATGTGTCCTAAAATACTTTAGCAGGGATGATAAAAGTAGTATGCAAAAGAAGGTAACATTATAAAAAATCTGGGGTAACATCCATTGAAACTCTTCCTTAGGAGTGTCTATCTGGGTTCAGACTATTGTTACCTGGGTGTCAGGACCTACAGTCACAAACTCTTTAAACTATAAAACATTCATGTTAAAAATTCATCAAAACTAAAGATTTTAAAGTTTTAAATTTGCAGATAAAAGACAAACAGGGCATTGGCTAAGAGTATGGGCTCTGGAGATTGGATTCATTGGGAATAAAATTGTGATTCTGCCATTTACCAGCTGTCTGACCCCGAATGTCACCTTTACTATGCCTCAGTTTCCTCATTTGTAAAGTAGGAACAATAATGGTATCTCTGTAATAATGCTTTTGTGAACACTGAAATTAATGCATGAAAGTTCATGGCACAGAGTGAAATACTTAAATGCTTTACGATGAAATATGAAGGAAAGTATCTGTCCCCTAAGTGTATATGGGAACTCTCTATAGTTTCTGCTTAATTTTACTGTGAAACTAAAAATGCTTTAAAAAATAAAATCTATTTTAAAAATCCAGGGCACACTTTCCATGTCTTGTAAGCAGATAAATTCCTTTCCCTTGAACTTCCCCTTTCCACATGGAGAAATTTCCATTGGAAAAATACTACCACCCCTCTCTCTGCCAGCTTACTCTCCTGGGAAAGAATTACTTTTCTGATTGATGTATTTAGGAAAAGGAGCTGATGATGCTCAAATCAACCACTTCTCTCCTATTTTCACATGTGCATCTTCGGGAGTAGGATCCATTCTGGTCTTAGTCTCTATATAGGCCAGGTGCTGTAGGTATGGTCTACTTGTTGGCCAGACTTGCCAGGGACTGGCTGAATAAATCTAATTTTGACATGAAGAATTAGCAAGTGCAGCAGGGTGATATATCTAAAGCCAGGTCCTCCAATTTAGCTCTTTAGGTTACAAAGCTGGTATTTTCTTTGCCATCTGTCTGACCCTCATGGTTATCTCTTAATTCATTTTGTACTGGGAGTGGGAGTGGGTGCTATTTATTGGCTCTCTAACATCTGAGTATACTTCTTGGAGGTTCACAGTGCACACTGATTTATACTACAAGCTGGGTTAGCATTGCCTACCTTCAAATTGCCAAATGCATTTAATAAAAGAAATCTCAGTTGTTTGTGTGTATACATGTGTGTGTGTGACCTTGTTTTCTGTGTGTGTGTGTGTGTGTGTGCGTGTGTGTGTGTGCATGTGCGTGTCTGTGCATAATAATAACTCTCATGGAATTGAGTCTTACCAGAATACATTGTGGACCATCCTGGGGATGAAAAGAAATTGTTGGCATTCCCAAACAGTCACTTCCTAAAGACATTACCTTAGAGAATCTATTTATTTAATCTGAACCTCTGCTGTTGTTTGTTTGTTTTGCATTTAAAACAGGAATAATGACATCAATATAAGCGGCTTACAGTGAGGAGAAATGAGAGAGTATGTGAAAAGTCTCTGGCATACAATAATATTTTCAATGAATGTTGATGTCCTTCTTGTATCAAAATCCTAGAAGCATAGACTAAAATACCTCAAAACACAGAGCCTCGTTTCAATAAAATGCAACTTTCCTGACTTTTATGTTGTATGGCATGGCACAGAAAATTCTCATGGTTACTCTTGGTCTGCTTAACTCCTACCAATTTCCTTCTAAATGCCAGCTTCCTCAAGGACATCTTTACTAATAAAAATTACATCTCCCCATTACACTTTCCCCTGTTCCTCTGTGCTTCCCTACACTGTTTACAATTTTAATGTCATAAATGTTTTTATAACTCTCTGCTTAAAGTTTATTCCCAACAAGAATGCCAAATTCACAAGGAAAGGATCTCGATCTCTTCAATTCAGCACCGCATATTAAGGTCTAGCACAGAACAGGCACCAAGTATCTGTTAAATGAGTCAGTAAAAGGGAAACTAAAATAATAATAATAATACAATGCATTTCAATTGTATTAGTACAATTCAACTGAAAATTATACAAAATATTAACACAACTCAACCTGACAATTCAATCTGGCAATTCAAGCATCAGTTAAGGATATGGGCAAGCAAGGATTCTTAGTGCATTCTCCCACCCAAAATATCAAGGTGTGATGTAGGGCTGTGCTTTTGTTTTTTAAGAAACATCATAACCACAGCTGAACCACCTCTCACTTGGCAAGCTTCATTCTCTTAAAATCAATAAGTATGTTTCAAAAGTGAATTAGAAAGGTTGCAGTTGAAACGGATGCCGTCAAGCTGTTGTTAGAGTCCTAAGGGCCATGCATGTCCTCCCACATACACCCTGTCATGCCTCACGTTATGAAGGCTGCTATATCTGCTACTCAAGGAGAACAGTCAATATTTATATTCAGCTTGGATCTCCTAAACATTATTTCCTTTCCCAGAGAGAGTGCATTTGGCCCATGCATTTCCCCAGGAGCGTCTGTGGTAAAACATGGCTGTAGCACTCAAGGGAGGGCCATTCATTGCAGTATACATGATTTGCCTGTGTCAGGGAACAATCTCTCTAATGACATGATTCATATATACACAGTCCTCCCTTTGCTCTTCCAAATGCCTCTATAAAGAAGCAGCAGTGAAATTTAAAAGGTACTTACTTAAAATACAGATTGTTTGCAAAGTATATTAGCTAAAATTCAGCCAAGCCAAACTCAAATAAACTAAGGCCATAAAAGTAATACAATGCTTTATTATATCTTAAGGCTGGTAGCGTCCTGTGTTAGAAAGCCACCCCAAATAGCCAATCTTCCTGCCTTTCTCTTTAATAACTAGTAATAAGGAAGGCTCACAAAAGTCATGCATCAAATACTTTACTATGGATGGTTGGAAGGGACAGAGGGACTGGTCTTTGATTTATTGAAGTTGTATCTGCTTTAGTGCATCAAAGGTAATTAGCATTACAGATAGCTCACTCTTGACTCTCAGGATATAAAAGCAGATGCATCGGATACAACAAGCGTCACCTCCTTCAACAGCTCAGAAAGGGGCTGGTCACTGCCATATCCTTATCAAGATGACATATATTTATAAACAAATATTATGGAAGTCAAGTCAGCTTTATACAGCAGAAAGTGCATAAACTTTGGATCTACACAGAGCTGGGTTTAAATCCTGGTATCTATTCATTCAGTATTGCCTTAGGCCATTTAGTTATAGCACTGTGAGACGGAGGTTCCCATCTACAAGCTGAGTAAATACTTTTGACTCGAATGGTTGTTTCTCACTCCAGATACTGTATAAAACATGTAACGGTGCCTAGACCATAGGGCATACTCAGTTTTATTTATGGTCAATATTGTGTTGATTACATAGCATAATGTGGGACAGGACAGGTAATGTACATAAGTGAAGCTGGCCTCATATGAAAATGAGATTGGTGGAGACCATCAGAAAAGGGAAAAGCTACACCGTGGTAACAATGCTAACTGTCACAGATTCTTTATTTTTAAAGTTTAATTATTTATGTTTGGGGGGGGGGTGGGTAGAGAAGGGGCAGAGAGAGAATCCCAAGCAGGTTCTGCACTGTCAGTGCAGAGGTTGATACAGGGCTTGAACCTATGGACCATGAGATCATGACCTGAGCCGAAACCAAGAGTTGGATGCTGCTTAACCTTCTCAGTCACCCAGGCACCCCCTGTCACAGATTGTTTTCAATGACTGTTTCTCTAGCCCTTCCAAATGATTTTTCCTATATTTTTAGAGTCTTATAGAGTGACGGTTTATTCCTTCCATTCACACTTTCTTTTCTTTTCTTTTTTTGTTTTACTTATTTTTGAGAGAGTGCGGTGGGGGAGGGGCAGAGAGAGAAGAGGGCAGAGAATCTGAAATGGGATCTGCACTGACAGCAGCCAGCCTGATTCGGGCTCAAACTCATGATCCGTGAGATCATAACCTGAGCTGAATTCAGAGGCTCAACCAACTGAACCACCCAGGCACCTCTCCCTTCATATTTTAAAGCAGCCTCACGTCCCCCATCTTAAGACTAATATGAAAAGGTAAAGAATAACAAACAGCCGTTTCTTGATACTATCTCTTGTAGTTGCATCCCCCAACCAGGCCATATTTCTTACGCAAACTCCTTGAAAGAACAGATTTTATCCAGTTCCACTATTCTACTTAACCACTTTCTCACTTTCAACCTTTAAGCTGGCTTCCGGAAACCCCCACAACTCAAGCAATATCGAGGTCACTTAAGTCGGCAACATCCTCCTAGCTGTCAAACCCAATGGCTATTTCCAAGTCCCTGTCTTTCATAGATTCATTCTCTGCTTCATCTGTCAACAGGTTCATTCCTTAAAACACTCAGCTTCCCCTCTCCCGCCTACACCCTACAGCTGTTTCTCTCTCTCTCTTTATGGATGCCTGCCGTCCACCCCCCACCCACCCCAGTAAATGCTGTGGTTCCTTAGGTTTCTACCCTCAGCGTGGTGCTCTTCTGGTTCTGTAGGCACTTTCAAATCACCTCCAAACCCCCATGGTTTCTGAGACAAACCTATACTAAGGATTCCAAAACGTCTATCTGGAGCGGGACCAGGAAGCCAACTTCAAACTTTATATCAAAATACCTCCCAGATTTCTGTGGAGTTCGTCTAACATCTTGAGCTCAACATGTCTAAGGCTCACTGAACTTATACTTCTTCTCTAGTCTCATGTTTTAGAGCCCTGAACCTACACAATTGCCCCAGCTGCTGTGCGGGGAGACTTTGGCCCCCCTCTCTCTCCATTACTCACCTCTGCACGCTATCCATCTGTTGCCAAGGCCCACGAGTATTTTCTCAAAACTGTTCTCTCTTTCCTGTCTCTCCTACATTTCTTCTCTAGACAACTAAAGCCGTGCCCTGCTTCTTCCTTCCAAATTTCCTTCACATAACTGCCAGAAGTATGTATTTAAATGTAAACCTGCTTATGTCACTCACTTCATAAAACCCTTCCTCGGCCACCCGTTACATAGAAAATTAAAGCATCTTTTTCCTACCAGGCTCTGCCAACCTGCCCCAGCTCATCTCTCAAATTTTGGACTCCCAGCACGGAACACTTGAAGCAACAAGTCAGCTCCTACTATATATGTAGTGCACAGAAACATGTTCTCCAAAAGAAAAGTTCATAAGAGCTCATAATCACAATATCCCCAAACTTCGTCCTACTCAGATACCCATAAAATGGATACAAAAATTGTACCCATTCACTGTAATACCATAAGGTAATGTGAATGCAAGAACTATTGCACACAACACTATAGATGAATGTAACAAACGTAATAATGAGCAAAAAAAAATCCAGGAACAAAAGAGTACATTCATAATTCCAATTATATGGAGTGTAAACATAAATAAAACTTACCTATGGTGTCAATATTACAATAATGATTTTCCAAGGAGGGAAATGAACCCATACCCAAACCTCCAGAGGATTCTGACTTTCCTCAGAGTGGAAACCACATATTTTTACATAAAGTTTACATGAGCTGCTCTCTTACTTCTATTTCTCTGACACATCTCCTACTCCCCTACTAGTCTTTTCCTTACAGAGTCCTCTAGCAGCACCGATTTTTTTTTTGTCTTTGACTATATTTAAAAACCCTGGGACACCCCTGGCACAGGGCCTTTGTACTTGCTATTACCTCTGTCAGGAATGCTAATTCCTCAAATATCTATATTCCTTGTTCCCTAATTTTATTCCTATCTTTACTAAAATATTTTTTTCTCAGCTTCGTTTTTCTTTTAGTGTCCTTATCTCGCTTTCGTATTAGGATAATGCTGACATCATAAAACTAACTTGTGAGTGTTCCTTCCTCGTTCAGTTTTTGGAAACCTTTGAGAAGGATTAGTGTTAACACTTTAAATAATTGGTAGAATTCACCAGTGAAACTATCTGGTCCTGGTCTTTTCTTTGCGGGGAGTCTTTTGATTACTGATGTAATCTCCTTACTCGTAATTCGTTTGTGCAGATTTTCTATTTCTTCATGACTCAATTTTGTAGGTTGCATGTTTCTATAAATCTGCAGGCCACATGCTGTCAGTGCAGAGCCCAACCTGGGGCTTGAACCCACGAAGCATGAAATGATGATCAGAGCTGAAGTCAAGAGTCAGAGGCTCAACTGACTAAGCCACCCAGGTGGCTTAGTCCAATTGATCTGCCTTTTAATTCACTTATTCATTCTTCCACTTGGTTAACTCCACTGTTAAATCTCTATTGAATTCTTCAGTTCAGCCACTGTTTTCCTTAGCTTCAAAAATTTTTCAGTTCTTTTCTGTTTTAAGTTCTATGTTTATTGAAGTTTCCCTTTGTTTTTTGCATTATTTTCCTGAAATCATTAAGTTATTTATCTGTTTTCTCTTATAGCTCTCTGAGTATCTCTAGAAAAATTATTTTCAGGGAGTCTAGGTGGCTCAGTTGGTTAGGTGTCTGACTCTTGATTTCAACTCAGGTCATGATCTCACAGTTCGTGAGTTCAAGCCCGCATCAGGCTCTGCACTGAAAGTGTGGAGCCTGCTTGAGATACTCTCTCTCCCTCTCTTTCTGTCCCTTCCCTGCTCTCTCTCTCTGAAAATAAATAAATTAATTAAAAAAATAAAAATAATTTTGAATTATTTGTTAGGTAATTCCTAGTTCTACATTTTGTTGGGGCCCGTTGCCTAAGGTTTACTGATTCTTTTGGTGGACTCACATTTTCCTTTGTCTTTGTGATCCCCATTGGCTTTCATACATATCCACACATTTGAAGAAATATTCACTTCTTCCATAATTTATGAACTGATTTTGGTAAGGGAAGACTTTCACCTACAGAAGGGGGCACATTGAAGTATACTGTGACCTCAGATCTAACAGTGCAGGACACCGTGTGAAGGTATATGGTGGCCCTTGAGGTGTGTGATGCCTCTTTGGTTTTCGCCATTAGTGCACACTGTATCAACAATGGTGTAGTCCGTGGTGGGTGTTTGTAGGGGACTTCCCAGGGAGTCTGCAAAGGCTGTTGGTGTCTTCAACAGCACCTCAAGTCCAGTATCTAGAAACCAGAGCATGCAGCAGTGGTGACCAGAGTCTCGTATCCATACACTCAACTAGGGACCAGCTGCAGGTGCTTGTGTAATGGCAGGGGTCAGTTGCATACTCTAAGGGTCAGGGCAGGACACAAAGGCCATGGCCAACTACAGGCACACTGGTAGCTGCAGGAGTCCTGGCTATCAGCATATACGACCATGGCAGTTAAGTCTCATCATTGGCACATGGCAGTGGAAGCCAGTGGTAGCGTTTGAGCTATAGGCATGCAGGTGTTCAACTGGAGGGACTAACTGTAGGTGAGCACAGTGATGCAGGCAAGTGATAGCAGATAGGGCCTGATTCATGCCCACAAATAGCCGTGGGGCGCTAGCTGTCAGGTATGTTCCCCTCTGGCTGTGCAGTCTGCCCCCAGGTGTGCTTGTGCGGTGGAGGCTGGTGACAAGTATCAGGCCAGCAGCATGCAAATGCACACCTGGAAGAGCTAGCCACAAACAGGTGCACAGCAGTGGAGTTCAGCCCCAGGAGTCTCGACTGACATTTTGCTCTCATGCAGCCACAGGAGCCAGGGCTGGCTATTGGTACAGGGTCCCTGGGCTCGGATGGGAGTATTGAGGCTCAGGAGCTCAGGCACCTGACATCAGACAGAAAGCTAGTGAAATCTGCAAGAGGTTGGTAGCAGCTGTACTGGCCATTGGTTCCTTCTTCAGTTGGAAAAAAAAAGTTGGGTTTATCTGCCAATCAGGCCTCTGTGAGTTGTGATCACTCGTGCTGTGCGACTGCTATTGGTAGCCTTGTTTTTCTTCCTTTTTCCTGTCTGTCTCTCTATGTCTCACATTTGATGGTCTGAGTGGAATGAAATCAAAGTGGGACCTTTGTGCAATCCCCTCCAAAAGCTGGGTAAGCTGGTTGTTCACCCTATACTTTCTTTCCCAGCAAGGGGCACTCTTTCTAGCTTTGG
Source organism: Panthera pardus (assembly GCF_024362965.1). Taxonomy (NCBI): domain Eukaryota; kingdom Metazoa; phylum Chordata; class Mammalia; order Carnivora; family Felidae; genus Panthera; species Panthera pardus. The sequence goes on along the minus strand of NW_026526810.1, from coordinate 121,641,562 downwards.
AGATCCCTTTCGGCACTGAGAATGGCAGCTTGGAGCATGAGGTAATGCAGGCAAATGAAGCTCTCTCACTTCTTTTTCTGTACAGTTATTCTCAGGGTTTTTTGTTTGTTTGTTTGTTTGTTTCACTGTGTTGAAGTTTCTTAAGTAGACTCCAGAGCTCTCCAAGAGTTGTTTTTGTTTTTTTATTAATGGATAGCTGCCTAATTATTGCTCTTTGTGAAGAAACAGAGGCTGGGTTCTCTTATGCCACCATCTTGGTAACATAGCCCGCTACTTTTTTTTTTTTTAATCTCCTTGTCCTGCTTTATTTTTCTCTTTAGCACTTCTAACAACCTAAATATTACATATGGTAATAACTCACCTTGTTTGTTGTCTTTCCCTCTAAAATATAAAATCCACTGGACAGAGATTTTTTTTCTGTTTTATATACTCTTCTATTTCCAATACCTGAGAGACTGTGTAGCATAATGTGGCTCAGTAAATGTTTCTTGAATGAATGAAAGAAGCAGTAATATGACCTAAGTCCTGAAGCCTTATTGAGCCAACCAAGCGGTATCCTGCATTTATTTTCTTAGAGTAGAAATTAGAAGGTATGGACAACACAGGAGCATTAAGGATGAGAGGTATGTGAATGTACTTGCATGGAAAGGGGAAGTGGGTGAAAATAGACTGACTTCAGCTCAGAAGTTATACACTTATTGCCTTATTACTATCGAAAAATTTGTTAGAATAGGAAATTCCAGAGAAGGCAAAGCATGGCCCATTATTCCATTAGGCACTGGGTCCATAAGGTAGGCTGCTTCTGAATACACAGGTAGCACAAAGCAGGGCCTAATGTATCCGTACGAATGGCAAGCTAACTTTAATACTGTAAGTTGAACCAGTGGGGCGAGTGAAGTTTGAACATATGGGTTTTTAAGTAATCACTATCCTTCTTGAAAAATGGAGGTTGAGAATTTGCACATTCAGATATAAACATATTTGGTAAAATAACTTGAACCCAAATTCATTTTCAACTATTTCTAAATGGACTTACTTCTCACACTATTATCTTCATATCTTTACATGAAAATCTCATTGGATGAATGATGTATCTAAAATGATATCCATAGTGCACTACATTATATCATTAATAAACAAAATATTTTCTGTATGCCCTATATATACTCATATATTAAGGTTTATTTCAGTTGGCCCTTTCTTTGGGAAACACCTCCTGGGATCTCTCATTGAAGGTAATGTCCTTGTCCTCATAACCTCCGACCCACTTTATCTCTGAGCCTTCATAAGACTTTCCATCATAGAGCATGGGTAACTATTTTTTAAGATTGTAAGCTACTTGAGTACAGCATATCTATCTTATAAATCTCTGTATCATGCTCATTTCCTACTATAGCTAGCAATATTCATTTGTTGAATAAATGAATGGCTAAAGGTTAAAAAAAACTATTGACCCATGAGGCAATTTTTTGTTCTTTTTTATCAGTCATTCTTTGGGATCACATTTGTCCCATTGGTTTGGGTCTAAGCCAGTGCTTGTTAATATAAAAGGCCTGGTAGAAGTAGCTGGAAAGATTATTAAAGTTAGCATTAATGCCCAGATCCCACTGACAGAGAGTCTTATTTAATTGGTCCAGGGCATACTTTGAGCATCAGGGTTTTTTTGTTTGTTTTTGTTTTTTTTTAAGTTCCCAGGTGATTTAGTTAAGGTTCAGAACTATTATCTACATATTTACCATTTTAATTTGTGAAATGTATACATGTTTAGAACTATATGATATTTACTCCTTTTGTTGTCGTTGTTTTTATTCATTCTTTTACCCTTTCATTCCATAGGTATTGAATAGCAGCTCCATACATGGGTTAGGCACCATGCAAGTGGCTGGACATATGCTGGTAAATAGGACTGGTGTAGGCCTGCCATATTCACCATCATAGTCACCTACAGTAGATTCTGTTACACAAAATTACACTGTCATCTCCCTGTGTGACAACTCAGAATCATCTCTTTGAGTGACTGGAAGTCACCTTTCGCCATGAAGACAGCTACTTCTAAACTGAAATCGTGGGGTGCCAGGATGCTGTTAACAACGACAAGGAATCTCTCTCCCAGATTTTTTTCCATGTGCCTTCCCCCTAAAAAGCCATACAAGCTTTCTTTATTTCACTTTCTTGATTCCTTCCTTCTTTCTCTTGCCAGGAATTTTTATTTATGACCCAATATGCCCTCACTGTTAAATTGTTAGGGTTTGAAATGCTTACCCAAAGTAACACTTTAAACCTGAAGCATTTCTGTCCATGCACTAAGTTAAATTAGCTGACCCTGTAAAAAACTGCATGTGATTTAAGTTCTTACTATTCCTTTACTTCAAAAGAGGGGCAGGAAAACTACATGCAAATGTAATTATATGTGAACTCTTAGTAGTTTTGTGTCTATGGTAACACTTAGTGAGAGTAGAGTATATCAATACAAACTGCTTCGACTAATAACAATAGTTAACATTTATAGAGCTTATTATTACTTTTAGTCAGACATTTTTCTAAGTACTTTACATAAATTCACTTATTTCATCCTCAAGGGAAAAATGAAATGATGTGTACTATTATGATTTCTATTTTTTTTAAAGGAAACTGAAGATCAGAGAATTATACCTGTGATGTCCTTTCTTGAATTAAACAAATGAGTGTGGACAAACAGCCCTTTATAATTTACCTGCATATTCAAAATGCCCTCGTATGTGAGCTGCAAACTCACATATCACCATACTTTTTTGTTTTATAAAAAAATGGCCTTGTTTTCCAGTTAAGGTTGTCATGAGTCAGGTAGTTCATGAGTTTTGAGTTCAGCAGAATTTTCAGAGTAGAATGCTTTTATAATGTTTTATATAAAAGTGAGGATGTCAAAATCTAATCCATGGTATCAGAGTTTTGCCAGAACGTTGTTCAGACTGAAATGAAAAACAGGATCTCCCACGGGGCTCTCTTCCATAATGAAATCATTGAGATATGAAAGGTCCCCAGAGGAGGACTTTCAAAGTTCTAGCCATTGGCAAATAAGAAACCAATTGAGATTTGTTTTTAAAAGAAGATGGCGTAATATTCCTATAGTTTGATATTAGGATAGGAGCCAAAAAACCTAAATTTTGGACCATCTGGAGAAGAAATATAATGAAGAAAGCCAACAAAAATATAATTACAACAACTGGCTTAGCAATAACAACTGCATTTATTAAGAACAGTCTAAGTAGGTATGTCCAGAGCAAAATCTGAGTTAAATTTCTATTTCAGCTTGGCTGTGGGAATAGAAGGAAATGCTCTGGTGTGGAGACTCAACCCCATGAGCGTGAGATATGAGAATCTGATTAAATACCAAATGTAAAAAGCCCACACTTAAATCTCTGTCCTTGGCTTTTCTCAAAACAAGAAAGTAATTGAAGAGCAAAAACTATATGTGATAATCTGTGGTTGGTGCTACCTAGGAGTATGGAGATGAGGCGAACATGGTCTTTTCTTCCAGAAGCTTAAATCTGACCATGTGCATCAAGCGCAGTGTCCATACGAATAGTTTAAAAATAAAATGATTAAAATAGGCTTACATGTAGTCATTCAAAAATGATCCATAGTACATCAATCAGAACTTCTCTACTTCCTACAGTACTAAAATAGCAATCTGTTGAATTGTTAATAATAAAGAACAATTTTTTTAAATATGAAATTTATAGTCAAATTGGTTTCAATACAACACCCAGTGCTTATCACAACAGGTGCCCTCCTCAATACCCATCGCCCACCCTGCCCTCCCTCCCACCCCCCATCAACCCTCAGTTTGTTCTCAGTAGAGGACAATTTTTTAAATATATGCATAGATGATTCATTCATTCAATATGTGTGGCAGCCATCACTCTAAGCAAGGATACTGAAATAAATATAAAAACATATACTTCTCATGCCATCACAGATTTGGAGAGAGAGAATTTTTTTGAATGATTAACACGCAATGCATAAAGAATAAAAATAGGAGTATACCTTTGCTGTCAAGGTGAAAAGGGATTATCGAAAGGTTTACTTAAGCTGAAGGGTGACTGAGTATTTCTTAGGAGGACAAGGCAGAGGGAGATGAAAAGACATATGCACAAAAGCTCAGTGCCCTACCTAAAAAGAAAGGAAATGCACTGAGAAAATATCCAGGTCTTGGTATGAGTGGAGGAGAGTGGGTAGCTGATGATTTAAGATCAGTATGCAGGTGGGGCGCCAGGATGGCTCAGTTGGTTAAGCGTCCGACTTCAGCTCAGGTGGTGATCTAGCTGTTTGTGGGTTCGAGCCCCGCGTCAGGCTCTGTGCTCACAGCTCAGAGCCTGGAGCCTGCTTCGGATTCTGTGTCTCCCTCTCTCTCTGTCCCTCCCCAACTCACACTGTCTCTATCTCAAAAATAAACAAACATTAAAAAAAAATTTAAAAAAACAGAAGAGCAATATGCAGGAATCACATTATTAACCAAAGACGAGAGAGAGAGAGAGAGAGAGAGAGAGAGAGAGAGAGAGAGAGAGATGGGATTTGCTGGAGAATCAATAATTGATCATCTTAGGGGAAGTGACACAGACTGATCTGCCTTTGTATAACAAGCTATATCTCAAACTTGATTACAAAGTAAATTAACCAAATCTAGTCATTCATATTTGGGATCCAGAGCAAAAGGAGCCTAAAACATATTATGGGGGCACCTGGGTGGCTCAGTCAGTCAAGCATCTGACTTTGGCTCAGCTCATGATCTCATGGCTCGTGAGTTCGAGCCCTGTGTCGGGCTGTGTGCTGACAGCTCAGAACCTGGAGCCTGCTTTGGATTCTTAGCATCCTCCCCCTCCCTCCCCTGCTCGCTTGCTCTCTCTCTCTTTCTCCCTCAAATTAAATAAACATTTAAAAAATTTAAACACATTATGGATGATGCATGTGGATCTGCCTGCTTTACTCTTTAGTAGCCTTTGGAATGTAGGTTAACGGGCACTCAAAACAGATCCTAATTTTTTACGTGCTGGGAAATGTTGGGGCTTTTATTACCTATCCTTTCTGTACATATCTTACATAGGTTTCCCTTCAGTTGCATGATCTGGTCACTGCCTACATCCTGAGGGCCAACTTGAATTTGCTGAAGGTCACTCCCCATCCCTTTCCTTGCTCCAGAATATTCACTGGCCCTCCACTGGTCCCCTCCATGGTCCCTCTCATCTTCAGGCCTCTGCACATGTTCTGCCTATTGCCTGGCATGGTCTTTCCTCCTGGCAGGTCTTTAGAATTCCTTCAGAAAAGTGTTCCCTCACCTCCTTATCTAGTAAATGCCCATTCAAAACTTGAAGAAACTCCCCTCCATAGTACAGATGTGCAGATTGTGTTTTGGACAATGAGTGACTTGTAATGTCTTGGAGAAACAGGACCAGCTAGGGTCAAGGGCGGGGGGGGGGGGGGGGGGGGGGGAGTGGCTAAGTCCTTGGCTGCAATTCCTTTCAGAGACTGAATGCCCTCCCTGTGCAACAAGCCTGATGAGGGAAGTGCCACTCGCCCCCATGATTCTTGCCAAGTAAAGCCTTTGGAATTGCCGATGTTTGGGATGGAAATATTACCTGTAGTTCTGGGCTACTTAGTTGTTTGTGTTTCAACACAGACCTTTTCAAAATATATGTATTATAGCCTATTTTTTCCTTCATCGTGTGTGTGTGTGTGTGTGTGTGTGTGTGTGTAACATTCACAATGTCATACAAGAAACTACAGCTATACGTATATATATTTTTTTCTCCTGGTAGTTTTATGATATTGTTGCCTATTTTAAAATTATTATCACTTTAGAATTATGATCCATTTGGTATATGGCGCTAAGCCTTCATAAATACATTATTTCCTTTCAAAAGGGTATTCCCAATAGTCTTAAAACCTATAGAGAGGTTGGGTGAAGGGTTTACAGGACTTTCTGTACACTTTTTTTTTACAACATCCTATGAATCTCTGTCTCAAAATAGAAGTTCTTTTAAAGGGGAGTACTAGCCAATTGCCACAGCTGTGAGCTACATCAGTGTTGCAGATACACAACTAAATGGTATGTTTTCCTCCAGCTGAGTTTGTATAGGATGAGAACTTATTGAGACTCTCATTACCTCTTGCCTGACTTTTGCGAGGCTAATTTTTGGCCTTCTGGTTTCCAGAACCTCTTGTAAACCACAAATCAGATCATGCTATTGATTTCCTTTACACTCAAAATGTAGAATGCCTCCGTTTGAAATAAGGCATACCCTTGACCAGCCTCATCCATGACAACATATTCCTTCCCTTAGGTCAGTTATCTCTACCTTCTCTGATAACTCTAGACCTACCAAGGCTGTTTTGTAGCATGAACAATCATTCGGGTCTTCTTCTCATCATGGCATTTATTATCACATGCTGTTCAGAGCATCTAAATCATACTAATCCCTGCATTTGATCATGAAATATAAAATTATGATGACAACTCTTTAAAAGTTTATTTTCAAATTTGTAGTGTGGAAAGAGTATGAGTGCAGAGTTACAAAGCCCTGGGACAACTTGCTAACGTTTTAGGTCCAAAAGTTAGTTTTCTTTTCCGTGTATGGAGATCAGCTTGCTTACGTCATTAGGTTGCTCTGAGAATAAAAACAGTTAGTAGGCATGTACTGTCTCCGGTATTGCAGATAATAAATATGATCTCCCCAATCCTCACTTCCCATGCAGCTTCCTATTAGTTAATCCTGATAAATAAGCTCATTCAAATGTGAAGCCAGAGAATAGCAGGGATTCTTGATAGTGAAAATTCTAAGAACCAAAATCAACTCACAGCTAAATTTATAGGTAATATAAGACAGGCACAGTCAGGACTAAAACTCAGGACTCTTTACACCCAACTGAAGGCTGTATCACTATGTTTGCCGTATGGTAAGACCACGTGTGAATTCCATACATTAAGTGGAACTTTAAAATGTAGGTCATGGAAATTAGAGCCATGAGGTATCTTGACCCCCTGAGTTCTGATGTTGGCCTCACTAGTGTTTTTGATGGAATGGATAGCGACTGTGTTTGATTTCCATCAGCGTGAAAATAAAAACTCTGACATTCTTGGCAAATGAACCTGTGTGGGTCTCCCCGGTGACTAGGAGTGATGAAAAGTTAGCGGGAATTGGATTCCCATTAATGATGAGGATAATTGGATTGGGGGTACAGGTCCATGCTCTGTCTGGGGCACAAACTCACCACTGCCATGAGAGCTCTCAGCTCAGTGCAGGCATTGTATAACGTACACAGTGTTTGCTCAGACCTTCTCCCTCCTCTGTGACATGAACTCAGGCTTCAGAATCCAGCATATAGTCCCTAAACCACATGAGGTCCCTGACAGCTAGAGGTGTCTGTAATCAAATCCTATTAGAACTCAGAAGGGACACTTCTATTTCAACACAGCAAGGACCACTACAAGAATGTTTACTTTCACTGATACCATAATGCTTTTGCTAAAAATTAGCGGCTCTGCCTAATACATTTGGTCTATTTCAACTAAGCAAGGTAACTGGCAAGAAAAGAAACACTTCTTTATGAACTAATGGGGACAAAATGTTACAGCTATTACTGCTATCTACTTTTACATAATCTATGAAATATATTCATGAAATAATAACTAGAGATAATTAACATTTCTCTAAGGACTAAAGTGGAATAGAGACTAAAGTTTGCACACATGGTATAGGCATTCTTGATCTATCCAACTGAAATTATTAAATTTTCTTTTTCAAGTGTTTCATTTGAGTAAAGGGACCCTGGTATTATGTGATAATTAACATTTTTCTAAAATTTAAAAATACAAATTTTAAGCCATTGCAGTGATACAGAGTTTCATAAGCTTGAAAAAAAGTAAGGAAACCATCTCTTAGAAAGCTTACATGGGGTTCTGCCATTCATTAACTTGGTCAATTTATCTCAGACCAGTATCTGGCCTTGAAACTTGTAGGCTATGAATTTTATTTGCTCAGCACATCAAGAATGCATTCGTCAACCAAGACTGATCTACAACTCTGAAAAAAAAATCTATTATTTTATAATGAGAAATACGACTATCTCTAAGTCTGGAATATGCACATCAGTGGATCAGTGTATCTCACCCTCATAAATTACTCAGAAAGCAAAATCTTACTTAGATACTTCTTGTTGAACATGAAGTCAGATCTAGAGTTGCCAGGTGGCCTGGCTAGAAGGGCTTGATTAAAGTGTGTCAGCTGGGGGCGCCTGGGTGGCTCAGTCGGTTAAGCGTCCGACTCCGGCTCAGGTCGTGATCTCACCGTCCCTGAGTTCAAGCCCCACGTCAGGCTCTGTGCTGACAGCTCAGAGCCCGGAGCCTGTTTCGGATTCTGTGTCTCCCTTTCTCTCTGACCCTCCCCCGTTCACGCTCTGTCTCTCTCTGTCTCAAAAATAAATAAACATTAAAAAAATTTTTTAAAGTGTGTCAGCTGGAGGCAGGATGCTGTCCTTTAGAACCACTGAAAACAGCATCTTCCCTCTTGTAGAGCTTTGTTGGAACCTGTATACATTGCCTGTATAATTTCCTTTTCGTTTTCTTTTTAAATTTTTTAATGTTTATTTATTTTTGAGACAGAGAGAGACCGAGCACGAGCAGGGTAGGAACAGAGAGAGAGGGGGACACAGAATCCAAAGCAGGCTGCAGGCTTTGAGCTGTCAGCACAGAGCCCAATGCAGGGCTCAAACTCACAGACTGCGAGATCATTATAATTTCCTTTTCTAGGCTTCGTGGCTGTTCAATTCCATTTATGATGAGTGTATTTCTCTTTAGAAATCTTAATATATTTGTTTGAGCTACAGGTTAGCCTTAAAGGTCCAGAAATGATACATCTCTTTAAATTGCTATTTTTTATATCAGCATTTTATATATATATATATAATTTATTGCCGGGGCACCTGGGTGGCTAGTCAGTTAAGCATCTGACTTCAGCTCAGGTCATGATCTTGTGGCTCATGAGTTCGAGCCCTGCATCGGGCTCTGTGCTGACAGTTCAGGGTCTGTACCCTGCTTCGGATTCTGTGTCTCCCTCTCTCTCTGCCTCTCCCCCACTTACATTCTCTCTCTCTCTCTCTCTCTCTCTCTCTCTCTCAAAAATAAACATTGACAAAAAGAATGCCACTATCCTTTAAAAAAAAAAAAAAAAAAAAAATATATATATATATATATATATACACATACATATATGTATGTATATATATGTATATGTATATACTTATATGCAGTGTGCTCTTGGCTTTGGGAGTAGATTCCCATGATTCATCGATTACATACAACACCCAGTGCTCATCCCAACAAGCACCCTCCTCAATGTCCATCACCCATTTTCTACCCCCTGCAATCAACCCTTAGTTTGATCTTTGTATTTAAGAGTCTTATGGTTTGCCTCCCTCTCTGTTTGAAACTATTTTTCCCCTTCCTTTCTCCCATGGTCTTCTGTTAAGTTTCTCAAATTCCACATATGAGTGAAAACATATATGTATTTCTCTGGCTGATTTATTTCGCTTTGCATAATACCCTCTAGTTCCATCCACGCTGTTGCAAATGGCAAGATTTCATCCTTTCTCATTGCCAAGTAGTATTCCACTGTATATATAAACCACATTTTCTTTATCCATTCATCCATCAGTTGATGGATATTTGGGCTCTTTCCATAATTTGGCTATTGTTGAAAGTGCTGCTATAAACATTGGGGTACATGTGCCTCTATGAATGAGCTATCCTGTATCCTTTGGATACATTCCTGGTAGTGTTATTGCTTGGTCATAGGGTAGTTCTATTTTTAATTTTTTGAGGAACTTCCACACCAGTGTTTTTCAGAGCAACTGTACCAGTTTGCATTCCCACCAACAGTGCAAGAGGGTTCCCATTTCTCCACATCCTCACCAATATTTGTTGTTTCCTGAGTTGTTAATTTTAGCCACTCTGACCAGTGTGAGGTGGTGTCTCAATGTGGTTTTTATTTGTATTTCCCTGATGATGAGTGATGTTGAGCATCTTTTCATAGGTCTGTTGGCCATCTGGATGTCTTCTTGGAAAAGTGTGCATTCATGTCTTCTGCCCATTTCTTCACTGGATTATTTGTTTCTCAGGTGTTGACTTTGGTAAGTTCTTTATAGATTTTGGATACTAACCCTTTATCCGATATATCAACATTGTTCATGTTTTAAGAGTTTAACTTTCAAAGAGCAATCTTATTGTCCTTTTTTTATACTTTTAGATATGCCTCCATAGTATCCCTGAAAACAACCACAGTTAAGAAAACAAACAACAGAAGTGGTTTTCCAATGTTATAACTGATAGCCAGCACTAAGAACAGCAGATTCTATTTATTAGTTGCTGAAAGTCTTATCCACGGATAGTACAAACACTGGTGGATCTTTTCATCCTCTTTGTTTTGCTGGGGCCCATCTTACGGGCTCCTTTAATGTCTGTTTGTGTCAGCCTAAGAGGTATGCCCACATTGGTTATTCTAGTAGGGGCCGATACATAAAATTTTAAATATGTTTATTCGTTAGTGAAATATTTCTCTAAATTATGTCTTAACTCTTCCAACATTTGAATTAAAAATCATAGGATTTACACGTTTAATTTTGAAAAGAGGTGTCAAAGTACATAAACAGTCAAACCTAAGTTACCTTAAAAATCTGTGACAAAGTTTGAGGATAATCCCCTGATTTATGTCTCTATTCTGCAATAGAAAATTGTGTATATTAATCTTTGATCATTTTCCCTTTTTTCCCAAGGAAATATTTTAATATGAATTCATGTCATTAAAAATAGAGTTAAATATAATTTTTCCTTGATCCTTAATTATGTTTCTAGGCCAATGAAAAATCAATTTTGGTATTTTATACTCCCGAATCTTAATTCATATGTGGCACGGAAAGAAACCGTCCAAAGATTTGTATTCCCTTTTTACGGTGTAGAGTCATTGACAGGAAGCAGTGTTTCCCAGTAGTAGTGGCATCTCCATATGCCTTGTGACTAGTTACTGATAATAGATTTTAAGCGGAAGTAGAGTATACTATCTCTATTCTGCTCCCCTACCTTCTACCTAAATGCAGAGTAGTAGAATGCCCTAAGGGTAAGTGAGTCAAAACACTGAAGGAACCTGGTAACTTCCATCACCCCAGGAAAGGCTGATTGCTGAAAACCACACAGAATTTTTGTATAAGTGAAAGATTAATATCATTTATCTGTATAGCATGGAGCATTACCTCTAATAATCACTGAACATCATACAACCATAAATTCTATAAATTTAATATTAAAAGAAACATTAGAAATCATTTAATAAATCCCCACCCAAGAATAATCCAAGATATTAATGCCTCGGGATACATTTGGGTTTGAGGAAGGAGAGACTGTAACTAAGAAATGTATCTTCCAAAGCTGACATACCAACTCCGGTAAATTCATTTATCTTTTCTCCGCTTATACAGCTGATTTCATAGGCCCTCAAAATTTATACTTGGCTCTGAACTAGAGAAAGAAATATGGAATAAAGAGAGGGAAAAGAAGGACTACTTTTCTCCTGATTGAATAGGGCTCAGACTAATGAATGAAAAATAATTTTATTTCTAGGCAACTCAATCACCCACATGGCCTTGAGTGATTCAGAGTACTATGTTTAATTGAGGCAAAAATAAATAAAGAGTGTAGGATCAATGGAGAATAACTGATACTAAGTGTACAAAAACATCCTAAAAATGGAAAAATAAAAGTTGAGGAATGGCTGAGGAGAAAGCAAAGGAAATGGGCCAAATCATGTAAATAAATGGGAGCAGAGATCAAATTCCAGGCCCAAATGCCTCAGTTTTCTTCAATTTGTATTGGCTTTCTGTCCAATCAAGCTAATGTACTTGAATATTCATTGTTTTAAATGCTTTTTTGGATTGTGTACAATATCCATTGTGAAAATCTGAGTGTATCTAAGTAGTGAAATAATTTTTTGTCAGATTCTTTATATGTCCTTAATTGTTTAAATATGCACCCAAAACTTCCTATCACTCTACTTCCAACTTTTACCTCAATGGGATTATTTGCATATATGAAATAACAGGATCCATGGATGAGATTTCTCATGACCAAACAGGGATGCAGTAGCTTATGCTACAGGAATGTGTAGTTGGCCTAGGCCGACATATGTTTTCTCATCGGGATGTAACTTTTGCGTGGCTACTGGACAATCTCATAAGCATGTCTCCTCACTTAAGACCATGTACATCTTTGGGGAGCTCAAGAAAATGCCAGTGCAACACCTGAGTAGATAAAAATGCCAGGTTTCTACTAAGCTGGTTCTACTCAATGTGGAGATAGGAGCACTGAGTAGGATTTGATTCCATGGTGTTACTATGAAGGGTAAATACAAGAATTCATGAAATGTGCTAAGCACAGTACCTGGTATAGAGTAATAAAGTAATAACTAGATTTTGATTATTACAAATTGAGTGTATCTTAGTTTTCCTATCTTCCCTAACTCAGTCTCCCATGGACCACCAGTTCAGTGCCCTCCCCTAAACATACCTGAGGACACTTAGTGCATAACTTGCCACATTCTCACTTGACACCCTTCTTTGCCATTTAATTTTCTATGCATCTCACTCCTCTCTGACCTGCCAATACTCTTCATACAGCTACTGCTCTCGCTCATCTACTGTGGTCCAAAACCCGAGGCCACAATCTCTCCTTTTATGTACTGGTAAACAGACCAACAGAAGTCAACAAAGATTACAGTGAACAACAGCTTACTATAGAGAATCACAAGGAAAACAACAGCTATTTATAATGTATCCATGCATTGGGTTCCCAATTCCCTAGCGTAGCTCCCTGTTGCTTATACCCACTCTTATTAAGGGGTATTAGCCAAAACCAACCTAATTGGACAAGAGAAATGTATAAGGATTCATGGAAATAGAACGTGTAAAATCATGATACAGGAGAATATGGATGATCATCCAGAATTCACAGAATGTAAGAAAGAATAAAAGCAAATTACAATCTTGCCAAGATAGCTGAGATGACCTAAGAGCACAGCTCAGGCCACATCCAAACTGAGCTGAATATGTGTGGCGCTCCATTGCCTTGTACTACAGCTAATACTAGGGCGTAAACTACAGATACACGTGACCATCCAGCTCCACCTTAGGGGAAAGCCTGCAGGGAATTTTGACAAGGTTTAACATAGGAAACAATGATGTTACAAAGGAAATACATTTGCACCAGTAAGGAGATTTTTAGGTTTAAGAGAGTCTTGGCTACCAGAGAGCCACTGCAATCCGTTGACCTTAGAGGCAGTCAATGCAAATGATGAACCAAATATTTCCAGGATGCCTAGCTCATTACCTGTCTTAGAAGTCAGCACTACTAGAAAAGAAACCTTTCTTGCAGCCTCCATCCCCAAAGACAGTTGAACCCAAGTCTCTAGGCTGCTCCCAGGAAGGTGATTGATCAGTTACATTCAAATCCCTTCCAGAGACCTTGTTCACCCCTAATAAAACAAACAGTGGACCTGATTTTTTTTTCCCAAAGCAGTTTACAGATTCTTTGTTTAACTTTTGCCATCCTGAACTCTGCCTTTCATTTAGCTCTTCATTCAACAAATATTTAGTTAAATCAACACTTTTCTGATGACTGAGCACATCACAATACATAAACCAGACGAAATCCCTGCCCTCAGGGAGTTGATATTGCGGGAAGGGAGACAGGTAAAATCAAGTAACAAATGTATAAAATCAAGTAACAAATATTGAGAATGATAATGTAAGGGATATGGGATGGAGGGGGCAAGGTTGGACACTATTTTGTATAAGACAATCAAGAAAGGCCTCTCCAAGGTGTCACTTGAACAGTGACCAGCAAGAAATACCTATATCTGGGGGATTGGTGCTCTAAGCAAATAGAAAAATAATTGTTAAAAGCCTGGACCTAGAGCAGGATTGGGGTGCATATCTTCTCATACTGAAAATGTTCTTCGGATAAGTTTTTCCCTAAATAAAAGGACCTCCTCTGAAAAATTCAGAATTTGCAGGCACCTCTGGGATACAGATACATTACAGTGCTATAACACTCTCTTTAGTCCCACTACAATGTATTATAATGATCAGATCACGATCATTTTCATTGTTCTTATTAACTACAGACCAACACTAACCCCAAATTGGATCCTGTAGGAAAGTAGACAAAAGGGAAGCATAAAGGGAAGGAAGCTTCACAGATTAAAATACTCATCAACCAACATTATCCTGAACCACATCCCTCAATTTGCCTTCAATTTATATCAGAAGGATGCTCTGTCATATTGTGCTTCTATGCCTTAAAGATATGTGACCCTTTTCAGATGTAAATAAGCTTAAATCAACCTGCATTAGCATGCATTTGCCAAGACTAGGTGGTCAGAAATATCCCACATATAGTTAGAGACAGAGTTTTGAGTCTTCCGTTCACATTTTGAGATATTTACAATCTGGCTTAGGACACAAAATGTGTGCTCTGTATTAAGTAGAAATTTACAATTTGACATAGCATTGTGAACAACAACCATTTGTTGGATGAAAGGATATACCAGTTAAATCTTGTTACAAAGGTCGTATAAAAAAAAAAAGTCCCTCAGAAATGACAGCTCAGAGTTATTAGAAGTAAAAGACTTTACACTGGGAGAGTGTGCCATCAAATCTTCACCCCATGCTTTGTGCAGTGCCTGGGGGACACCCCCTTATATTCCAACCCTTGGACATACACAATAGACATTTCCCCAACCCCCCTCCTGCAGCCTTCCCCAGCTCAAAACGTGGCAACTCCACTCATCTAGCTGCTAAAGCCTGAAATTTTGGAATCATCATCGTGTTCTTCTTAAGCCTCACATCTAGCTCCTCAGTTTACTCTATTTGCTATGCTTTCAAAATATATCCAGAATCGGACTATTTCCCCAAACCTCTACCATAGCCATTCCTGTCCAAGTGTCAAGATTTCTCACCTGAATTATTACACAAGCCAAATCACTCACTTCTCTGCTTCCACACATGCCTTCTCTATTCTCCACACAGCAGCCAGAGAGCTTCCTTCAAAAGTTAAGTTAATGCGATGCAATGACAACAAAACCAAAATAAACAACTACATAGGGCTCCATCAAATTAAAAATTTCTGGGGCCCCTGGGTAGCTCAGTAAGTTAAGTGTCCGACTCTTGACTTCAGCTCAGGTCATGATCTCACGTTCACGAATTTGAGCCCCACATCAGACTCTACTTACAGTGCAGAGCCTGCTTGGGATTCTCTCTCTCTCTCTCTCTCTCTCTCTCTCTCTCTGCCCCTCCCTCTCTTGTGCGCTCTCTCTCTCTCTCTCTCTCAAAAATAAATTAAAATATAAAGTTTAAAAAGCTTCTGCACAGCAAGGGAAACGAACAAAATATAAAGGCAACTACTAAAGATAAAAGAAGATATTTGCAAATAGTATATCTAATACAGGGTTAGTATCCAAAATATATAAAGAACTCATCAACTCAACACCAAATTTAAAAAAACCGGCATTTTTAAAAAATGGGCAGAGGATCAAAGCAGATAATTTCCCAAAGAACATACAGATGGCCAACAGGCACATAAAAAGATGTTCAACATCACTGATCATCAGGGAAATGCAAATGAAAACCACAATGGGATATCATTTCACACCTGTCAGAATGGGTAGAATCAGAAAGACAAGGAATAGCCAATGTTGGCAAGGATGTGGAAAAAAGAGAACCAGGGTGTACTGTTGGTGGGAATATAAATTGGAACAGCCACTGTGAAAAACAGTACGGAGGTTCCTCAAAAACTAAAAATAGACCTACCATAATCCAGAAACTTCACTTCCGGGTATTTATCTGCATAAAATTAAAACACTAATTCAAAAAGATATATGCACCTTCATGGTCATTGCGGTGTTTACAACAGCCAAGATATGGAAACAACCAAAGTGTCCATTGATGGATGAACAGCATTATATATATATATATATATATATATGTGTGTGTGTGTGTGTGTGTGTGTGTGTGTGTGTGTGTGTGTGTGTATGTATAAATACTACTCAGCCATAAAGAAGAATGAAATCTTTCCATTTGTGATGATGTGAAGATACCTTGAGGATATTATGTTAAGTAAAATAAGTCAGACAGAGAAAGACAAATATATATGATTTCAATTATCTGTGGAATCTCAAAAACAAACAAAACAAAGCAAGACTCGCAGACATAGAGAATAAATTAGTGGTTGCCAGAGGGCAGGGGTGTTGGAAGTTGGACAAAATCGGAGAAGTGGGGCAAGAGGTATAAATTTCCAGTCATTAAATAAGTCATGGGGGTGTAATGTATTCAGTATGGTGACTCTTGTCAATAATATTGCATTACACATTATGTATCTTTATATGCTAAGGGGGAAAACTAGACTTACTATCTAGTTATTAGACTCATTGTCTAATCATTTTGCAATATATACAACTATCAAATCATTATGTTGTACACCTGAAACTAATGTAATGGTATATGTCAATTTTACCTCAGAAAAAAAGTTGTCAGGTCATATCAATTTTCTGCTCAAAATCCTGTAACAACTGCCCAGCTCACTCAGATTAAAATCTCAAATCCATACAATCAACTGGAACATTCATGTAGCTCATCTCTTGCTACCTCTTTGAACTCTAGTCCCACCACTCTCCACCCTTGCTTACTCAGCTCCAGCCATCTGGTCTCCTTGACACTCTTCAGGCACAAGTATTGTCCCACATTTTACTTGTTGTTACCTCTGCATGGAATGTTCTACCTCATGTATTACAGGGCTCATTCCCTACATCCCTCACTGCTCCATGTCTCTGATCAAATGTTACCTTCCTAGAGAAGACTCTCCCCCCCAGCCTTACCTCCCATGAGTCCCCTAGCTCTCTATTTTCTGTATCCTAAACTTCCCATACATCATATATGTATATCATATACAGATAGATGGATACAGATGTAGGTATAGGTATAAGTATAGGGGGAGAGAGAGAGAGAGAAAGAGAGAGAGAGAGAGAGATAATATTGTATTACTTTCAGGTGTGTGACATATTGATTCATTATTTGCATACATTGTGAAATAATCACCACAATAAGTCTAGTTACTCTCTGTCACCATACAAAGTTATAATATTTTTGTGGGTGATGAGCCCTTTTAAGATTCACTGTCTTAGGAGTTTTTGAATATGCAATACAATATTATTGACAGTAGTTATCATGCTATAGATTACATCCCTGTGACTTATTTATTTTGTGACCGGAAGTTTGTATATATTTGTGTTTATTTTCAGCTCCCACACTCCCATCCTTAGCCCCCCAATAGAGTAAGCTCCATGGCAGTAAAGGTTTGATGGGGCTTCCCCAGTGTCTATAATAATGGCCAGAACTGAAAACTGACTCCGGAGATAAACTCAGTTTGACACATTCCACTCAAAACTCACATGATATTGATCCTGACACATGAAATAAAATTGCCAAACAACATATTTTTCTTTTTTTTCTTTCTTTTTTTTCCCTTAAGTATGAAACAGGTCTGACTTCTGGTGTGTTGGCACCTTTTAACAATATTTTACTTGGAAGTTATTTGTCCAAATATCACAGTACCTGTAGAGGATGCAAACTAAACATGATTTCATTGGTAAGAATGGGGGCTTTCTATGTCTATAAAGTTTATATTTTAACATTAGGAAAGTAGTGTACTTAATATTCCATGTATTTTAATTTTTATCTCACCCAAAATTGACATTTCTCTATTTATTTCTTTATAAACATGGATCTGCACTCTTTTTCTTTCTCTGTTTAAAATTTACCTGCTCTCCATCTTCAATTTTTAAATGTTTAGCCTTCTGACCACCTTGCTCTTAAGAATGTTTTAACATCAAAAATAACACTGATATAAACTGAAAGTCACCAGATTCTACTCCTGAAACTAATATTACACTATATGTTAACTAAGTAGAATTTAAATAAAAGCTTGAAACATGAAAAAATAAGAATACAATAAAATTAGAGTCCTTAAATGTAAAAATAAAGGAAAAAGGAGAGGAGAGGAGGGGAGAGGGAGGAGAGGAGAGGAAAAGAAAGGAAGGAAAGGAAAGGAAAGGAAAGGGGAAAGGGGAAAGAAGAAAAGGGAAAAGGGAAAAGGGAAAGGGAAAAGGGATAGAAAAGAAAAGAAAAAAAATGAAAGGAAAGGAAAGGAAAGAAAAGGAAAGGAAAGGAAAGGAAAGGAAAGGAAAGGAAAGGAAAGGAAAGGAAAGGAAAGAAAAGGAAAAGAAAAGAAAAGAAAAGAAAAGAAAAGAAAAATGATAGGATGGAGAACCCATCCCTATTAATTGCATTAAAACATGCAATTGAGCCTCTACTTTAAAACAAACACAAGAGTGATATGGTTCTAAGGAGTTAACAAATACTTTTACATAGTTACAGCCCTTGCTGCCAAAGGCAAGCTGCCAGGGCAAGGCAGAAATTTTACTGAGACTCAGAGAAATTAAGTGATTTACCTAATGTCACAGAGCTTATACTTGTCAGAGTGACACCCTAAACACACTTCTAACTTTAAACTCCGGGCAAACAAAATACTGTTCAGGCCATAAATCCTGAACTATCAAAATGCAGTGTAATTTGAAGTTGTCTTGAGGTTCTTACGCTGTGGTTGAGAATACAAGTTGCATGTGCAAGAAATGAGGTACAGAAAAAGTTGATGTTTCACATTGACTTAAAATCAGTACACCCTCTAAGGGTAACAGTGTGCCCAGCATCTTTATCAAGCAGAATAGACAGTTATGCTGTAGTAACAAACAACCCTCGAATCCTAGTGACTGTGCACACCAACACTGATTTCTTCCTCACTCTACGTGACCTTGCAAAGCAGCTGTGGCTATGTTGTCTGTATTTGGGATACTGCAGTTTCCAGGAAGAGAGAGCGGAGATACATTGAACCACCACATCCCATATGTGGCACAGCTCAGTCCTCTCCATAGTTTATTGTGCAACTTGAGCTGTGAGAGAGCTGTTTTAACTTTCTACAAGGATCACAGCAAAGTCCCAAGGCCAAGCCTAGTGTCAGTGACACTGGAAATTGCAATTGTCCCTTAGGGGTTACGTTTAAGTATAACACAATCGACTGCACAACCAAGATTATTCAGATGAGGAAACTGGAATTCAGAGAGGGTAGATAGTACCTGGCCAGAATGTGGAATTCAGCTCAAAGTCATGGTACGAGTTCTGAAGTTCATGCTACTATATGCAAGAACACTACTTAAAAAGTTAGCAACAGCACCGGACATCCCCAAATTGAGGTGAGCCTGGCCAGTGAAGACCCAAAAGGCAGATTCCACGTGTGTTCTTTATGCCACGCACACTCACATCTCCACCTCTGATCCTACCAAGTAGAGCATCTGAGGAATTTGACCATCTATGAGGATCTCTAGGCCTCCAGAAAGGCAAAGTCTGACAATAAGCATTCTTGTTTGAATTCCATGAGCCTCGGTTTTTACAACAGTCAAAAGCAATTGGACGGACAGCTCCCTAAGTTCCTTCACAACTGCAATAATCAGTGTGAGGAAGATTCCCTTGGCCTCATACAACTGCTAGAGCATCACTCCTTTTACATAATGTTCTTTTGTTGTAAGATATCAACATAAAGGAAAAGTTGTTTTTTTTTTTTAGTGTAGTTTTTCTTTTTCTTTTTCTTTTTTTTTTTAATGTTTATTTATTTTTGGGACAGAGAGAGACAGAGCATGAACGGGGGAGGGTCAGAGAGAGGGAGACACAGAATCTGAAACAGGCTCCAGGCTCTGAGCTGTCAGCAAAGAGCCCGACGCAGGGCTCGAACTCACGGACCGCAAGATCATGACCTGAGCCGAAGTCGGCCGCTTAACCCACTGAGCCACCCAGGCGCCCGGAAAAGTTTTTTTAATAGAGAAAAATAAGACATATACCTAGTTTGAGGTAAATAATCTCCTTATTTTTGCTACTTAAAACAAAGAGTATAAAAGAAAGCAATTTTACCCAGTAGTGTTTTGTTTTGTTTTGTTTTGTTTGTTTGTTTTGTTTTGTTTTAATAATATGACTAAGGAAGTCAAAAGCAGTGCTCAAGTCATTCTTGGCAAAATCCAGATTGTGGGAATTCTACCTTACAAGTGACCTGGTTTCTTCAACAAAGTACAGAGAAACAATATATACGTTAAAAACTGTCTTAAAAGGCATATAAACTAAGTGTCTTTCTTCCTGATTTGAGGAAACTCATTGTAAAAATCTTATGTGCTACTAAGGGGCATTGGGAAATTGCATATTTAAAATTGTAGAATAGTTATTGTTTCTAATTTTATAATATTGTATCTTTTAGAGACACATACTGCAATATTTACAGATGAAATTAAATGAATCTGGGAAACACATTTCAACAGAAAGCTATGGGGCTGAGGGAGGTGGATAGGGATATAGACAAAATATAGACAAAATGAGTATGTCCCCAAGTTAATAATCAATCATTAAAGCTGGTGTTAGTGAGAATATTAGCATTCTTCATACTCCCCTCTCTCCTTTTGTAGGTTTGAAATTTGCTATACTAAAATATTTATGGCAATATATGGTAGCAATCCCAGCCCAATAATTAAGACCACAATAGCAACTTTGTTGTATTTTTTTAAATCAATAAAGTTTCATTCATCTGTTAAATCTGATCATACTAATTACGTATTTCTAAGTTGAAACCAGAATACTGAAAAGTGAGTTCAGGCCCAAATCTTCTATGTTGTGACATTTAGATTATTGGAGACATAGACACTCATCAAAGCCACCCTATTTCTCAAACTGCAGCCAAATTAAACCAAAATTAACATTTTTTTCTACCCAGTGTATGATTTGGGGGGATGGAGGGTTAACTACATTTCAATTTTTCCCCATTGACATTGAGAACCATTTGCCTGGTATTTGAAACACACAAAAGAAACATTTCTGTAGCTTAATACCTCAGCTGTTTCACTTTCTATTTGCAGTGACATAACACAAGGATTGGATGCAAAGAGGAGTATCCTAATGCTTAATACCTTCATCAGTCATGTTGTGAGAAGACTCAAAAGCACAGGAACTCCACTTGTTTTCTTCCCAACTCCAAGAAACTCACTCAGAGAACATACACTGGCAGCTTCGGCTTGATTTTGGTTTGTGATGTCAACATGAGGTTCCTTCTAGTCAGAAGTACATCCTGCAAAGTCCATACAACAGCAGGTGAATTTCATTTTTAGTGCGGCACTCACATATCTGGGATATCAGCTTGCCAGCCCAAATCCAATAGGAGATCTCTGAATATATTTAATTTGAGTCCCTTGTGGCCCACACAGTAAAGATCCGGTGCTGGAGTGCTTAATATGGTCTTGAACAAGATGCTGTATTGTGCTCGCGGGCAGCTCAGTCAGATGCTGGAGAAATCCAGCACCCTGCAATGTTGAGTTGGTTGCTCAACCGGCTCTGGTAATACGAGAGGGGTGTATGTTTTGTGTAAGCACATGGTCTTTGTGTGTGTGGTATTTTATGATTGTCTGCTGCTTGTGGTGTTTGTGTGTAAGCCTAACCACAGGAGAGGTGCACACCAGGCGTGGGAGAAGCCCTGGGATGAGGAATGTTTATTGCAGAATTTCGAGCCACAGAGCACAGTTGCACGCAAGTTACCATGGTGAAACAATGCCTAAGTCAGAAGCACTTGGTTTAGATTTCCTTGGTTTTGCTAGATCAGAGCTAAGATAGATTCAAATTGCTTTCTCAGAATCTCCTCAAATTTCATCCACTTTTCCTTTCTGTATTATTTTTCCATTTCCTTCTGGGACCTACCCACAACATTATTCCCTTATGATTTCGTAGAGAGAATAAATCATTTTAAACAAAATTAAGTAGCCTAATTCTCTTTCATATAACAAAGCACAGTTGTTAAGACTGGTCCTGAAGCCACTTTGCCTTGGCTTTTATCGCTGACTTGCTGTGTGACCTTGCACAGATAACTTCTCTAGGCCTTACTTTCCCTATCTGTAAAATGTAATAAAGGATAGAACTTACTGTGCAAAGTTATTATGAAGTTTCAGCTATAATTAATGAAAACCTCCAATTCTGTGACTGGTATATAATAGAAGCTCAGAAACTTTCAGAGGGACAGAAAAGAGAGAAAAGGAGGAAAGTTCTTAGTTTGGTTCAACAAAGATACATCACGAAAGATGGGAGGATGAGGGTGAAAAGAGAAAGGGAAAGTGTAGATTTAAAAAGAGGATAAAATGCGGAGAGAGAAACCTATACTGCACCCTAGGTGAAAGACAGTGATTCAGGAAAGGCAGCAAGGAGGAACATGTTCATAAGGAAGCAAGCCCTCCATTCTGAGTCTTTTCAATTCAATTCTATCTTCAAATGTCTATGGTGTAATAGATACTAAATGCAACTCTGGATTTGAATAAACATTGTAATTATCACAATCAGGAGATGAGATGCTACTTCCCTGCAGGAGATCCCAGTCCAGTGCAGAGGCAGGTAAGAAAAGCAGCCACTACATCGGTAAGCAGCAAGCACCTTCCCAAGGGGCAAGCACGGTGACCAGTGGAGCTCAAGAAATGGAGAGCAGGGCCAGAGAGATTCAGAGGAGGTTTTGCTGGTAGCTCTTGACTGGGGTCATGAAGAAAAACTAGGATTTTGTTTGTTGAAGTGGGATTGGAAGGCTGGTCCCAGCAAGTGCTAAACCAAGTAGACTTGCAGAAGGGTATTATTGAAAGTTCCAAAGACCTCCTATGGGAAGGAACCCAACATACAGATCAAGGAAGTGGTCAGAGAGAAGGCCAAACCATAAAGAGCTTTTCATTTGGATTTTATTATAAAAACAATAATAGCCTTTTGTTATAAAAACAATGGTAGCCCATATGAAGCAAAGGGCCACAATCAAATTTGCTGGGGGTGGGGGCCACCACGAGAAGGATAGGTGGATATGAAGAAGTCAGTCTAGATTTTTAGACATTCTAGACTTCTGGACTTCTGACTTGGTGATATGGAGAATTGTGAGGCTATTTGCTGAGAGAAAAACTACAAAAAGAAAAAAAAAAGACTGATGAGAGCATATGGATAAGTTTGGTTTTGTTCTGCATTTGAAATATGTGTCCAACCTCCAGATACACTCATGCAATGTGTTGAACATCACTAGGTGATGATTACTGAGAATACATACATTTAAGTTTTTAGTATATAAAGATTGATTGACCCTGTTTTTCTTTGCGGGGCTATTTTTTCCCCAGCCAGTGTGTCTGATTTCTTCAACGACATTTAACTCATTCAATACCAAAGGCAACATGATATATTTCCCTCTTACCCCACTGTACCGTCAGCACAGTGTTATGTGAAATATGTATAATAAATAGCTGGGGAAACAAAGCTGAATTTTGGAAAATGGAAACTAATTCTTGAGCAGGAGAATCTCTTCTTAGGTTGTTAGTCAACTGAAATGCTAAAATAATACATAAAATAAGGGAGACCAGTTCTTAATATATGCTCTTGAGTTTAAAAGGCCTTAAGTTTGAGTTCTAAGAGTTGGCTAGTGCAACCGAAAACAGTCTAAGACCTATATGCCTTTAAGATAAGAATTACTTATAATTTTTATTTTATTTTATCTTAATCCCAGGTTAAATTCCCTTTTTTAAACTTCCTTTTCTAATTATTTTCCCCCCATGGATGAAAGTGTATCACCTGACAGGTCTCAAATCCCTCAAAGTTCATTGCTTGCTAAACATCTCCCTTTGGACATCTTCCCTGGCTCTCAGACTCCTCATGTCCTGATTTGCACTCATTCTCCAACATAGAGCATCTCTGCCAGTGACATACCATCTTCCCAATTATCCAGGTTCAAAAACCCTGGGACACGTAGGTGGCTTAGTTGGTTAAGCATCCAACTCTTGATTTTGGCTCAGGTCATGATCTCTGCTCAGATCATGATTTTGTGGTTTCATGAGTTCGAGCCCTACATCGGGTTCTGTGCTGGCAGCACAAAGCCTGGCTACTTCTCTCTCCCTCCCTCTGTCTGCACCCCTCCCCCACTTGTGTTGTGTCTGTCTCTCTCTCAAAATAAATAAATAAATAAACTTAAAAAAAAAAAACAGAAACGTGAACAACCAGACTTCTATGTCCTTCCTGTCTCATGCCCCATCATTTGCCAAGTCCTGACACTTCTTCTTTCCTTTTAGCCCTTGATCATTACCTTTTCCCTTTTGTTTTCCTTTCCTTTCTTCTCTTCCCACCAACACACTTGCTTTGGCATTGTTTCATGTCTTGTCAGTCAATCTTTAATCCATTACAGATTTACTTGTAGGAGTGTCCACATTTCTATATTCAAAATTCACGAGTAAATTTTATCCCACAAGGGGAAACTCTTGAGAGGAAGAGTTATCAACACAAAATGGAAGATACAGTTATTCATCATAGCTTCTTCTAACTCCAGTGTTGGGCACCATATGGGATGAGAAATCTAGCGGTCACCAAATGACATTATAATGTTGGACCCTGGGTGTCAGGCTATATTGAAACTCTGACTCTTTCAGCACTTGAAAATTGTCTGGATGGAGGGAAGACCGCTCAGCATGCTGGAAGTCAGGGAGAGGCTCTGTAACAATCTGCACTTGTTTTGTATTAGCAGGTATTTTTAGAGGATTAAAAGAGAAAACTGGCTGTAATGCAGAACACTCAACAGGAGATCTTCTTATAGACCACAGGGGAATCCCCTTTTATTTTTGTAAGTGGGGAAACAGTGAAATGAAGCACACACCTACTCACAAACAAAACAAAACAAAACAAAACAAACACAAAAGTGTCTTCTGACCTTTTTCGTTTGGAGGGACCTGGTGCAGGAAAGGAGTCATAGGGAATCGCAAAAGCTTAGAGCTAAATGAGGCCGTAGAGATCATACCTTGCAAAGACTTCAAATTACAGACGAGGAAACAGACAAAGGAGTGTGCCATTTTCCCAAGGTCACAGCTAGTTAACTTTTCAGCAGGGACTAGAATTTGAGTCTCTTAAATCCCAGTCCAGCCTCTTAAATCCTAAGAAAAGGTGGGAAAGAAGTGCTATTTCCCAAGGAATCACTTACCTTCTTGCAAAAGGAGCCTTTGCCTACCTGAAAAAGACACAGTCTGTGTTACCATATGGTTTAAAATATGAAGCAGTTATCCTGACAATTCTTCTGGAAAGTTCTTTCAGGCAACTTCAGTATCTTCCTGCTGGGTTTCCTGGCTGTCCTGAGAAACTTATCCCAGGGCCCATAGTTACTTCTACAGACTTCACATACAAGAGACTAAACCAGCGGCTCTGAATTATGATCCCTGAGCTATTTGGGGTTTGGCACACCTTGCCGTTTAGCAGAGAAGTAAATTTTCAATTTCTAGAAGAGTGAAGTTGGGAAGGAGGAGAAAAAGAAACTTCTTAACTGAAAAGTGAAACACAAACTGTAGATTCTACTATGAAAAGCAGACAGTAATTTCATTGTATACACACATACACAAATACAGAGAAAGAGAGAGAGAGAGAGAGAGAGAGAGAGGACTAGAAAGACCATAAATGATCATAACAAGTAAAGTTAAAAAAGCCAGCATCATGCCTGTGTGTGCTAGCTGGAGGAATGGATACACCACTTGCTAAAATTCTCAGAGCCTCGACAGAAGGCCACTGGGATGAAAGAAAACCTCATCTGTATACAGAAAAATGCAGTGTCTTTTCTGAAATGACTATGAAATAATTTTTCTCAAAGATCCTGTGGCCTTTGCCCCCAATCCTTGCAGCAGAATAAGAAAAGGCATAATAGCAGTGACTGGGGAGAAACCTTATATGTCCCTGGCAGTGTGTTGGAACATACCAGAGAAAATTAACAGCTTCAAGTCAGATGGGTTCCTGGATCATAGAAACCTCCTGTTGAGCATTCATCATTTAAGCTACATTGTTTTGTTTTGTTTTGTTTTGTTTTTTTATCAACTGGCCAAATTTCTAATCAGATACTCACACACACTACTAACAATCATACATGCATATGTACCCCATGTACACACACACACACACACACACACACACACACACAGCCCTAAAGTCGACACATGGCTACAATTTTCTTATTGTCCCAAATTGAATTTGAATATACAGTAAGCCAGCTGGATGATGATAGTTTTACAAGGTCTGGAGATAATTTATCAATTGAACTTCAAAGCTCTCTCAGCCTTTCTGCACTGGTCATTATTAAGTAGGAAAATATGTAATCATTTGGGAAGAAAAATATTAGATTTAAACTAAGGTCAACTAATCTTGAATCGAGGTAAGTTTCCAATGTATCAACCACCCCCATCTTGTTTTCCTAACCTACCATTCCCTCACACACGGCCATCACCTCCCTAAAGACTTCAGATCTGGGCTGGAGAAGTCTATGGAGACAAAGGAGAAATTAATGACATTTAACAAGATATCCCTCTTCTTAGTTGCACATGGTAGAAAAGAGTTGATAGCTCGAAAATCTTTGCTGACAATCCTCAGGCAAAACGCATCTAAAATTTAGAAGTGTGCAGGGTTGAAAAACATACGTTAGGCATGGAAGAATCTGAATATTTAGCTAACACTCAAAAGCCTTCGAGGCAACTGAATTCTTCTGGAGCACTGGATATAGACAGGCAGTGTGTGAAGCCACTTGCCAGCACGTGAGCATTTAATCTTCAGAACAGTCTGGGAAACAGGAACTCTTTCAACCCCCATTTTACATATGAAAACAATGGTCTTAGGCTGGTTAATGAATTTGAGTTAACAGCCAGTGAAGTCGTCACACTAGTACAGGTCAGTTTGACCCACAAGTTCATCCTCTTACTAGCATGCTATGACTGAGAAACCACCGGAACCCTAGAGCTAGTCTTTTCAAAGTAAAAACAAACACTGTGTTTGACAGATGATCCATTTCTAGCTCAAAACTACAGTGCAAACAGAAAAGAAGATGGATATATGATGGGTTAAGTAACAGTTCAAAACTGCTCTTGGTGTTATTAACAATTTATAGTTCAGTTGACTTCCAGTTGTCAAATACTTATTTAACACCTGTATTTCCAAAGAACTCTTTTTATCAGAAACACAAGAGATTTTTTTTGAAGGTAGGACAATAGCTGCTTCCTATTGTCACTATTAATTTAGTAGTAAATGTAAGACAGGCACCAAAATAATTTCAGGGCAAGCCAGATGAACATCATATTCTAATGGGAGCATTAAAAATATTCCCAAGAGAGATGATCTTTTAACTGAGAACTGAAAAATGGATAGATTTTGAGGCTGATGGGAACAAAATTTTCTCAGTAGGAGAAACGCTAACAGCAAAGGTCTGAGGCATAAAATCTTGGGCGCAATTCAAAGGTCATCTGGTATATCACTGACTAGTTGATAGAGTTGAATCGTGTGGAAGAGTGATAGAATACAATATATACAGAGGGAAATAGTAAGATTGAATCCATGTTGTAGAGAAAATTACATTTGCTTGGATCTTGTTTTGCTTTGGCTTTTTGTGTTTTGCCAAGTTGGTTGTTTATAATAGTATTGTGTAGGAGTATCATAAACCTCCTTGCCAATGATCGCTAGAACTAGAAATCTCCACCAAAATATTCTACTGATTAATTTAACTTGGACACCTTTAGTGACTCCCAGCATTACTCAAGACTTAAAAACCCTAAAGGAACATCAATATTAAAACTTTGTTTTAGAATTCTTTGCAAATCAGTATCGAGTGCCTGAGACTATTTCTTTTTTAAACACTCATTATTGCATAATTATCTGATGATCTCCCACAACCTAGCGAGAAAAAATCAACGCAATAACTCGTTGGGATACTTACTGCAAATGTCTCACCAAAACAACCCAAAAGAGTTTATTTTCTGTTTCTCTTTGGCTGTGCATATGCAAGCACATAACACTAAATTATCTGCATGCTGTATGCCAAGGGGCCCAAACCTACTAAAGTCTTAAAATCTTGCAAATTTCATTCATGCTTTGTTGTTGTTGTTGCTTTAATCAGTGTGCTTGGAATAGGGAAATGAGAAGACAGAAATGGAGTTTGGCCTTGGATTCACCACTAAATTATCATCTTTATTTCCACAAGTGTTACATGTTTAAAGTCCTTTACAGGGGCGCCTGGGTGGCTCAGTCAGTTAAGCATCCAATTTCGGCTCAAGTCATGATCTCACCGTTTGTGAGTTTGAGCCCCGCGTCAGGGTCTGTGCTGACAGCTCGGAGCCTGGAGCCTGCTTTGGATTCTGTCTCCTTCTCTTTCTCTGCCCCTCTCCAACTTGTGCTCTGTCTATGCCTCTCAAAAAATAAATAAATGTAAAAAAAAATTTTTTTTAAATAAAGTTCTTTACAATTCTTGGTTGCCTGTCCCCACGTGGCATACCACTTAAATTTAACCACCACGAAAGTCAAGGTATTGAAATATCAAGTTGTCTCCAGTGTTAAAGGCAGCAGATTCTAGGATACAACAAGCTAGTTGGAAGTAAATAAGGTTGAAAAGGTTTCATTAAAAGCTGTAGTTGTCTAGAGAGGGAAACTGAAAGCCCCCAGAAAGTGCAATAGTTAATGGCCCAAGGGTAAAATAAAACAGATCCCACAAACTAGTGATTTGCACCTAAAAACAAATTTCTGGTTTGTAAATTGGGCAATGAACTACAATGCAAATGCATGATCTAGATTTCAGTTTGTGTCTTGATTTAGCATGTGACTAAACCCTTGGTGTGAGTAGAATCAGTACAAAGAACTTCTGATTGATGAACATGAAGAGAGAGATATTTTTCTCTGATATTTCAGATACATTCATGGGAAATTGCTTTTCTTTTAAATGACACCTCTGATATTTGCATTAAAGGTAATCAAAAATAGAATTTTTATAGGAATTTTCTTCATATCAGGCTTACTTAAAAATACCTTTGTGATAGGTGATACTACTAAGTTAAATTCTTAAGAGTGGGGGGTTCAATTTAATGTTCAGTTTAAATTTGACTGTCATCTGACCCAGCCCCCCAACAGGGCATACAGTAATCTTTAAACTCCTTTCTACATATAGACCTTCTGTTTTCCTTCTAAAACAGATTTTATACTTTGCTGTATCAGTGGAACAAATATCATTGCCAATTATGATTGTCCAAATATCATTCTCCTACCCAGAAAGATAAATGTTTTATTTCTCTTATATCAAATCTAAATTCCAAATTCCTTGAGGGAATTTGAAAGCCTGTCTTACACTCATCCTTTCTTACCTAGGCAAGCTTGCTATATCCAAACAAAACATTCCCACTTCTTCCTTAACCATCTCGTGCCTCTTCCTCGTACGGATATGCCCACATCTAACACTTCACCTTTGCATATTTTCCCTTCCTCTCCATGAAATCTATGTGTTTTGCTTCTCTAAATTCAACAAATCCTTCAAGGTTCAGCTTCAATTCTCTGTTTTCCAGCCCATCATGGACAGCGACTTTGGTGATAAGAAATTGCATTTACAGGCAATATGATACAATTTAGCATACCTGAAAGTATCATATCTTATGTTTCTCTTGTTTTGTGAAAAGTAATTATCATAGTACTGTGGGCCCAGCAGAGGTCCTTTATAAATATTGATCGATTGATTGATTGATGCTTCCAAATATAATTTCCCTCTAGCATTTCTGTAAAGATGAGTAAATTTTAAGAAGTCACTATGTATTCTACCCTTGTGTGATTGTGAATAAGTCACCTGGCATTTGTATTGTTGTTTCAAAGCCTTGCTATGCTATTAACTGTCATTACACATCAAAAAAACGTCACAGTTTCAGATTAAAAGTGACTCCCCATTGCAAACTACAGCATAATTAGATGTATTATGGACTACAGTGATCACATGTATCAAGATCCTTCTACTGTGGTCTCTTAAAAACTGGAACACAAGCCAAATAGAGTCAATTATTTTAAATAAAACATAATTCTGGTGACACAAGCTTTTCTGAAGCATCGTTGACGCACATTCACTGATGTTCTCTGGAGCTGAGAAATGAATGATAAAATATTACCATTCCCAAGGGTTGCATTTTATTGGATGTCTGGGTAACTACTGCTGTACCTCTGTATTTCAGAGCAAGTCCCTCACAGACTGGATACTTCCATTATATGATAGGTTTGCTCCTAAAGAGTTGTGTGTGTATGTATGTTTGGTACATGTTCTTGAAAATTAAACTCTTTCCCGAATTGAATGAAAGTAGATTT
Source organism: Panthera pardus (assembly GCF_024362965.1). Lineage (NCBI taxonomy): Eukaryota > Metazoa > Chordata > Mammalia > Carnivora > Felidae > Panthera > Panthera pardus. The sequence continues at coordinate 121,611,217 of NW_026526810.1, read as the reverse complement.
ACATTTCAGATTTTTAATTCTTTTTTTTTTTCCTCAAGAAACATTACTTCCAAATTGTAAATTTTTCTGCCTGGCCTTCAACATTTTTTAAAGCTTATTCCATGATCAAATGACTGAATGCATTCCAAAACCTATATATTTTAAAAGTCTGGTAGTAAATATTTCACAATAGTTATTTTACTGAGTTATATGCTTTGTCACTTGATCTATATTTTCCTCAAGTTCTCATGTACTGACAAACACTTTGGTCAAGTTTTTTTTGTTGTTTGTTTTTGTTTTTGTTTTTGTTTTGTTCCTGAACACTGTTTTCACCACCTCTTTCCTTCTCTCAGTCATGCCTTCTTGTTTGTCTAAAGAGTTTGGAGAGTCAAAGAGAACAGTAAACTTGCTGGAATTCCTCAAATATTTATAAGGTTTAGATCCCTTATTGTAACTAACAGAAAGGAAAAGGGGAACATTTGTGTTCCTTACCATTGTTTTGCTTTACAGCCTTTTTAATTTTGAATAAAAATTATTGTTTTAGTAGCAGAAACCCATGGAGATTGACAAAGAAGGAATTTATGCATAGTATGCAGATATGAAATTCCCCGGTGCACATGTCTATCAGTATGAACTTGTCGGATCAGGTGAAACACTGATAATATGGCAGTTATCAGCATGTAGCCATTTTTGTCATTATGATTGAAGGAAAGACCTGAGCATTTGCCAAAAATAATTTTCTGCAATGTCTCCTCAGCACGTTTTTCTGAATATCAAAATAAACCAAAACATTTTCCATGCTTGTACAGTATAACTGCAGGAACAAAAGCTTAAAGCTGATTTAGGGCTAAACAAGAAGTGCCCTGTAAATCCTTTTGGGGCAGAATGATAAAGACCCAGAAAGAGAAAACTTGCCCTGGTTCTCTAGAATCAGAGATATAAGGATGCTACAAACTTGAGCTTCACATGGTCATTTCTGTAACCAAACATAAAAGAAATCAGATAAAAGAAGAAGAAGAAAAACAAGGGGTGGGGGGTACAGGGAGAAAAGAAAGACACCAGTAGATCAAACTCGATGACCTTATTTGAACATTTAGATTGAGACATGCCTAAAATCACCTGTACCTCAGTGGACTTCTCAACTTTATGAGCCAATAAATTCACTTCTATTGTTTAAATTTATGTGAACTGACTTTCCATCACATACAATTCTCATTTTCTCCTCAAATAAACCTAAGTGATCATATGCTCATGAGCTGGACATGGCTTATTGCTGTCTTCTGGTCAACTAGCCCTCTTTCGGATGTTGATGCACATGCAATATTGGCATGATGATGAAATTAGAAAGACTTTCAACAGAATGCCTCCAAAGAATTGGTCCTGCCATATTTTTTCTCTAGTTAAGTGTGCGCTTTCTGCCTAGGATGTAAAAGAGTAACCCTTTCCTCTGTGTTAGTTATGGATTCCACTGAGAAGCCACAACAGTATAACTAAACATCTGACTCAATGCCTTCCCCAAGTCACATTACCAAGCAGTACAAAATATCTTTCGTGCAGCCTCAATCTTTACCTCAGGGTGCCCTTTGGGTGACTTCCCTTTGCCCCCCCTCCCCCAATAAGGCATATTCTTGAAGGGACTTGTTCTCAGTTGACTGTCAATCCAAATCACTCTAGATGTTGAAGAATCTCTTTCATAATGATAGGTACCATGGCAAGCAGGGAAAGCAAGAATCTGGACAGGTGGAGACCACTGAGTATCCTTTAAATTGCATCCTGTGGTGAGCCTGCTATTCTGACCTCAGGAAAAATGGGTTTTTCCCATTTTGTATTGTAAGCAACTTCTTAGCGCCTACGGCTAATGTTTTGTTCTAACCATCAGGCTCAAAAATCCGTTGAAGTGTTTTACTTTTTGAAAAAGAAAAAAAAAAGGCATCTGATTTTTGGCCTTGCTTGGGTTTTTATAGATGGTATTGATTTGCGTTCCTTAACTACAGGTAGACTTTAAAGTCTCACTTCATTTGGTTAACAACAGGGAATATTTCTCTTCTGCAGGTTTCCCTTTCATTTTGATAAATGGTGTTTCTTTTAACTCTAAGAAAGTATTTCAGTCCAAGGAATGAAAGACTAGATAACTGAATGTTTACATTGTCTAACTAATCCTAAAATCTCTTACAAAACTCATTTACATGTGCACGCGCGCACACACACACACACACACACACACACACTCACATAGTCCCCAAATCCTAAATAAAATACAAGGAATAAAAACCTACCAAGGAAATGGAAAAGACCCTCTCATGGCTTAAACGGTTTTGAGAATATGCCTGTTAAATAAATTTTGCACGTGATCTCAACCGTGAGCCAAGTAAGTACATATGGTGAAACTTTAGCAAATACTTACTGGGGGAGTAACCCACAAAGGAATTAAAGATCCTAGCCACATATTTAATTTTTTCACCCAAACTGTTAAAAGTTATGTCATTTTTCACTGGAGAATGTAGGTTGGCTAATGGATTTAACACTACCATTTGGTCTAATTTCCTGGTGTCTGCTCCAATCATTGCATAAGCCTCTTTAGAGAGGGGGGAAAAAAATCTTAGAGCTTTATCTTTTGTGTTCTCACACAGGCACTCTGTTATTTTTTACTCACGGAAAGCTGAGGTTGATTGAAAAGGAAACGATACAGGATAGAGATGAGTTTTAATGTGTTATACCTATCCCCAAAACCAAAATGACTAAGATAAAAACATTTTCCAACATAAACCATACTTTGTAGGTCAGGATGGAAAATCTGGAAGAAAGAAAAAGTGCTTTACTCTATTTATATAGAGCATATTTTCTGGTTTTAATAATTTTCATTTTTCCTATCTGAATGTAGTTACATCTTCTCAATTTTACGTTGTTATTCCTAACAAAACCTCTATGTCGATAATCATTCTAGCAATGACAATTAGCCTCTACATGGCTGGGGCCGTCCCTTTTAACTTGCCGTTCCCAGATGAAACAGCCCCATATTTGAAGTAGACTTGTTTGTCTAGCAAAGATTTTTAAATAAGAATCTGGGTGGCTCAGTAGGTTGGGCATCTGACTCTTGATTTCAGCCCAGGTCATGATCTTCCAGTTCGAGCCCCACATCAGACTCTCTGCCAACAGCACCAAGCCTGCTTGGGATCCTTTCTCCCTCTCTCTTTGCCCCTTCCCCTTCTCTTTCTCAAAAATAAATAATAAAACACTTTTAAAAATATAAGGCTTTGAAGATCCTCTTTAGAAGTTTTGGGATCCCGCTTTTTTGCAGGCTGTATACAAACCTAGCGGTTTGATTAAAATATTTCATAGAATTCATTACTAATCCAGTCATTGAAGATAAATGAAAGTTTAGAAAAGACAAATGGAAGTTTAGAGACAGAACCTGAGTTCCAATCACAGCCGTGCTATTTAAGAGCTACATGACCTTAGACTATTTCCATAACTTTTCTTTTTTTTTTGTTTATTTATTTTTGACAGAGAGACAGAGTGTGAGTGGGGGAGGGGAAGAGAGAGAGGAAGACACAGAATCTGAAGCAGGTTCGAGGCTCCGAGGAGTGAGGACAGAGGCTTATGCGGGGCTCAAACCCACAAACCCCGAGATCATGACCCGAGCTGAAGGCAGATTCTTAACTGACTAGGCCACCCAGGCGCCCCCATAACTTCTTTAACTTTACTTTCTTCTCTAAAATAGAGATAGAAATTGCTTCCACTGCAGATTGATATGAAATATATGTAACATAAGGCACAGTTTCACTAGAATGTTTAATAAATAATGAGTGCTTAAAATAAATGATTCAATTATTGTTACTGTTAATGGACTATTAAAATTGTCATTCAGTGCTAGTCCTTTCATTTCATTGATGCTTCAAATGTAGAAAAATACTTGGGTTTGGCCATGTTAGACCTGTTCTTCATAAACTCTAAATGCATCTTCATATAACTTTCATAAAAATAGGCAAATCCTCTGTTTTAGAGTTCCATTTCTTTTATTATTATGTTGTTTGCATCAAAACATATACCATCCTAAGCGTGGTGCTTAGCCACAAACTCATGTTTATATTTCTTACTTATAAATATTTAGAAGAGAAATGCTAGACTTTATACATCTCACAATGAAGCCAGTTCCACCAAAGCCTAAAAAAGTAAATATGACTTCATTGTTCGTACATTTATTTGCTTATTTTTAACATTTATTATTTATTCTCTACTATGTTCCAAAAGAACTTGCTAGATAGGTGAATAATCATGCGTAAAATGGGAACAAGATTATCGTATCACAATCTTAGGGTAGTGATTACTGAAAAATACTCCTTTATTTTGTTTGGTGTTTCCTAGAAGCAGAGGGTAAGAGGAATCAAGAGAGACTATGAAGCTACAACAAAAGCTGGGTTTGGAAACATGGCATGGCATCGACAAAAATGTACTAGCTGCTCAAAACTGCTAGATACTTCAATCAATTTTCATAGCAACTTTTTGAAATATGTGTTACTGTACCCATTCCAGAAATAGACAATGGGTGGTCATAGCAACACAGAGACTAACCAACAGACAAAGGTGCACACTCCAAACTGCCTAAATTCACTTCTTCATATTTCCAGTTGAGTTCTAAAATAACTCCAGGAGAATTACATAGACCCTGGATTCTTTTGTACAAGTGCAAATCACAGATAGGAAGAAATAAGTAGTCCTTGTGTTGTTCATAACTTTTTTAATAAATATTTTTGACTCACTGTAGTCCATTTCCAGAGAAGTAAAGGTGATCTAAAGTATTTGCAAATTCATATTTGCAAATCCCACTCACAAAAATGTATTTGTAACCTCAAATCTATATTTACAGTGCTTTCATGATTATTCATGGACATATGCAGAGCGGTGAAAAACTGACTCACATTTGCCTGATGTGCATGTGCCCATACGAGGTCAAGTAAGGCGATGCCCTGATTTCTTGTTTCAGCTTTCATACTGTAAACACGTGTCCTTTTCATGGTCTATTTAGAGCTATGTTTCCCTATTTTTTAAAAGTTTTGGGCTTTTGTTGGAGATTTTGCTATTTAAAATGGCCTCCAAGTATGGTGCTGATTGCTGTCTACTGTTCCTCAGAGCAAGACAGCTGTGATGTGCCTTACAGAGAAAATATATGTTTTAGAGAAGCTTCCTTCAGACAGGAGCTATAGTACTGTTGGCCATGATTTCAGTGTTAATGCATTAACAATATATATTAAAGAAGGTGTCTATAAAGATAAACACATGTAAGACAAGATTATGCATTAACTGATTTATGAAAATATCCTGACCAAAAGCTTACAGATATCTATTTGCAATGGGTCCATATTTGTTAGTTTCATATCCACAGCAACTTTATAGAACCTAAGTACTGTGAATAACAGGAATCAATTATGTATCATTTAAAGAAGTTATGGTCCAGACAAGATATTTAAACAACATTCTCCTCTTCCTCACACATTTACATCAAGATGTGTAGCAGGGTTGATATTTCGAATCTTTTTAAATCCCTTACCTTTTAGTATGTCTTCAATGTTTTTGTTCTGTTTTGTTTTGTTTCAAAGTAATTTCTACACTCTACATAGAGTTGGGACTCATGACCCTGAGATCGAGAGTCACATGCTGTACCACCTGACCAGCCAGGTGACCCCCTTACCCTCTTCTTTGGGTAACAAACCGGCTCTGGGGTTGATCCAACATGTTCTCCCCAATACACTCACTCATACAAAGAATTCTATCCCCAGGTGTTGGATTACCAATCCACTCTCAACTCACCTTGCAACGAGCTGTGGGATGTGATGCCCCAGTCCTGTCTTAGCCTCACAAGTCCTATCTTCTCCACCCCAGCACGCCCCCTTAGTGGAATCAGTTACTCTTTGAGCTTTGGTATCTTTCGCAAGTCAGTCTGTATGTGTAGCTTTTGTGGTTCCTGTGCTTCCCTGGAAAATGATGGAAGGCAGAGCACCTGGATGGCTCAATCAGTTAACTTTCTGCCTCTTGACACTCTTTGGGCTCAGGTCATGGTCTCACAGTTCATGGGATTGAGCTCTGACGGCACAGAGCCTGCTTGGGTTTCTCTCTCTCCCTCTCTCTCTCTCTGCCAATAAATAGATTAATTAATTAATTAATAATAATTAATTATTATCCCCCAATAATATTATCCCCCAATAATTATTTATTATTAATTATATTAATATTATATATTAATTATTAATTATTATCCCCCAATAAATAAATTAATTAATTTAAAAAAATTGGAAGGGAGATACTTTGAAGGAGCGGGCAAAGGGGTCGGAGGAAGGATGTGAACTCTACATAAGAAAACCAAAGCATCTGGAAAAGGGGAAAGCTTATTACTCAGTGAACAGACAAGCTGATTCCAGGTCTGCTCACTCTCCTCTCTCTGCCTCTCTTTCTCTCTCTCTCTTCAGAGGAAGAGTAAAGCAGAAGATGACTCACTCATTGCATCTGCTTGGGAAGAGACACAACACCGCAACTCCACCTCATCTCTAGGCCTCATGTCTTTCCTGTGTCTCCTCCTAACCCCAACAGATGTCTCACACTTTTAACTGAAGGGGACCCACTATGCCAGCGAGAGCTTCCATGTTTGCATCTGCCCTTGGGGAGGCACCTTAATACAAATTGTAGCATTGTACCATTCAGGCTGGATAGATGTGTTTGATATATATGGAATCTGACACTTCTCACTCTCTCCACTGCTATGTCCTTGGTTCAAGCGACTCTTTAAATACCACAGCCTGGCCTCAAGTAGAAATTCTTCTCTACGGAGCTTCGGAAGAATCCTTTCAAAATCTACCGGAATCTCTCTTGCACTCAAAATTCTCATGAAGACTTAAGTTCCAAATCCCTCACCAGCTAAGGCTTGGATGTCCTTGCCCCTCTCCTCTAACATCATCTCCTATCTTATTCTTCCTCACTATAGCCACACTTATCTCCAGCTGGTTCTTGAATATTCTGGACATTGCCATTTCTTCCTTCCCCAGATATCTATAGAACTCATGTTCTTTGTTCAGATCTCCATTCAAACATGACCTCCTTAGAGACACCTCACATAATAAGCCACCTTAAAATTTTCCCTCTCCCACCAGTGTCGCCTTTACTTCTTCATCATCAGCCAACACCCACTGAAATATGAAGTCCATGAAAACAGATTTTTTTTTTGTTTTGCTCTTTGCCATGTATCCAGAGTTGAAAATCGCGCAGGACGTTCAATGAATATTTTGGAATAAATAAGTTTGCAAGACTAAAATATGCTGATTTGATTAAAATGATTCCATAACAAAGGAACGCTGAGAACCAGCTTCTCCAGTTTATATTTTATTTCCAGCTCAAGTGACTCACATGCAATAGTACACTAGACACCAATTTATTGATTTTAGCGTAACTGTAACTGCATGTGAGGTGGGGACGGTGTTATTGCTCACATGTTCTTGATTAAAGAAAACATTAAAGGTCAAGAAAAAAAATCCAAACCTCACTTTCTAAACAATTTACATTTCCTCTCTTTATATTTATCTTTCCGTATCATTCTAATCTGGAGGCAGAGCGTGTCTGATGGTTAATTTTACGTCAGCTTGGCTAGGCTATGGTGCCCAGTTGTTTCCTTGGCTAAGCTATGGTGCCAGTCTGAATGTTGTCATGAAGATGTTTTTTATATATGATTAATTAAATCAGTCAACTTTGGGTAAAGAAGATTCCCCATCACAATGTTGGGGCCTCATCCAATCAACTGAAGGTCTTATGAGCAAAGACTGATGTTTCCTAAGTGAGAAACAATGCCCAAGGTGGCCTTAAGACAGCAACGTAGAAACCCTGCCTGAGTTCTCAGTCAGTTCACTTCGAACTCAATACTCAGCTTCAGCTCTTACATGAATTTCCATCCTGCCAGGTTTCTCTCTAGATTTCAGGTTTGCCAGCCCCCCACGACTGTAGAAGCCAATTCCATAAAAGGAATCTCTCTCAGCATACATATATCCTGTTGTTTATGTTTCTCTGGAGAGTCCAGAATGTGAAGATTGAGCTGATCAGTGATATTAAACACACGACTTCTTAAAAGGCCACCTCAGGGCTGTGGGCACCACAGACAACAGCTAGTCTCCTGGAAGCAGTGCCCACAGAAGGCAGCCATATGCAATCCACAGAATGCTGAGTCACAAATGCATGACACTAGAAGGCCAGAGTACTGTTGGACCCTTGTAAATTCCTTCACTGATATGATGTGGGAAAGAAATCATAGCTATTTTAGAAAGGTAGCTATCCACATACATCAGTTTTCAAAATTCAGAGATCCATACCTGAGCCAATTTAGTATTCAGTGATCCTTGCTGCCACTGAGGTCTTAGTGAGGAACTCAGAATTTAGCAAAACCTAAGAGCTGTTTCCAAAATATTTCTTGGGTCCTTACAATTTTGTGGCCACCCCGGTTTCTTGGGCTTCCTATCATCATCGTCTCTTTGGCCCTAGAAAGTTCCAGAACAGAATGCAAGATTCAAGTAATAAGCACACCTTATCACTGGGCAGTCATCACAGGCCTTGCGTTTATATGACTAAATATGAGTGTTTTGAAGATGTCGTTGTGGCAGTTTCTCCTTAGAATATGTGGGAAAACAGCAAGTATGACTCATTTTAAACTGTAAGGACTAAGATAGTAAAAGCCACAAATATAACTCTTGTGTTCCCCCCCAAGATAAGATCTTGTATTAAAAAAACAAAACAAAACAAAAACAAAAACAAAAACTTCTTTTAGCAGCCCAAATTGCCACATTTAGCATATTTTAGGATAAATAAGCTAATGATAAGTAAATCCAACAACAAATGTGGGAGACACAAAATAGTTAGTAGCATGTTCAGCTTCTAAAGGGAGAGACAGGAGGTAAAGCAGCCTAAAACAGGAAGCCATCAGAAATACTGATTCTTTCTTGACTTGAGACCCAAAATACAGATGAGGGATTGATTAAATGTGCTTCTTTGCCTGCTCCACCCTATATACAGGCCCTCAGTGTTTGCTTGTGCATGTGTGTGGGTGCCTGTGTGTGTGTGTGTATGCCCCTGTGTGTTTGTGTTTGTCCCATGAGTTTTCACCTGGACAAGCTTATGTGAGTGGGTTTCAAAAGACTGGGGCACACTATCTTCTGAAGCCCATTTCCCTTAGGTAAATCAGAAGCCTTCTGGAACCATTTCTCCTCTCCCTCCAAGCCACACCCATAGCTGCCTTGCAGTATTGACTAGATCCCTGTTGTGAAGCCACATGACATAGTATAAGGAGCTTAGAATCAGTGTAGATCAGCTAGGTATCCTTAGGTAAATTTTTCAACATCTCTAAAGCAAACATTCATCTTCTGCGGAATACAGAAATGGCAATACTTACCTTCTTTGATTGTTCATAAGACTAAATAAATCAATACATTCCAGGCATAGGGTAAGAGATCAATTTGCATTAATTATGCGTAGTAAGGTCCTGGTATTACTGACCCGGAGGAGAATGGTGACATAAGACAGTCTGCTGTGTGCTTGAATGGTCAGAAATGTCCTCATGGCAGACACCTTTCCTTGAAAGTGGTATAGAGTTTGGAGGGTTAGATGAGAAATGTGAGGGATTGTGAGGTGAAGTAAGTCATATACTCAAAGACAAAATGGAAACGACCAGAGTGTGTTCCAGCATCTACCCATACTGATGGAGCTGAGTATACCAGGGAGGTGTGGATAAACCAATATGGCGGTTAATATCAGATATCCCCAATTCTTTTTCTAACATAAAATCACAAAATTTTTCCTTAGTGGTATTGAAAATTTACAACGCAGTCCACTTATTCATTTCATGTTTTGATGATACTTTTCAAAGTATTCAAAATAGTAGTTTGAAAGTTTCAAAAAGTAAACCTGTTTTCTTACCCATTTATTGATTGTTTTCAGTTAGAAGAAAAAAGGAAGAGGAAAAAAAAAATCCTGCATCCTGCATACCACATCCACTTTATTAAAGAGAAAAAAAGAAATCCAATGATACTGTGTGAAGTAATCATGAGATTTTTTAAAGATGAGATTACTTTGACCAAGTGTTGGTTTGGATTTAAAATTACTTTAACAGCTTAGCCAAATGCATCTTAGGCTTTAATTAATGTGAAATGTTGAAAAAAAAATATTTGGGACCAAATTATGTCTTGATTTCCCAGCTTTAGTCTAGTATTTACAAAATCTGAAAATAAAGAGGTTTCTAGGATTTATTCATAAGTGAATAGCGTCACGGTCAAAATATTCCTGGCTCATCAAGCATAAGCAACATTTCCTCATAAAAAAATGTGGACAGGCAGCAGGTGTCAAAGGAAAATTTCATCAGACACTAGCCCACATGCCTGTAGCTTTCATGACCTACATGCCTCCCCTGATCCTTTCTACACCCACAAAATATATTGGAAAAATTAATCTTGTACCAGATTGCAGGACCCAACAATGACCTTCGCCAAGTTTCATAACTTCTCAAAACACAAACAGTGCCATCATCATGTAAAGAATGTCTTGGGTCAGAGTGCCATTTCACTCTCTGAATCGTACAGGAGAAGGAATTGCTGCTTTGTTAAATAAGCTCCCTAGATAAACACACCCTCTACAGAAATATGCTTTATTTGATTATTTTCTTGAAGTGTTAGGTATTTTGTTGTGTTTAATCACAAAGATAATATTCACCCTGGGACGGTGGTTGGTAAAGTAATACAGGAAACTACTCTCTCTAATTAGCTGCTCCAGCATTTAAAACAATTTTAATAGTGTTATCAAAATGTATCTGACATTAATTACTACTTTGCCAGGATGGGGTCAAAGGGTCAGACTCTGTTACAAATTTTTGAGGCAACAGATAATAGAGCTAATGCGTCAGTAGTTAACCGATCGAAAGGCTGCATTAGCAAGGTCTAAACTAGGTAAGCTGAGTGCAAGGAAACCATGCAAACATATTCCGTAACACAATACTGTGCATACTTTTAATCTTAGGGTAAAGAGATGCTAAGGCAGATTTGAATTAATTTGATTGCTAGAGCATTTCAGCACTGATACAAATCTGACAGTAAATAGGTGATAAAAACTGAGTTTGCAGATTTTTGTGATCCACACCAGAGCAGAGTGTCTGTTTTCTCAATGCAGAATTAACCCAAACGCACCAAATACTACTCTGGCCAAACATTTTACAGCTGAACTTCAGCCAGTGCCCCTGTCATATCACTAAATGCAAAGAATTGTAAGAATTCTAACACAACTAAGAGCTTCAGTATTCGAGAAGCCCCTTCATTTAGATTACAGGTGAAGACATTTCTATATGGGGGCAACATGACTTTTCCCATCTCATTCTTTTCTCATTTGGACAGTTCTAAAAATACCGCTGACATAATTTTCAAATGCTTTCTATATTCCTTATGATTGGACTAGAGTGGCAAAAACTGGAACATAGGAAAGGGATTATCCTTCAGACTTCTAGAAAGGAGAATCTGAGGAAATCATCCTATCAACCAACCTTGAAACAAAAGAAGTATCCCCAAGGTCAGGGCACTACCTTGAAGAGAAATTTCACACTAAGCACCGAAATAGCCATTTAGGAAGGGAAATAGCCATTTGAAGGATGGTCTGAAACTTAACTCGAATATCCTTGAACCATTGATAGATAAATGATGATGGAAATTGCTATTTTTAAGGATCAAAAAATTTCTCTATGTCTTTAGGGGAAGGTTTAGATGCCTTAGGCTAGATTTATTCTTAATTGGATTATTTTTGCCGATTCAAAATGTCTTTTTTAAAAGTAACCAGTACTAGGAGGAAGATTCTGAGTTAGTTAAGGCCGCCAGAGAAAATACAGATGCCTGGTTAAATTGAAATTTCAGGCACAGAACAAATAACTTCTATGCAAGTATAAAGTATATATAGCACTTTTGTTACTAAGTCTGACAGCCCTAATTATAGTGAATTAATTTTGTAAGCATAAAAATGTAAAATATCTTCATGAAGAGTTATGCTCTATCTCTGCAAATTATAATTATGTTGACTAGGAAATGGATTGATAATTGAGAGCATGAGGTAAACAGTTTTGTTCTTTTTCCTTCCTCTTGCTCCGTTTCAAAGAGAATTGTGAAGGCACAAATAGATTTGGGGTAGTAAAGGCAAGATCAAAGGCACCCCCGCTGATGAAGATGGCCCCTGCAACGTGTGGGCTGGAAGTCCAGGACATAACAGATGGTTAGTTGGAGTTATTTTGGGAATGTCATCACCTATAGACATAAGATCTGGGACAAGTGACAAACAGGAAGAATTTGTAAACACATAAACGTTATTCAGAATCACCCAGAAATCCTTGGGGTGTGGAATCTCACAAAAGACTGAAAACCTACTAGTCAAGCAAGATGGGGCTTAGACTACTGTCTAAAGGGTCATTTTATATTTATTTTTTTTTTTTAACGTGTATTTATTTTTGAGAAAGAGAGTCAGAGTGTGAGCGGTGGAGGGGCAGAGAGAGAGGGAGACATAGAATCTGAAGCAGGCTCCAGGCTCTGAGCCATCAGCACAGAGCCCGATGCGGGGCTCGAACTCACGGACCGTGAGATCACGATCTGAGCCGATGTCGGACGCTTAACCGACTGAGCCACCCAGGCGCCCCTAAAGGGTCATTTTAAAGAGAACTGGATCTCTGAACGTTAAAACACTAATATATTTGCTTAGTCGAACACCCCCCAATTAATACCACTACACCACTCCAACCTGTATGTGACAGAAATATTCATAAGTATGTTTCATTGACTCAGAGTCTGGGTTACATGTAGACGTAGATGAAAACACATTTCAGGTTTTCAAAGGTAAAATGTACTTAATTGCCCATTGTTTGCCTAAGGGAGAACCCAAAAAGCCCTTACCTTAAATTAACTGCCAACATTAAGTGGGACTCGTTCCTCCAAACGACTAATTCTATTAAGACCAGTGGGAATATTCCTTCTAGCCTAAAGCCATGTTTATGGAGAGCTTTAGATGCTGCACTGTAAGTGCACAGACAAGAGTGACCAAAAATTGATTTCCCAAGCTCCTAGAAAGAGTTCTTAAGGTACAGTAAATTAATTCCCATCTCTTCTTCCCATATGAACTTAATTTACTTTATTAAGAAGCAATTTCAAAACATAACAATGAAACATCACACTGCTATGAGCTACCTTTTAAGGTTTCCAGGCACTTTCTCACAGTCACTTTTTGAAAGATATTTGTGACTTTTGCATCAATTTATACTTATGCAATATTACCAGAATAAATGCCTTGTAAAAGTAGCTACCTAGAGAATTCTGTGAAAGATCTGAGTAAGCATTGAGGAGTACTATTATTATCTTTTAAGCTCCTTGAGGTTTTTTCCTTTGACTGTGTTTAAACCAGTGAATGAATGAGGGAAGGAAGGAAGGAAGGAAGGAAGGAAGGAAGGAAGGAAGGAAGGGCATAGGTGAATGATTGATAGATGGAGAGATAGATAGGTGGATAGAGAGATGATAGATTTTAAAGACTCATATCAAACTACAGTGAAAATTAGTTAAGGAAGTGTTCTGTAACATGAATAAATCTTGTAAGGAATTACTTTTCCAGATGACTATCAATAAGTTTAGAAAGAAAAGAAATTAGATTAAAAATGAACATGTGAATATTAACTACACAGACATTCTTTGTGGAAAAGCCATGAACCTCCTACAAAGGTTGTTCTAATGCATTTTCTTAGACTCAAAGAGAACAAATTGTTTTCTTTGGTTATTTCTTTCCATACTTTCCATAGAGGTGAGATGCCAAAGGATACTGTTAGTTCAGAGAAAATGGTAGAAACTATTCCATATTTTTATGTGCTTGCGCAAATTTGAGAGGTGAAGAGAAAGAGATAGTCAGCAGCATTTCTGGGCTAATGAAATTGTTCCACACACATGAAATTTCCATCCCAGATTCCCTAATGTTGGGTCATCTGCATGTCCAGAATCCTGTGGTCTTCAGTTAATGTAGGCTTTTCCAGCTGGTCTTTTTTATGCTGACAGCAAGGAGAATAAATCCATAAGGTGCTGCAACCACAAAGCATAAAGTCTGATGGTAAAGCTATTGCTTAGCTTAGGGTTTAATAATACTATTTAAAGCCATTTTACCTCAACATTGACAAAACAAATCTACTTTAATAAGGTTAGAGAACAAGAATTATTGCCTTGTGATAGCTGCTCATAAACTAGGCTTGGGTTCTGTCTCTAAAAAGAACATAAACTGGTTGAAAAACTCAAAATTTTGGTCAACCAACCACTTGTTTTCCTCACCACAAACTCAAACATATTGTCTAAATGACTCCTAAAATAAATCCAAAGAAAGTAGTTATCAATCAAAACTGGACAACAATAATTCCAAATAAAACATTTCTTCTTCATTAATCAGGAAGACAACCGGTTGCATTAAGCAGTTATCCTGAACAAATTATTAGAATGTGTGCCAGGAGGGATGAAGTGGAATATAAGATACAGCCCTTTTCCTCAAGTCCCTGTAATATAATGATATAAAGTAAAATGGTTAAGAAAGTTCTAAAGATTTGGTTGACTAGGTTCCAATGTAGTCATTCTAACATATTTTGGGCCATTCCCTACATTAAGAAACACAGTTTATACCATAAACTAGTACATAGAACACTCACCAACAAGACACATCAAAACTTGTGTAAGTGTAAGGTAACACTTACACTTGTTCCATATAAAGAATTCTGACATTTTCCATTCTATTTTTTTTTTTAATTGAAATGATGACTTATGGTCTACAATTTCAAAAACATTCGTCCAGGGGACAAGACTGTGGCATCCTTAAGAACAGCAGACTTATCTTAAATCCTTCTATTCCAAGGAACTAGTTCAGTGTCTAGGGTTGAATACATGTGTAGTGCATTTTTAGTGAATAACTGAATGAATAAAGTATATATGCATCATATTAAAAATAAAGAGTGGAACATTTGGAAGTAGTTATTACAAGTTATTCAATAATGTACCCCTACTATTGCTAGCAAAATAGGTTATTTTGATACATGGGAAGATAGATAGATGATAGATAGGAAAATAGATGATAGATGATAGATCAACAGAGTAGAGAGATGAGGATAGATAGATAGATAGATAGATAGATAGATAGATAGATAATTGGTAGAGTGAACTAGAGCAAGTTTTCCCTACTAACTAAATAGGTTTTATAGTCTTTCATCTCTCTCTCGACTAAAGTTTTCAACTAATAAATATTGTATTATTGTATTTGGTTAAGAACATGGATTTGGGAGCCAGACTAGCTGGATTTCAATCCCTAGCTCTGCTAATTTCTTTGTGACCCTTACGTTCTGCAGGTTACCTCATTTGTAAAATGCAAATGGTTCTGGATCTAGCTTCATAAACTTGAAAAAAAGTATTAAATAATTAGATATATGTAAAGCGCTTAAAATTCTTCCTTATACCAAAGGACCATTAAATAAATATCTCTCAGACTGCCTTGGTCAGTACAGACTAGCAGACATCTTTTTTGTCCAAGCTCATTCTCAAACACAAAACCTGAGACATACAGATCAAAATCTTGCCAACAATCGAAGCATGTGACTTGGGCATGCAGTAAGTTTCCCACGACAGAAAATACTCAAACACACTCTGGTTCTACACACAAAAAAAATATGGATGTTACACATGGTCTTCGTAGAAGTCATTGTAATTTTTCCCATTGAACAGCAATAGTGCTGACTGAGTAAGATTAACTCCAGCCCCAACACAGAGATAGGTCAGGGGCACAAAAGTAAGTACCATATGCTACCTATTGTACCATTCGTTGATTCAACCATATGGACATTTAATCCCAGATTATCTCTCAGGATAAGCCATTACTTTGACCAGAAGGGATGGGCGTGTGACCTCAAGTGGTGCTATCCAAGAAAAGAAGGGGCATTTGTTTTATACATGTGTAGAAATTCTCACACTTTAGAAGGTGAAATATATAGTTGTAAACCCAGGATTTACTACAGCCATTTGGTTACCCTGAGCGAAGTCAGCATGAGGGTGAAACCAGCATAAGGAATAGGGTGGATTTTAGAAGATTCTTGATTAGCACAGCTCATCAACCACTTGAGACCTGCCCTACCTCTGGACATCTCAGTTATGTGAATTGATATGTGGTCTGTATTGCATAAGTCAGTTTGAATTTAATTCCCTGCTGAATTAAGTTTCAAGCATCTGAAGAGGGGATCATCTGGATTACTTACACTATCACATCCAAAGCTCCAAACAAATCGGGTTCCCTTTTTCTTCAAACATGAAGAAAAGTTTTTGCTAACAGGCTAATTTTATTTAAATATTTATTATTTTTAAATTAAAAAAAATACACTCAG
This sequence comes from Panthera pardus, assembly GCF_024362965.1. NCBI lineage: Eukaryota > Metazoa > Chordata > Mammalia > Carnivora > Felidae > Panthera > Panthera pardus. The sequence continues at coordinate 121,594,803 of NW_026526810.1, read as the reverse complement.
TATTTTAAAAATAAGTCGAGCGCTCGGAATGTGACAATAACATTAGTGCTAAGAAATTTGCAAACCTTCTTTTCTTTAATTTCACACCAAACCAGCCAAACCAATGAGGTTGAAATTGTAACTGTTATCTATTTCAGATGAAGAAGATTAGGCTACTAGAAATTAATAAATTTGCGTTTAAGTCACATAATTAGTCAATTAGGAACTCAAATCCAAATATGATCTTATCTAGCTTTTAAGTTCTTAACTACTACAGTCTACTGTTTTAAATGAATTATGTAACAGGTTCTGTGTTAGTAGGTGCTGGAAGCCCAACTCAGTATGGGTCAACAAAAATTTCTGAGTATATTACATACCAGGTAATATATACAAATGAATAATTGAATCCGATGAACTTAGAAAGGCACAATCAGGATTTTTTTTTTTCCTTCCTCACCAATACCTTCAAATACAGTCTGAAATATTTCCATTTTCTGTCACTGGGTTAGAGTGGGCACATTATGGTAAATTTTAGCGCTAAGGACAGTCAACTTTCACATATTAAAAAATCTAGACCATCCAAACTCCCAGCATGTAAAACTTCAAGAATAAATTCTAAGGTAAACTATGAACTTAAGAAGGACTATGGTGTGCCAATATACATTCATCAAGTGTAACAAACATAACACTCTGGTGGAAAATGTTGATAATGGAGGAGACTAGGCATGTGTAGGGGCAGGGAGTATATGGGAAATTTCTGTACATTTCTGTCGATTTTGCTGCAAACCTAAAATTGTTCTAAAAAATTAAGTCCTTAAAACATGTAGAAACAAACAAAAAAATCTAGACCAAAGATTTGTTTTCAGGCATGTTGTAGTCATTATCTAGAACTTCAACTTCCAACCTAAAACAAATAGAAAACTAAGAAAATATTTTTAAAAGGTGGTTTACAGATATTGAATAAAACCCATGCGGGACATAATACTTCATGAAAGGGGGAAAAAAAATGAGGCAAACCTACAACAGTCCTAGTGTGCCTGGAAGCAATTATTAGCAGGAAGGAAAAATCCAAACAGAAACCTAAAGTCCTGCTGAGTTCAGGAGAGCAAGGTCAGAATTTGAGGATGCTAAAGCAGGTGAAATCTGTGCATCAGAATTCATAAAAAAAGGGAGCCACACAGGAAATGAGCTCAAAAAATTTACAAAGACATCCCTTTCAGGATTTGATAAGTATTTCCAATCAGCCCGGGTTAAACTAGAGAAGCAGAATGAATAGGATGCAGATATACAAACTATTACATTATATTATATTATATTATATTATATTATATTATATTATATTAATTATATTAATTATATTTATTATATTTATTATATTATATTACATTATATTAATGTATAGGTATATATGTATTTAAGTGTATGTGTGTGTGTGTATATATATATACATATATATATATATATATATATATATATATATATGCAATTATTAAAATAAATTGGCTGGGGCACTTGGGTGGCTCAGTCTGTTAAGTGTCTGACTTCAGCTCAGGTCATGATCTCATGGTTCATAAGTTCAAGCTCCACATTGGACTTTCCACTGTCAGTGCAGAACCAACTTCAGATCCTCTGTCTCCCTCTCTTTCTGCTCCTCCCTGACTCATTCTCTCTCTCTCTCTCTCTCTCTCTCTCTCTCAAAAATAAACATAAGAAATAAATAAATAAACAAATAAATAGACTTATGCAATTTTGGGGCTGGTGAAATGAGGCTGTTACAAGACATATATATGGAGATATATATATATATATATATATATATGCAACATATACCTATGTTTAATTAATATAATAATAAGTATGCATGATTAAATAATTGTATATAATTATTACAAGGAATTGGGATCATGAGCAGGCTAGAACTCTATGAACTTGATGAAGCTTGAATCCACAGGCGGACAGTTAGGAAGAGAAAATCCAGGGAAATGGGAAAGCACTATCAGGTCCAGCTGCTGTTTGGAGTCCCTCTCCTCAGGAAAAGCCTACACCTTCTTCTAAAGGCTTCTGTCTGAGGGGTGCCTGGGTGGCTCAGTCGGTGGAGTTCTTGATTTTGGCTCAGTCATGATCCCAGGATTGTGGGATCAAGCCCTGCATCAGGTTCTGCACTGTGTAACCTGCTTGGGATTCTCTCTCTCTCTCTCTCTCTCTCTCTCTCTCTCTCTCTCTCTCAAAAACTAAAATTAAAATCTTTAAAAAAATACATAAATAAATAATAAAGACCTCTATCTGATTAAATCAGGTCTAAGATGACCATCTTTTGATTGACTGGAAGTTAGTTGATTATGATTTTAATCCCATCTGGAAAATATCTTTACAGCAATACCCAGTTTACTGTTTAACGGGTAAACTGGGAGATGTTTTCATGCTGCAAGATGACTGCTTCCTCCATTTGTTGCCCATTCTAACTGGAAACACACTACAGAGGGAATTGTAGTTTAGTCTTGTTTAGTCTAGAAAACTTGGCACATCACAAAGCGATCACACATGTGAAAAGTAAAACTTCAAAAGATAAGGAAAGAAGGAGCATAAAGTCATAAGCTGAGCAATGCTCTATATTCACATCAGAAAGGGAAATATTTGAGTTCTCACAAGCCAGAGTAGAGAAACCAGAGTCTATCTCTGGATAAAAGGCTACTCTTGCCACGCACTAACAAAGTTTCAAAATAGGATTAAAGGGATTAAATTGATCTGCCAGTAACATGACTGGCTGCCAAATCAAACCCCAGTGATCCTTAAAGAAAAAAAACAAAAAACAAAATCCAAACACTCAACATAATGTCAAAATGTCTAACAAGTATCCAAAAATTAATAGACATGCAAAGAAACAGGAAAATCTTATCCATGACCAAAAGAAATATGAATCAGTTTGGGTTATTTTTCTAAGAGTTAGTTTCGTATTTTTGGGGGGGATAACTATGGTCAACTTTCATTAATGTGGAAGTTGACTGATTAATGTTAAAAATAAAAGGGTAGAATAAATCCAGTACTCATATTCAACACTGTAGTTTGCTTTTAGTTCCAAAGTTTTAGAATTTCTTCCCCTAAAACATCCATGGCAGGAGGATTCATTTTACTTGCCTATTTCACTTCTAAACACTATGATTGTTGCTGGTGGTAACTGACTACAGTAACAGAAATGAGAGAGATGATGGAATTAGCCAACAAGAACATTAAAACAACTATTAGAACTCTATTCAAGTATTTAAAGGAAAATATGAACATAATGAAGATGTAAGCAGAAAAAATTAAAAAAAAAATGTATCAGCTGGAATTTCTAGGTATGAAAAGTAAAATATCTGAAGTGAAAATGTCACTGAATGAGATTCACTGCAGATTAAAACTGCAAAAGAAGATCCCACTGATATTAAAAACATAACAATAGAAATGGTTAGTAATGAGCACAGTAAGAAAAAAAACTGAAAGAAAATAAACAGAATTTAAAAGATTATTAGAAATATATCAAGTAGTTTAAGATATGTGTACTTAGGGTTCCAAAAGAGAGAGAGAGAGAGAGAGAGAGAGATCAACGAATGACAAAGACAAAAACAACTCCAATAATAGCAATAGGAAACAACAGCAAACTATCCCAACATATGTGAAGAAATAATAAACATTTTTAAAATTTGATTTAAAATACCCACACACTTAAGTCAAAGCTCAAAGAACCCAGAGCAGAATAAATACAGACACAGATCCACACATTCAAAAGTATATCAAAAGCAAATTACTAAAAAGCAGTGATAAAGAAAAAAATTATAAAGGCAACCAGGAAAAATAAGGAACATATGGAAAAAGAAAGATAAGCATAATCACAAACTTCTCATCAGATACTATACAAACCAAAATAAATATTATGACACCTCTAAAATGATTAAAGATGAAGACTATGAAACTAGAATGTTTTTACCAAGCGAAAATATCAATCACTAGCTTGGACAAATTAAAGAATTTTTCAAAAAAACAAATGTTGAGATAATTTATCATCAACTGTTTGACGGTACAAAAAATGATAGAGAAGTTCTTCAGGTGAAGGTTAAAATGGAAATTTATACATACAATGGGATGAAGAATTCTAACTTGCTAAATATGTTGCCAAATTAAAAAAATATATATACATTTTTAATGTTTATTTATTTTTGAGAGAGAGACAGGATGAGCAGGGAAGGGGCAGAGAGAGAGAGGGAGACAGAGAATCTGAAGCAGGCTCCAGGCTCTGAGCTGTCAGCACAGAGCCTGACGCGGAGCTCGATCTCATGAACTGCACGATCTTGACCTGAGCCAAAGTCAGATGCTTAAAACTGACTGAACTACCCAGGCACCCCAATATGTGGCTAAATTTAAAAGTGTTCGCTCATGTTAAATTTTTCTCAAACATCTTTTACTGTGTAACACAAAAATAATAGGGGCGCCTGGGTGGCTCAGTCGGTTGAGCAGCCGACTTCGGCTCAGGTCATGATCTCGCCATCCGTGAGTTCGAGCCCCGTGTCGGGCTCTGTGCTGACAGCTCAGAGCCTGGAGCCTGTTTCAGATTCTGTGTCTCCGTCTCTCTGACCCTCCCCCGTCATGCTCTGTCTCTCTCTGTCTCAAAAATAAATAAACATTAAAAAAATAAATAAATAAATAAATAAATAATAAAACAAAAATAATAGCTATGCATTTGAGAGATTACCACACATGCATAGCAGTATAATTGTGTAAAAGACAGGAGAAAGGAAGAGGGGAAATGGAAGCATTTGGTTAAGATCTATTAAGTTACATGAAATGGCAACATTTAATATCAAAATCAAGTGCGCTAAGTTAAATGAAGTATTATAAACCTGAGGACAACCATGGGAAAACACAAGGGTATAGCTAAGAAGTAAATGGCGGAAATAACACTGAATGGTAAAATGCACTTAACGAATCAAAAAAAAAAAAAATCAGGTAAATGGAAAAAGGAATAAAAAAATGGATGGTATCAATGGAAAACAACAAGCAATGTGACAGATTTAAGTACAATCTTCTTGATAGTTATATCAAATGCAAATGTTTACACATTCAATTAAAATACAAAGATTGCCAGTAAAAACAAAAATGCAAAATGTTGCCTATAAGAAAGTTGTTTTACAGAATTTTTTTAAGTTTGTTTATTTTGAGACAGACAGAGAGAGAGAGAGAGCAGGGGAGGGGAACAGAGAGAGAAAGAGAGAGAATCCCAAGCAGACTATGCTGAAAGCACAGTAGATAGAAAATGAGCAAGGAGATGAAATACTAAATAATACCAATCAACATGACCCAGCTGACATTTCCATACCATCAGCAGACTACACATTCATAGATGCACTTGGAGTTCCCAGCAAGATAGAAACATAGTTGAACTGTAGAATGTCCCATAACCGCAAAAAAAAAATTATAGGAGAAGTCGATAACAGAAAGGCATTTGGAAATTCCCCAAATATTTGGAAATTCAAGCGGTATATGTCCAATACATAAACATGAGTTTAAAAATATCACAAGCTAAGGGCACCTGGGTGGCTCAGTCGGTTGAGCCACCGACTTCAGCTCAGGTCACCATCTCACTTTTCCTGAGTTCAGTGGCCACATCAGGCTCGCAGCTGTGAGCACAGAGCCTGTTTGGGATCCTGTCCCCCTCTCTCCGTCCCTCCCCCAATTGCCGTCTCTCTCAAAAATAAAATAAACATTTAAAGAAATCATATGCAAAATCAGAGAATATTTTAAAACCTGTAATATGAAAAGCACAGCACATCAAAACTATGGACTGTAACTAAATCCGTGATGAAAGAAAGACGCATTCATTACCTTTAAACATTTACACCAGAAAAGAAGCAACACATAAAACCAATGACAAAAGCTTCCGCCTTTAAAAAAATACAATTATTAAATCCAAAGTACTAAAAAAAAAAGAAGTGATGAGGATAAGAGCATAAACTGATGAAACAGAAACCTGAAAAAAGCAATAGACAAAAGTCATGAAATCAAAAACCGAAAATCAAAAATGAGAAAGCTTCAGCTAGACAGATCAAGAAACAACCCACAGACATCCAGAAGGAAAGGGGCAAATTTACCAGACATCAAACACTGAAAGGATAAGAAAGAATATTACCAACAGTAGTAGGCCGTTAACTTCAAATTGGTAGTTTACACGGACAAACCCCTTAAAAGATCCCAATTGGCAAAACGAGTGAAAGAATAGAGAGAATACAGAACTTCCTTTATGTCTACCAAATAAATGAAAATCATATGCAAAAGGCTTCGCTGTTGGTTTGCCAACTCAGAGCTTCCCCCGTGAAATCTGAAGTGAGCCCCAATTCTGGAAGGGCAAGGAGACAAGGAAGAAAGCGGCGGGCCGCTCCAGATTGCTGGCTGGCAGGTTCCTTCAGCAAGGGAATTTAGGAGGCTTGTCTTCGTGCCTACAGGCCGAGCAGATTTCCACACCCGCCCATCGGAATCTTAGAAGTTCCTATAAAAGCCTCACCTGGGTTTTGCCACCACGTAGATGGTCCCCACGGTCTCAGCAAACACTGCTTTCTCCAGGCTGCATCCTTGGAAATGGCTCCCACCATGGGAACTATGGGCCGAGCGTTCCTTCCGGGCGGGCGGGGAGAGGGGTGGGAGGGAGGGAAGGAGCTTCTGATTCTCTGGGTGGAACCCCCCCGCCCGCCGCCCCCGGGGGCCAACTGGCGGTCACGTCCTCCGGCTGACCTCCTGTAACATTTCCGCCCTCGTGACCGGCTCTCAGGACCTCACACGGCCCCTCTTCTGCGCTGTGCCCTGAGCAGTCCGCAGGGAGCCTCGCCAGCTCCGGGGGCCACTATGTGGCTGCCCTGGAGGCCGGTACCACAGCAGCCACAGAGGCACGTGCAAGAGAAACCACAGATCAAGGTAACGATTTTTAAAAGAAGTAACTTTTTTTTTTTCTACCAAGAGCTCCATGATCCAAACCACTGATTTAAGTCCCTTATGCTGAGGTGGGGTAACTCAGGGTATTCCCATACGTATTCATGTGATTTAATAAAGTGGATATATTAGCAGACTCTTCAGGTATGAACGTACAGCACTGGGGATAAAAAGACATGGGTGCTGGGGCACTCGGGTGGCTCGGTCGGTTAAGCGTCCCGCTTCAGCTCAGGTCATTATCTCGTGGTTTGAGGGTTCGATTCCCACATCAGGCTCTGGGCTGACAGCTTGGAGCCTGGACCCTGCTTCAGATTCTGTGTCTCCCTCTCTCTCTCTCTGCCCCTCCCTGTTCCCCAGCCACCCACCTCAAAAATAAATACACATCAAAATAAAAATTTAACCAAAGACACGGTGCCTCCTTCTAATGCAGTAATTATGTTCAAGGCCATTCTGTTCTCTAAGGAGAAAAGCTGTTCAGTACAGACAGGTTCTGCTGGCTATCATTTAAGGCCAGTTGGGTGAGTTTAGTAAGGGCTTCTTTTCATGCTCTAATGTCCTCCAGGCCAACAGAGGGGACAGAGAGGGCAGCCAAATGATCCTACCAGTGGAAACAGAACGTGCCCATCTGGCCTTGGGGAGGGGGAGGCTGGAAATTGTTGTTACTATAGGGCAAATTCTCTACATCAGCGAAAACCCAGGGCTCAACCACCCATGGGCAAAGATTTATGCCATACATTGGGTCACATTTGGGGGCCACCCAGCCAGTGCCAAACCAGCTGCTATCCTTTACTATGACAGAATGACTTCATGCTTCTGGTGATATCCATTCTGTATCCTTGGTATAAGTGGGTTGATTCTGTTGAAAGTGATTTTTCTGTTCCCAACATAGGGGTGCCCAGATGCTCCAATGTCCATAACCCACGGTGAACCACATTCCAAATCTACTGGTGGTATTTTTACGGCACTTCTTATCAGCAGTTTGATGGAAAGCCTGTGTAGTTTGATTGACAGTAAAAGATACCCAGGCCAGTGTGTGCCAGGGGCCAGGTTTCTGGATCACTATAGATAATATCGGATAAATTACGAGTTCTAATCCTAGCTTCTTCTTCCTTACTAGACTGCTTTAGGGCCTTGACGCCCTAAAGCAAATGCTTGACGCCCACCATGGCAGCCCTGGCAAGCGAGAGAGGGGCAGCTGCCAACATCTCGATTGGTCTGTCAGGCATGAAAGGGGACCCACTGCAGAAAGGTATTTCCATCAGGAACCCATCACATGATTGGACACCACAGGAGCAGCAGAACTTCAAGATCGAAAAGACAGGTATTTAGTAGGAACTCGTACGGTAAGGTCTCCTCCTTTTATAAGAATTGCACTCGTGGTCTGATCTTTAGATGTTAATGTGGCCGTAACTTTAGGAGTTTGACCTCGTCATGCGTACCACACATGTTCGCTGGGGATGGCAGCACTGTCGGATGTGAGGAGACGGCCTGGGGGCTGGATGTGCCAGACCAGGACCCTCATCGTCTCCCCTCTTCCAATGGTACATGCTCCATTCCACATTTAATGCCTTTGAACAGGTCCTGCTTACAGCAGGACAGAGGGATCCTCATGGAGATTGAGTAGTTTTCCTTTACTCAGAGGTGCAAAGTTACTTACCCACTTTTGTGGAGCATCCCATTACAAATTCCAATAGATGGCTCCTTTCCCGGGTATGATGGGACTTGTGTGCTCAGCACCGCAGCACGCGACCCATGCTGAAAGGCAGGACGATGACTGTCTCCTGTGACTCCATACCTTTAAGGGGTTGGGTGTTTGGACAGAGGCGTCCAGTCTGATATAAGGAGAAACAGAGTCTACTGTTGATCCTTCAAAGGTATTAAAACCTGGGATAGTACCTTAGTCTACCTGGCCAAAGTGGGTTTACCTGTTCATAATTTAATCTGCTGCTTGAGGATGATAGGGCTGATGGAACCTCTATTCAATACCATGTTCCGTTGCACAGTTTTGCCCATCATGACCTTTGATATGTGACCTCTGATAAGTGTCTATTCAGTGAGGGTATCTGTACATGGTACTGGGATTCTCTAATTCCCTGCTGGTGGCAGCCTGATTGCATAATGACAGGGGAAAGCTTGAGTTAGGCCAGATATAGTGTCCACAAAATCTGAGGCATGTTCAGAACCCTCAGTCAGAGGGAGAAGGCTGATATAATCAATTTGCTAATCCTTCATTTGTTAAGAATTGCAGTGGATGGTTCCAGACTCATTTGGAAGTTGCCTCATTGCATTGTTTAAAACACAAATGTTGTTATTTTTTACTGGCCATATCAGTCTATTGAAAGCACTCTGGGAAGGGTATACAATACCCATTTGGTGCAGTTCTTGGATGGTGTCTCCTACTTTCTTACGTCTCCCAGGCACCACTGTTTGCAGGGGTGGGAAACTTACCTGTGCCCATTTGGTGTCCCCTTTCAGGACTGGTTTGATTACTCTAACCCAGAGGTGAAATTCATTGATAGAAGTTTGCAGAGTTTGACCTTGTAGGATTTCCGTGCCCAATATATTCTCTGGTATTGGAGAGGTAACTTAGTATTCTCATAGGCAGAGGAGAATGCCTAATTTGCAATATCAGAAGAATCTTCCCGACCATAACATTTGCCTTTCATAATTATCAAATCTGTTGAGGGGCCCCCAAAACTTCTGACAGCTATCGTGTATTAGAGTACATGCAGCTTCAGTACCCACCAGAGCCATCACCTTCATTTATTTCTGGGGGACCAGTGAATAGTGAGCACAACATGGGCCTCCAATCACCTTCAGCAGCCTCCACCTGGAGGTATCTTGGCCTGCATCCTATACCTGGGGCATGAGAGGCACTCATCCTGAATAGGATGGTATCTTGAGACCTCTGCTGGAGCAGGTGGGGCATCAGGGATGGGGGGGGGCGGGAGGGGCAGGTCTGAGCTGTTGTTGAGGTATTAAGGCTTTCCACAGGCTGGACAACCCAATGTCAAATTATAAGTCTGTCTTCTCAGGTGGGGCCTCAGCAGCACAAGGTCAAACCACATTCACCTCTGGGTTGCTTTTCCTGGGCCCTGGATGGCCAACTGAGATAGCCTTTTGGCTTCTGAATTCCCTCTCTGTCTCAGGTCTGTCCCACAGCCTGTACCCATTCCAGGATTTGTCAGTTTCTTCCATATCTCCAATGGATTGCCCAACATCATAAATGTTGTGTCCCCTGACTAGGCTCAGCATGAATGTAGTGTCCCATATCAGGTACTAAGGTGGACTGGACTATCTTGTCTTTCATCCCTGCAATGAATATGGCTTGATGAGGGTCTTCAAGGGGCATAGAGTCTGTCTTATTCTTAACTCCCTAGAATTTTTTGTACTTCTTCTATAGATTTCCAGGGTCTCATGTGCCCAGGGAGATCAAGACAAGTTTTCTTTCAGGCTTGAATCATCCAGTCTATAAGGGAGTGAGCACTTTGAACCCCTGGGCTCCATGCAGGCACTGCCTGAGGGCAAGGCTTATGGTGAAGTTGCTGTTTCCCTGCCTCCCACCTGGTCATAGAAATGCCAACCTCTCCACCACCCCATCCCGTAGCCACACTAACCATGCCTGGACACTTCCCTGAGATTTTTCTGGAACTTGGCAGCTATATCAATAAGCTGTAGTCCTGGATAACATCTCTTGTCATTTATCTCAAACATATAAGGCAGAAAAAATTGTCATTCCTACACCACCTCTTTCACGATATAAAGAGTTATCATTTCCTAACTCATTTTATAATGGCAGTATTACACTGATATGGAACCATAAAGATATTTCAAGAAAAGAAAACTAGAAATTAATATCCTTCATAAACAAAATTCTTAACAAAATATTAGCTGATTAAATCCAATTTTATATAAAAAGAATCTTATACCATGCACAAATGGGATTTATCCCAGGAATGCAAGGATTATTTTATATTAAAAATCAATTTAATACACATTAGCTGATGCAAAATAAAATCCACTGTGATTAATCAATGGAGAGAAAAGAAACACTTGACAAAACTCAATACCAATTTATGATAATAACTCTCAACAATTAGGAATAAAGAGAGAGTTCCTCAACCTTTAAAGGAAATCTATATAAGACTTACAAGTAATATTGTAAATGGGAAACAAGTATTCTTACCACTTTTATTCAGGTAGAGGTCCCGCTAGTGAAATGAGTTAAGAAAAAAAAAAAGGAAACTAGAGATTACAAAATATGGAGTAATACTGTTTCTATAGACTGAAGACTTGATGGTCTATGCAGAAAATTCTAAAGAATCTCCAAAAATAACTAGAACTAGTCAGGACATGTGGTCAATATACAAATTTAAATTGTATTCCTATTTACCAGCAAATAAATATTAGAAATCCATCCTTACAAATTATTACCATTTACAATAGCTTCAAGAATATGAAATAATTAGGGTAAAATTTAATAAAATATGTGTAAGTGATAGAGAATAAAACTATAAAACATCAGAGAGAGAAACTTCTTTTTTAATCTTCTATTTTATTTTAGAGAGACCAAGGGCATGAGCAGAGCAGAGGGGCAGAGGGAGAGAGAGCATCTCAAGCAGTCTCCACATTTCACATAGAGCCTGTTGCAGGGCTCGATCCCATGACACTGGGATCATGACCTGAGCTGAAATTAAGAGTTCGGACGTTCAACTGACTGAGCCACCCAGGTGCCCCACAACTGAGATTTTTAAAAGAGTACAGTTACACAAAGAACCATTCTCTGCCAATGGGTTGGAAGAGTCAGTAGGTGTCGATTCTCCACGAATTGTTTTAACACATTCAACATAATCTGAATAGAATGCCAGCAGATTTTTTTTTTTGTAGAAATTAGGAACGTGGTTTAAAATGTATATGAAAGTGCAGAAGACAAGGCATAGTCAAATAATTTTGATAAAGTAGAGCAAAACTGTAGAACTGAGAGTACCTGATTATAAAACTTATATAATCTTACAGGATCCAGGACCTTATGGTATCTGTATAAGGATAAATGTACACATAGATAGTTCAGAAATACACCCATTTGTATATAGTTAATTCATATTTGACAGAGGTGCCCAGATGAGGAAAAGATAGTCTTTCAATAGGATTGGGAAAAAAAATATTTGTTAACATTTGTCTTACAAAGGATTTGTATTGAGTATATATACGAACTTCACATAACTCAATATTAAGGTAATACAAGGCACAAGCTTTGAACATTTACCAAAAGAAAATGCATTCATGGCAATAACCACATAAAGAAATTCAAAATTCATAGTCAACAGTAAACAACAATGAAATACCACTAGTCATAACTTAGGTAATGTTGTTGTATTTTTTTTTTTTAATTTCAATGTGGTTAACATACAGCGTTATATAAGTTTCAGGTGTACAATATCGTGATCCAACACTTCCATATATCACGCAGTATTCATCCGACAAGAGCACTCCTTAATCTCCATCACCTATTTCACCCGTCCCCCTCCCACCTTCCCTCTGGTAACCAATCAGCTTGTTTTCTATAGTTAAGAGTCTGTTTCTTGGTTTGTCTGTCTGTCTAACTTTCTGGTCCTCCCTCTCTCTCCTTTTTCCTTTTGCTCATTTGTGTTGTTTCTTAAATTCCACATATCACTGAAATCACATGATGTTTGTCTTTCTCTGAATGACTTATTTCACTTAGCATTATACTCCCTAGCTCCATCCATGTCATTACAAATGGCAAGATTTCATTCTTTTGTATGGTTGAATAATATCCCATCATATAAATAAATACACACACACACACACACACACACACACACACACACACATCACTTGTTCTTTATCCATTCATCTATCAATGGGCATTTTGGCTGCTTCTGTAATTTGGCTGTTGTAAAAAATGCTGTTATAAACATGAAGTGCATGTATCCCTTTGATTTAGTGTCTTTGTATTTTTTTTTTTTTTTTTTGGTAAATACCAAGTAGTGTGATTATTGGATCATAGGGTAGTGAGTTCTATTTTTAACATTTTGAGGAAACTTCATACCATTTTCCACAGTGGCTGCATCATTTTGCATTTCTACCAACAGTGCATGAGAGTTCTTTTTTGTCCACATCCTAGCCTACAGTTGTTGTTTCTTTTCTTGTGCTTTTTGATTTTAGCCATTCTGACAGGTATGAGGTGCTATCTCACTGTATTTCTGATTTGCATTTCTCTAATGATGAATTATGTTGAGCATCTTTTCATGTATATGTTGGCCATCTGTATGTCTTCTTTGGAGAAATGTTTGTTCATGCTTTCTGCTCATTTTTAATTGGATTACTTGTTTTGGGGGTATTGAGTTGTATAAATTCTTTGTATATTTTGGATACTAACCCTTTTTAGATAATGTTAAAAACACCTACAATATCAAGATTTGATAAGGATGTGGCACAAATAAAACTCTCATACATTTGCTGGTGAGATTGTAAACTGATACAACTTGGAAAATAGTCTTACATTTTCCTATAATTTAAATGCATATACATACCATACAACTCAGAAAATCTTAGGTATTTACCCAGGAAAATAAAAGCAAAGTTTACACAAAGTTTCCACTGTACATAACAGTTTCATTCAATATAGCCCCAAACTGGAAATGACCCAGACGTGCATCAACAGGTGAATGAACAAATTGTGGCCTATCCCAACAATAGAATTCCACTGAATTCTAGAATTAAAAAGGGAAGAAACTACTGATACATCAACAGTGTTCATAAATCTCAAAAAAGAACCTGAATGAAACAAAACACAAAAGCACACACTTTGTCATCCTATTTATTTGAAATTTGAATTAAAAAAAAACAACTAATCTATAGCAACAGAAAGTAAACCAGTCGTTGCCTAGGGCCAGGAGTGGAGACTAGCAAGCAAAAGCCTGTCAAGGGCACCAGGGAACTTCTCAAGATGATTGCCATGGTCTATATTTTGATTTTGTGATGGGTACACAGATGTATGCATTTTTCAAAAAATCATCAAAATATGCACTTAAAACTAGATGTTTTTGAATAAAATGTCTAGTACTACCGAATTTTTCCATTGCCTTTCCCCCACCCTTGTGACTTCGTCTTCCAATGCTGTGGCTCTTCTAGATTAGGAGTAGAATTACAAGCAAAAGAGTAAAGTCTTGAGCACAAAGCCTTGGGTGATTGGTACCCTCTGCCATGACAGCTGTAAAAATGCTAACCCTTGATCATAGATTTCATGTGGCACATTTTCCCAGGCACTGCCTACTCCACTTCCCTTCCAATGACCGGATTCCACTTTTTCCTGACAAAGTAATGGACTATGGTTGATGTCGTGTAACTCCCTCATATCCTGACCCAGACAATGCACCCAGAGCATCTTCCTGCTAAAATCTTTTTGGCCCACTGGGGAATCAAAGCCCACGTCCCTTCCCAAAGTATTCTTGGTCACCAGTGAAGAGCTCTTCTTGCTTTTATAAACAGTAAAAATTGTTGTCCCTGTTGCAGATCTATCCTCACATCTAGCTTTCCAGGTTCAGATACGCTCCTTCCTTCTAGCTTTTTCAGGCAAAAAGGAAGCACAAGCCTTTTCATAGGTAAATGTCAGATTCTGAGAATGCTCCCATGTTTTGCCTGCTGCTGTAACAGTATGGGACCAGCCTATATGTCAGCCAGAGTCTACATGGGTATGAGAGGTTACGCACCATTTTGAAAAAAAAAAATCTCAAGTGCTCATGGGTGGTGCTTCTGGTGTTCTCCTTATTTTGCGTGGTGGGGGCAGGAGAAGGAGGAGGGAGAAATACCTGGTTGTTTCCTTCAACTTTAGATGACAGAAGTACCACAGCCCTTTCTTCTCCAATGTGTTTTCATTAAAAAAAGAAAAAAAAATACTTTTTAAAATGTCTAGCCTTTTCTTATACATAATGGAGGTGGGTAAGTGTATTGGTAGTCAGAGGACCAGTTTGCCCAACTGTTACTAAATCTTACAGAGATGTAGGTAGCAGCTATCATTATAGCACAGGATTTCTGGTCACCTATTTTCTGAAGCCTGGGGTTATTAGGTAAATTGAGATATGAAGGCAAGTTCCACTTGACATTCTGAGATACATGCTAGACCTGAGATAATAAGCTGGGGAGAAGACAGATGCACTTGAAGCCCTCCAGAAGATCATAGACAAGTGGAGAAGGCAGTCAGGCAAACAAATCATGTCAGCACAATGTAGTTGAAACCAATGACAGTCACATAGAGATTCATATCTTGAGGAAGCCAGAGTCTCATCAGAAAAGTCAAGATTATGGACAGTTAGAGAACAGGGTGGGAGGTTCTGTAGGAGAGAAGCAACAGCTGGGAAGGAATTTACAGAGTAGAAGCAGAGGAAGAGCTCCTAACTCCTCACTCATTATATGCATCCCCATCCCTTCTAAGATTTGTTTTACATAATGTTCACTAGTTGCTTTATTTAATTTCATGCCTTTGTAATTATTTAGTCTCTGTTTCCTGTTTTTTTAAGGCAATCACTAGTTGATGTCCCACTAGAAATTAGATACACACACAGTTTTTTGAAAACCCTTATATTTCCCCATCTATGGACTGCTGGATTTTACTGGGACATGATTGACTTAAATAAAACACTTAATGTCAGTGTTATATGCAAAGAAATAAATGTATACATTTATGTATATATCCATACTTATATAGCTATACACAATGACTATAATTTGCCAGTGTAATGGAAAGTTCTAAGGGTATCTACTACCCATAAGTAATTGTAACAATCAGACCTTCCTACTCCTATATTTATTCAGGTTAAAGAATATATTATCAGGTTAATATCACTAAACTTCTGTGACTTTAGTACAAAGATTCATGTGAAATGGAAATTATTTGGAGCCAATGATGTTGAATCATATAACCTATAACATGTCTGCCTTTTCTGTTTTCCTATCTTCCTTGTTTTTTCCCTTCCCCCTGACTCTCTCCTCTATACAGTGATTCAAATAAAAAGTGATTGGGGCACCTGGGTGGCTCAGTCGGTTAAGCATCCAACTTTGGCTCAGGTCCTAATCTCATGGTTTGTGAGCTTGAGCCCTATGTTGGGCTTGTGCCAATGGCTCAGAGCCTGGAGCCTGCTTCGGATTCTTTCTCTCCCTCTCTCTCTGTCCCTCTCCCACTTGCCCATGAATACATTCTCTCTCTCTCTCTCTGTCTCCCAAAAATAAATAAATAAAACATTTGTAAAAAAAAAATTAAAAAATATATGCAAGTAATTGAAATAATACTCAAGGAAGAAATTACAGAGTAAATACATTGGTTAAAATTTAACCAAGTATCACTTCATTGCCATTCAAAAGTATTAGATTTGCAAGCCAACAATAAATGAAGTGATTTAAAAAATAAGAGAGAGAGAGAGAGAGAATCGAAATCATTGGACTCTTACCTATTTGAGAGCCTTCTCACATGAGCCAATCCTGTATTAACAGGTATGTGCTTTGATTAACAAAGAACTGGGTTTACATACATTTTCCCTATAGTATGGAAACCAAATTATTTTCAAAATCATACATACATTAATAACTTACTTAGGTTGAGCCAAGAGGCTCAAGATGGAAAAAAATAAGAGACTATGATATGAGAAAAAATGATTCTAATCATTATCATCCTATACTAGATGCTATCCTAAGCAATACATTTTTAAATAATTTTGTTTAACAAATATTTCTCCAGTGCTTACTATGTAAAGGGCACTCTTTTAAGCCACTTTGTACACATTGATGTAGTTAGCGTTCATAACTATGCAGAAGTCACATAATATGGCTCCCACTTTACTACTGGTGAAACTGAAGATGGGCGGACATGTGGTGAGAATGTGGTTTAACCCCAAGGCCTCTGGCTTCATCAGGTAACTTTTATCATGAAAGAAACACAAGCCAAGTTTCCCTTCAGTTACATGCCTTGTCTTTGGTCAAGTCAGGATTTGAACTTGGTTTTATTTGCTGCTATCCATGTTCATGATCTCTACCACACAATAATAAGCAGCGATTCAGATCTATCAAAGACAAAAGAGGATAAATGAAAAGAGGATGCCCACAGTTTGAATTTAGGAAAAACTGATGGGTACCAAGCTGCACCCACAGGTGTGCTAGGTTCAAGGAGTGCAAAAGAGAACAATGAGAGGCTCCCCAATTTTTCCAGTAGGGAACAAAATGACTCCTACTTGCTAGGTGTGCAGCAACTGTTTCCTGCGTGAAGAATAAATGGTCAATCAATTTAAAAATTACCTCTCCTCAGAGAACTGAATTTGAGAAAGGAGGACTCAGTAAGGAGAAAGAGAATCTAATCTGTCCTGAGCAAGGCTAGAGACAGACTTTAAGAGGGAATGACAATTGATCTGAGATGTAAAGGATAAAAACATGCACACAAAAAAAGATAAAAACTAGACCACCATTCTAGCATATAAAGTAGTGTGCTTCTATTTTTGAATCAAGCTTAGTTCAGTTGTTCCTTTCTACTTAACAAGCATTACCCCAAATTAAAAGCTGAAAACAATAATTTATTACTCGTTCTCATAGTTCTCCAGTTGACAGGTACTTGGAAAACTGTCCTTGCTCCAAGTGTCACCTGCATGATTTTCAGGAGGTAGGTAGACTGGTCCAGGGGGAACACACCATCTCTGGCATCTTCAGAGCCCCCACCTTAAAAGACCCATCTCTGAATGACCCAGACGCTAGACTCAGTTGAGAATGTTGACCTGTAAGCCAACAAGTTGATGGTGTCTTGGTTTGGGGTGGGGATTTGTAAACTTCTTGTATGGCAGCTCGGGGCTAACAGGGGGAGCATTTCAAGAGACCTGGGAACATTTCAAGAGACCAAATGGCCCACACTTCATACACCCTAAACGGAATATCCAACTGCCACTTCCTTTACACCCTATTAGTGGAATAAGTCATGTAGGCCAATCCAAGGGGAGTAGAATTAGATGCCATCCCTCAAAGAGTTTGCAACTGGTTTTAATCTACCACACTCTTGTAGCACATTGGACTTCAAATCACAGTTTGGATACAAACCCAACAAATGCTCCCTGTGCTAAAATTCTGATTAAGGCAGAAGACTTCATACCATGCTGACAAGCACCCATGCAAACCCAAGCATAGCCTGAAACAGATCCTGTCTCTTCACTTTGACCAGGCAGTTGCCACAGATTGTAATTAGCACAACAATGACGATGGTAAAAATAAAGAGGTAGATGGTAGATGGCTGTTTCCCAGCCAACCTGAGGCGCCCTTTCCCAAGGCCCACTCTGGATGCAGCCCTCATCACATTGAAGCCCAAATGCACAGACCGGAATATGATATGAGTAAGAAAGATTGCTACAGTGGTGTTTTTCTCCTGTTAGTAGAATTGGGATGGAAACATGCTGTTCCGTTTACATAAGAAAGAATATTCTGAACCTTCCCCTCCTCCTTTCCCCTCATCCCTCCCCACCACTTCAAACCCCACTAAATTAAAGCCATATTTGCGGATCCTAAAAGGAAACTTCTCGTAGAAGCCAATAAATAGTAGTAGGTTCTGATTCTTGTACATGTGCTCTGTGCCCTGCAGAGCGGTTCACTTCATTTGGCATTGCTGGGAGACTGGTAATGAATTTCCCTGACAGATACATCGCTGGTCAGATCAGATCAGGGAAATGAGCTCTTTGGGGCACAGGCTTGTAGGAATTATAACAGTATGTGTTCACTGACCCCAAGTTGGAAGAATGTTTCAGTCCAATACTCTGAAATGGAAACTGATAGTCTCTGTTGTCTTCATTGCTTAAACTGAACATTATTATGGGGGACTTTATTTTAAATTACCTTGGATAGTAACGTAGCTTTCCATGAAAAAAAATTAAATCAAATGATCCATATTTTGCTAGCAGGGCATTGGTTACCTGAAAATAATTTATTTATGGACTTACTGAAAAGGAAACAAAATCCTGAATTTAAGAAGAACTAACAGTAATGTTTCTGTCTGTCTGTCTCTGAAATACACACATGCATACATGTGCCCCCCCCCCAAACACTTTCTACTGTTTGTCTATGTATTGAATAAAAGTAATAAATTATCTCACTGGTCTCTCTGGCCCAACACCTTTGGAAAAAGACTGTGAAATCTTAGTTTGGACGGAATTTGATGTAACTGTCAGAGATTTCTGCCTGAAGTTGGGTTCGCTTTGAATTTTGATTTCCCTTGGACGCAGTACTTACAATCAAAGTAGACTCCAGATCAGAGTCCAAGGACTGGCCAGCCTGTGTCTGACCTTTTCAACAGATGTTTGTAAATGGAATGGATTGCTCTTCCCGAATCAAACTGCGTAATCTTTGGTTGGGGTTGTTTTCTATGCAAATACTAAGACAGGCTGTGGTTTGTGCCGCTTGGCGTTGGTAATAGGATATAGACAGAGCCCAGGTCACTGACTAAACCCAGCTGAATCAGGAATGATTATTTTTAATCTTGGGATGAAAACTTGATACCTTAGGAAAATTAGTTGATCTGGTCAGCAAGATTTTTCTTTCCTCATTCAAGCCCAAACTATGATCTGGGCAACTGGTTGGTGTAGTGAGTAGAAGAAATACAGAGAAATAAATCTGTTTTGGCCAAAATGCCAGCTGGCCAGCACAACTACAAATATGTCTCATTGAGTGATGCAGGGGATGTAACAAGTTGAGCCCATATATGGTTATTTAATGGGCATAATCTTCCACTAAGTAGAAAAGGGGCATGGGGATAGTCTCTCCTGGAGGCACCATTTAGCACAGCAATTTCATACAAATGAGAAACCTGGGGAAACAGGATATCAGAGCACTGTGGAAACCGATGTTCAAGGGCTGAGTGCATTCTGCTTAAGAGACATCCTATCAGGGTTCGTGAAGGGGGTATTGGCAGATCTCCCACAAGGAGAAAGTGAGAACTGAGTTTATGAGTGAGCACACAGAACTGGTGACTTTCAGATAGCCTATTGATAGGATGACTTTGGATTTGACTCCCCAGTGCCAGGGAAAACCATATTGCTTGTTCCTCTTGAGAGGTCAAGAAGACCCAATGACCATTGTATCACACAGACAACTGAGGCCTCTTAAATATAATTATTTTTTTTTTTTTATGGTGGGGCGGGGGAGAGGGGCAGAGACAGACTGGGGAAGAGGGGCAAAGGGAGAGAAAGACAGAGAATCCCACACAGGCGAATTCGATCCCAACGTGGGGCTCAACCCCACGACCCTAGGATCATGACCTGAGCCGAAACTGAGTGTTGGACACTCAACCGACTGAGACACCCAGGCACCTGGGACTTCTTAATGGTGTAGAAGGTTTAGTGCAATGAAAGGAGCAAAGATGTTTTACTTCCTTTCTGCAAATTTCAGCTGTGTGGCCTTGGGCAGTTCATTTAACTTGCCTGTGCCTACCTTGCGGGTAATACCCTTGGTTTTACAGTAAGGCTTAGTGAAAATGTGTGTAAAGCACTTAACATTATTCCTGGTACTTCGTAGTGTTTTATAAATGGTAATCTCTATGATCACTCATGTTTTATGTGACAGTAGCATTTAGTGAAGGAGACAGAACCAGGTTTGCATACCAGATTTACCTCTTCGTAGCTGTATGAATTAGAACAAATTTCCTTCCCTCATTGAACTTTCTTTATCTTTATATTGGAAGAAACAATAATTCCATTGTAGGAATCATTTGATCATTAAATCAATTATATAATGAAGTGCCTGAGAGAGTCTGTAGCATGTAATAGTGGCCACTTATTATGTCATTACTCTCCCCCAAATTTATTTAATTTTCTCAGATTAGGGCAGAGATGAATAAGGAGACCTGTCAAGGGTCCTTATTCACTCTCCAGGGACTTCAGACCCAGACCTGAGCTCTGCATGAAGATAGAACTACAGCAAAAGAATATGTGGCCGTAAACTCAAGATGCTTTGCGACAATTTGGGATGATAGAGCACATTCCTAGAGAAGCGGCACTCCGGGAAATCACAACTAGATGCACAGGGTCACACAAATGTTCTTGACACTAATTTCAAGGGGTTGGGAGGGCAAGTGGTCCTTGCTTTGCTGTTGGATGGACAGAGTTGCGTGGTTTCTGTTGTGACGATAAGCAGTTACCAGCTCAAAACTGCAGACATGTGTCTTTCTTTCTTTCTGCTTATTTATCATTGAGAGACAGAGAGAGACAGAGCATATGGGAGGGGCAGAGAGAGAGGGAGACACAGAATCCGAAGCAGGCTCCAGGCTCCGAGCTGTCAGCCCAGAGCCCGACGCGGGGCTTGAACCCACAAACCGCGAGATCGTGACCTGAGCGAAGTCGGTTGCTCAACCGACTGAGCCGCCCAGGTGCCCCACATCTTGTCTTTCTTTAAAGCTCACCAGCTAAGTTTTAAAAGATTTACTCTTCTAATTTTATTCCATTTCGGTATTTCTTCATATTTCCTCTTGGAGAGCTCTCCAGGTCCTGTTGCACACTTCACTTTAAAGGCATCAAGCATGCCAGGAGCTACAGAGAATAAAAGGACTTGTATTTATGCTGCCGTCCTCAAACTTTTTCCCCTAAACTCACACCCAAGAACTTGTCTATAGGCCAATTAGCATTTTGGCCACACTTTAAGGACTTGGCTACGACGGCCACTGTGCAAACTCACACCACATGTGGTACTAATTGGTGCTGTTGGCAGTTTAAGAAGAAAGGCTGGGGATCCAGCAGGCATGGAAGCCGAGCAATGCCCTCACACAATAGCTCTCAACAGGAGTCAGAAATTAGGACTGGAGGAGAAGGATGGGCCTGTGCAGCAAGGTCAATGAGTTGACTCTCTCAGCATTTTGAGAAAGCATCTGAAAAAAATAAAATAAAATAAAGGAAAAAGAAGGGAAAAAAAAGTAAAAGAAAAAGAAGACAGGGAAGAAGGCAGAAAAAGAAAGATTTCAACCAGAAACCGTGTTTTCTACCAAACATCTGACATAGACCAAGGAGAGGTTGGTGGTTCACTGAACGTGTACCGTCAGGAAGCGTGAACGTCCAGGTGTGGAGGAAGTAGGAGCAAACAGGTGCCTTGGACTCCACCATTGCTTGAAGCCAGTGAAACTCCCCCCCGGGGTCAGTTTCTCCATCTGCAGAGCTGTCCAAGGCTTTCAAAGCATTTGCCTCCTATCAGCTGAAGAGAACAGGGGGCAGATTTGTAGTTTGCTAAAGTGCTTTGATTTTGCAAACGTCAAACCCCCACAGAGGGATCTCTCATAACATCTTAGCTGTGGGTCTCTGTAGGCATGAGGAAGGTGGCAGTGGTGCTGGGGATAATTATTCCCCTAGTTCAGCCCTTGTAGTTTGCAAGGAACAGAACGGAGCCCCAGGGAATTAGCGTTAATTGTAAGGATACACTGGGGAGGATGGAAATATACAGCTGCCTCAGTAGTCACATCTAAAGGCTCATGGAACTGGACAGTTTTGTTTTGCTCTGTTTTTTAAGATACAACAGCAGTTTTGGTTTCCCAGTAGCAATTATAATCATCTTAACGTTCGGCTTCTCTCTCTTTGTTCATTGTGCCTGCGTGTGCTTTCTTCCTATCAGAGCACAATTAAGCCACAGAAACTCCCTGATATGACCCTATCAAGTTCTTCACAGAGGATTCAGTTCTCTTTTTCCTAAGAAAGAGAAAGGCAATTTCAAGGACCTGAAATTACAAGTGTACTTCGTGCATCGCCCTCCTCTCACCTACCCCCTTTTTCTCTCCCTCTCCTGTGAGGCCCACCTTTAAAAATTGTCAGGCCCAAGGCAAGAGGACGACCAGAGATCCTGGACCTTGGCTTTTCCCTTCCCAGCCCAGGTTCTGATACTCAGCATAAAGGGTCACCTGTGCCTGTGTGTGGATGTCCATCTGCTAGATTCTAAGCTTCGTCTGTGCTCATGCCTCTGCCCATCCCAGGTTCTGACAATGGTCATTTCTCAGGTCCTTTAAGAGGCCAATTAGGGAAGAACACTGCAGGACTAGAGGTAGATTCACAGGCATTGGGTCAGGGAATTCTGACTCTTGGTTTCGGCTCAGGTCATCATCTCACAGTTCATGAGTTCGAGCCGCACGTTGGGCTCTGAGCTGATGGTGCAGAGCCTGCTTGAGATTTCTCTCTCCCTCTCTCTGTCCCTCCCCAGCTTACTCTCTCTCTCTCTAAAATATATGTATGTATGTATGTATATATATATATATATATATATATAATATATTTATATGTATAATATAATAGTAATATCATATCATATCATATATATCATATATATCATATATATCATATATATATATAAAGATAATAATAAAAAAAATCTCCTTAAAAAAAAAAGAATGCAGTGGTCAGATTGGGTTTCAACATATGAGTTTGGTGGGAAACAAACTTTCAGTCCACATACAGGCTAAGCCTGAAGGCACAGGAAGGGGACAGTAGGCAGCCGTCATCAGTACTGAAAGCAGTGAGCAGTAGCAGAAATTTTCCCAAAAGAAATGTTAATGTTGCCCTTCTATTCAAGATCCATGCAGGAAACATTTTTCTTTGTAGATTCACATAAAGATTGATGAGACATTTCAAACTCTAGAAACTGATGAAAGAAAACCGTTCCCTTGTCCCTTTGCCATTTTGTCATAGTACATTGCTCTAGGGAACAGTGTTCTTCTTTCCCTTGTCCTTAAAGCCATCAAGATTTTGAGGGAGTAGTCTGTTACTGCAACCTAATGCACCCCCAAAGGTAACTAGTATACTGAAAGTAGACCAGTCCCCTTATCATTTAGGCTATGTAAACTAGTTTAGGCCAGAGAGCCCTAGGCTCAACCGCCCTGAAGGAGATAAGAAATGGTTAATTGCCAGGCTTCAGAGTCAAAAGTCATGATTTCAAATCCAGAAACTGCATATTGTTAGATTTATAACTGTGAGCAATTCACTTAAATGGCACAGACCTTAGTATACTTACCTACAAAATGGGGAGATCATTTAAATTTTACAAGACCCTGTGCATATTAAACAAGATTGCTTAAGGGACCTACCAAAGGCCATGATTTCAAGCGTAGAAAAAACATTCCTATAAGTTTATGTTACACTCGCTTCATTTTTCTCATCATTGATAACGTGGTAGTTCTCCTATTGGTTACTGCAATTTCACCGAACGCTGGGTACTTGCATCTAATTTTTTATTTCAGATGGGTTATCTTATATTTATCAAAATATTCTACTTGCCTATGACCCAGGGACTTGTTTAAAATGTTTGTCACTTGTGATATTACGTGGAATTTGCAGTTCTAAACCCACGATGCATGTTCAGTAGTAATACTTAACGCAGTGTCCTGGATGATTTCTACGTATCGTTTCGTTACTCCTCACAATCCAGTAGGCGGATATGATTATTCTCCTCCTGTTGCAGTGGAGCCATGCAGCACTAGGGGCTTCCTCTTTTGCCTGAGGTCACAGAGTTAAGAAGGGCAAAGCTGGCATTCACGCTCAGCCCATGTGACTGTGGAGCCCACAACCTCTCATCGATAATAATAACTCATGTATGGTCAGCCAGACTCCAAAGGGCTACCAACCAATACAAGTTGACTGAACATGATTAACTGTCGGTAAGCAAGCCATCCTTTCGCATTTCGACGTCAGTATAAAACGTAAATTAAAGCAGATCATTCTACTTCCTTCATTTCGTTGCTATTAGATGCCACTATTTTCCTCCATTGGTTTGTGACTACTAGGTGCATGATATTTATCTCTGAATACCCAAGACATAGCACAATTTCTGGAACACAAAATATCTGAAAAAAATTGCTAAATAAAATAGTACTGGAGATAGAAGTTTCGTTAAAAACAAAATAGCACAAAGACAAGAATATATCCATTTATCTCCTGAAAGAAAGTTGGTATTTGAAATATGTAACCTAAGCAGAAAGGTATAATATTTACATTTTACACATTGCTAATTTAACATAAATTCAACATTATGGCCTGTAAGTTATATAGATTGGACTTGAAATTTTTTATCTATTTTTTAAGTTGCAATGACCTTTCATTTCCATGTTCTATAAACTATAAGATACCAAACTATCCATTAACTCAAACAAAAGTCATTCAGCTTTACCTGAAACAACAAATAAATATAATTTCCGTTTCTTTATAGAAGTGTTAACTGAAGGCAATGTCACAATAAAACCAATGTTAAAAATCAATATGTAAATGTAAGTGTAGCTTTAAAAAAGGGAAAATTATAGTAAGATTGAGACATAATCATTAATTAAAGCAAAGAGTTTTTCAAACTAGAGTCTCTCCTTAAAGTTTGTGCCAAATATTAGCAATTCCAGCTGAGGAGCCCAAAGTTGGAAGACCATGAGCAACCTCTCTCTCTATCCATGACGAGGCTCTACTCTCATAAGTGTACAGACCACCCACTGGCAGCTGGACCTGCTATGAGCAGGAAACAGTGGGGAATTGGTGGTTTTTCTCTGCTACAAATTCAAGCCAAAAAATAAATGAATCTGGATGCATAGGAATGCTTTCCTTTTCAATCGCCCAAGGTGACCTTCAGCAGAAACAAAAACAAAAATGTTTCTCTCCTCCTAGAGGAGATCATGTCTTCTTGGAATAACAAATATGGAAGCACTTGAAAACTCAAGTATTACCATTGCATGAAAAAGTGTTACTCGAGATAGTGAGACAGTAGTATTTATTTGTAATGAGAAATACCTCAAAGGGTAATACATTTAGAGACTAATATAGAAATGCCAAATCCAGGAAATTTCACCCCTTCCTTTTGCCACCATCAAATTCCTAGAAGCAATTGTCTTATATTCCTAGGACATACCAGTGTTGGTTGTCTGGAAGGCAGTCCTCCCAAAACGCAATTTTCCAGCAATGCAACTGATCATTTACTCCATTCATCAGATAAAAGTATAAAGGTGCAACCTAAAAATTCATTTAAGTGGTTAAGAATTTTCGGTGCTAAAATATATATACAACTTCCAGTGCTCAATACAATTAAAATATTTTCCTCTACGCCACAGAGATTCAGACATCAAGTATTCAAAATAAACTAAATTTTAAAATTGGTTGAGAACTACCTTTCCAAGTAGCAACCCTCTTGCCCATCTTTCTTTCTTTCTTTTTTTTTTTTTTTGAATTGCCACAGTCTCTGTACCTCTAGAAGGAAAATGTTATCACATTCACTTAAATTATAATTATTTATGAAATAACACTGTCTCACCCACTTCACTGAAAAAATGTGAAGGCACAGATTTTGTGTTACTATCTGTGAATTATTTTCAGTGACCAGTAAATCCTCAGAGTCACTTCCTCAATAAATCAATACACATGTAAGCACTTAGTTCTATTTCTGATTATGAAAGACTGGATCTATCCTACCAGATCAGAATCTTCCACTCTAGAGCCAACAAGACTTTGTCTATTCAGGGAAAGCGCTTCAAGAAGGTGGTGTAGAAAGATCCTAAGCTTATCTCCTCCCACAAACACAGTAAGGCTTTCTTTTCTTTTTTTTTAATATGAAATTTATTGTCAAATTGGTTTCCATACAACACCCAATGCTCATCCCAACAGGTGCCCTCCTCAATGTAACGGGCATTGAGGAGGCTTTCCTTATTCTGCCAACTTGAACCTCCAGTTCTTTCTTTATTTTTTATTCTATGATAATATACCACAGACAACAAAACTGGGCATTTACAAATGAGTGAAACTGAGGTCCAGTGGAAAAGAGAGAAAGAAAGAAGAAGTTCTATTTAAGGGAAGCAAAGTAGAAATGTAATTTGAAGTATCTGAAAGTCTGTAAGTTTTGTTTTCATTCACTTCAAGAATATATTAAACCCTTGGGGCACCTGGATGGTTTCGTCGGTTAAGTGTCCGACTTCAGTTCAGTCATGATCTCACTGCTGGTGAGTTCGAGCCCTGCGTCAGTCTCTGGGCTGATAGCTCAGAGCCTGGAGCCTGCTTCAGTTCTGTGTCTCCTTCTCTCTCTGCCCTTCCCCCACTCATTCTGTCATTCTCTCTCTCTCTCTCTCTCTCTCTCTCTCTCTCTCTCTCAAAAATAAACATTTAAAAAAATCATTAAGAAAAAGAATATATTAAACTCTGATGTAGGGGAAAAGGTAGAAACATTTTATCAAAGACACATAGACACAGGCTTAGAAAGTTTGTAATTCATGTTATCATATTACATATTGTCGTCACTAACAGACAAATCTGGCTTCTTCTCATTAACTACAGATTCGAGTGGTATATCTGCATGGTCTCAAAACATCCAAATAAAAGCAAATTCAAACCAGTCAACCATCCAGAATGTTAGCTTATTCAACACTAAACATCTATATATTTGAAGCTCTCCAAATCAGTGATTTTCTTTTCTGTTTTTATCCAGATGGTGGTGCCTTTTACAATCGAGAAACAAATGAATTACACAGTTTAGTGAGTATACAAAAGATAAATAATAAGACAGGTTTAGAGGATGAGAATGATAATGTAAAATTTACATAAATGATATTGTGAGTCAAATAAGTAGACACATCTAAAACACCATTTAGATCTTCAGATTCTCAGAAACACTAAATTCAGAATTTTTTCAGTATTCTTCATCAAATTTTCTTTGGCCCAGATAGCAGAGAACACATCTGATACCCTAAAATCTTGCCTCTGTTCAGCAACGACTTAAAAACATTTTTTTAATGTTTATTTATTTTTAGAGAGAGAGAGACAGAGCGTGAGTAGGGGAGGGGCAGAGAGAGAGGGAGACACAGAATCTGAAGCAGGCTGAGGGCTCTGAGCTGTCAGCACAGAGCCCAACGTGAGGCTTGAACTCACAAACCATGAGATCATGACCTGAGCTGAAGTTGGATGCTCAATCAACTGAGCCATTCAGGCGCCCCACTCAGCAACCACTTTTAAATTCCTGAACCCTTGTGGATCAGTTTTCGATGCTTCGTAATAAGTTACTACAAGCTTATGAGCTTAAAACCCCACACATTTATTACCACACAGGTCCTGTAGGTCAGGAGTCTGAGCACACCTTACTTGGTTCTCTACTCATGGTTTCACAATGCTAAAATCAAGATGTTGACTGAGCTGTGTCGTCATCTGGAGACTTGGTTGAGAAAAGATCTGTTGCCAACCTCCCTCAGTCTGTTGGCAGAATTCATTTCTTAATGGCTTTCGAAGCTGCTTCTTCAAAGTCAAAAACAAAGAGAGTCTCTAAGTTCAGAGGTGGACTTGACTGATTAGGTCAGGCCCACCCAGAAAAACCACCCATTGACTAATTCAAAAGTAAGTGATTAAGGACCTTAATCATATCTGAAAACATCCTCTTCACCTTTGCTGTATCTTACTGGTTAGAGGCAAATTCCAGATTCCTCCCATCCTCAAGGGGAAAGAATTGTATACAAGTTCATATAGACCAGAGAAGTAACAGTCTTGGAGGTCATCTCAAAATAGTGCCTATCATATCTTCTCAAGTCAGGAACTGCCACTCTCCTAACCACAGCCAGCCAGTCCCCTACATACAGTAGTGATAGTAACAAGGAAGCAACACTTAAAATTGTTTAAAAATAGGTCTTATCTCTGAAGTTCTTGCAGCTGAAGGACCTCGCACTTAGGAGGGTCGTTTGGTTGGCAGTGACGTTACAGTATGAGGTATGAGGTGCAGAACTTCTGAAACTTAGTACAGACGGACTGCTACTCACTGGGGAGTATTTAATGCCGGATACGGGAGTTGAGCTAAGTGAGATACCAACCATCCACATCACCCTGCTGGAGACTTGATCCAGGTACAATTAGTGAGCTTGCTTCCTCCATTAATGCAAAGAAAATGGGTTTTATTTCTTCCTTCCAGGTGAGAAAAGCTAATGGGGAGGTGTGCTGTCATGTAGCAGTTCC
Source organism: Panthera pardus (assembly GCF_024362965.1). Classification (NCBI taxonomy): domain Eukaryota; kingdom Metazoa; phylum Chordata; class Mammalia; order Carnivora; family Felidae; genus Panthera; species Panthera pardus. Next base: position 121,565,908 of record NW_026526810.1, on the reverse strand, counting down.
AGTTATAATTGACAAAAATCCTGCCATAAATAACACTTTTCAATGTTTTGATCCTCGAGATGCTTCATTTTGAATGTGTGTGCGTGTGTGTGTGTGTGTGTGTGTGTGTCTACATATGACTGTCTGTGAATCCCTCATAGACTGAAATCGGGATTTCATTATGGATTCAAAGGGGGGATATTGACACATTACAATTAATTCAATTTGATATGTTTCTGACAATAAAAACAACAAAAAATATTCATTTTCTCACTTGGATTCTCTTATCACATTCGATCTACACCACGGTATTTTTCCAGCACTTTATAATCTGGTCAGCTTCACTGGGAGTTTGCCAGTTAATCTTGAAGCCTGAGGAATTAATTTCATCTCCTGCAACTGATCAAAACATACTTGGAAAACAGCAAAAAGGATAGCACCACCATGGATATTGCAGTTATTTCTGGAAATTGTAGAAGAGGTTATAGACTGAATGTGAGCTCACCGTGACTTCTTCCTCACAGAACCACAGACGTACGCAACAGTTTTTCAGGCACACTGAAACTTCGTTCAAATCAAGACAAAACGGTCTATAATCTTCATCTCAACCTTTTGCCCTGTAAACCTCTCCCTGGGGACAGGCAGTGACGTGAGCTCAGACGTCTCTCTCCTCTTTCCAATTTTATTGTAATGGTGTAAATGCACCCAACCTCCTCAGGACTATGCGGACGCTGTATAGACTTTCTAAAAACTTGCAAGGACTTGTATCGTCCACATCAAAAATAAGAAAAAAAAATTACTCGAAACTACACCAAGAAGTAAGGCACAAACTAATGGTATTCTTCTTGGCTTCATAATGCAGTGACTCATTCAGTAACTCAGAGAATATTTATTGAGCCACTATGGCCACATGGTAGGTGGTTTTGAAAACCAGAATCATAGCAAGGACTAATAAAAACGTTCTTGCCCCCCCTGCCCTCAGAGAGTTTACATTCTAGCTTGTAGTAGAATACAAGGTGGCGATAAGTATAGAACCAATGGGGTGGAAAGTAAAAGGAGGACTGTGGCTTAGACAAGGTACACAGAAAAGGCCTCTCCTACAGAGGTGACTTCATGCTCTACATTCCATTGTGTGTTTATTATTTTTGCCCTCAGAAGAATGCAAGTTTCAGGAGTGACATATCAGGAATGTGCAATGAAAAGCAAAGAGGAGTAGTTCAAGGGAGAAAGAGAAGGGGTCCAATGTTGTCAAATACTGCAACAAGCATTAGTTGTACACAAGTTGCATCATTTCTGTTAGATTTAGCAGGTTGGCTAATGAGAGCAGATTCTCTGATGTGGTACTGGCTGCAGGGGGTTGGGAGGTGACTGGAGGATGGCAACCCGGGAGCAGCAGCATTGTTTACACAGTCCTGGAATGAAAGCGGTAAACCATGCACAGAGACAGGGAAAGAACATCCCAGACAGAGGAAAGAACAGATGCAAAGGTAGGGGAAGGAGAAGCATGAACACTCGTAAGGAGGTTGATGTACGTGGAGTGTAGTAACACAATAAACAGGGGCAGGAGATAGACTTCAGTCAGTAGTCTCACACATCACCCGAGGTCTGACAGCCACAGCCCAGAAGGTTGGCTTTCCTTCCAAGTGACATGAAAGGCACGGAACGCTGGGGGCAGGCAAGTGAAAGGATCTGATTTATGTTTGTGGAAAACAAGTTGTGGACAAGCATAAGGGGAAGCAGGGGAATCTGTTAGGAGTCTACTGCAGTAGGCCTTGATAGAGAGGCAGGTGTGCAGAAGGTGAAACGTGATCAAAACCTGTGTGGATTTTGAGGATGGACCCCATGGCATTACTGGTGAATCGGAGTTTACCGCCAATGTCTTCGTTGACTGAGGTATGGGTGACTGTGGGAGAGGAAGATTCAAGGTGGGGAGATAATACGGACTGAATGCTTGTATGTTACAAAATGTGGAAGTTGAAGCCCTAACTCCTAATGTGGCTGAATTTGTAGATAAACTTAAAAGGAAGAAATTAAGGTTAAATGAGGTCATAAGGGTAGGGCATGGGACTAGTGTCCTTACCAAAAAAAGGGGACACCAGAGAATGGAATTATCCGTATAATAACTTCTGCTTTCAACTGATTCTATACCAAAAGTTTCAGCATGCTGAGGAGGGTGGGGATGGGCTACATTTTGTCCCTCCAATATTTGCATGTTGAAGCCCTAACCCCCATTGTAACAATAATTGGGGATAGGGCTTTGGGGAGGTAAATAAGGTTACATGAGGTCATGAGGGTGGGATCCTAATCTAATAGCATTGATGGTCTTGAGAAGACAAGGGGAGAGCTCCCTCTCTCCCCACACAATTCCACTGAGGAAATTCCAGGTACATCTACACCCCATGTGAGGTATCCTCTCAAGACACAACCCTGCCAAAACCTTGAATTTGCACTTTCAGCTCCAGACCGATCAGAAAATACATTTCTGCTGTTTAAGCAATGTAGTCTGTGCTATTTTGTTATGTCAGTGCAAGTAGACTGATACAGGAGATATATCAAGAATTCTGTCATAGATATTTTAAATTCAAGATTTTCTGTTCTGAGCCATGATGGCAGGTGTTAAAATATCTGCAGCTCACAGAGGTCAGAGTCAGAGATATAACAGGTAAATTCTCTGCTAATAGATTGTATTTGTGATGATTAATACGGTATAAAAATCTGGAGAACAGGATGAGATCTCTGGGGGCGAAAGAAGAACCCACTATGGACACTTGGGGCTCCAACATTCAGATATTGGAAGGAAAGAAAAAGGAAAATCCAGGGGAAAAACAATTTCTGAGAAGTGGCTGGTGAGGGAAAAGGAAAACAGGATTGCAGAGCAGAAATCTTGCCTGGGGTAGGAATGTGGAAAGTGAGGAGCAAGGACAGAGAGAACACGGGAATTTAGCAAAAGAGTCCAGAAAGGCTAACATGGCAATCAGACTGCTTTCACAAATCTTCCATCAAAGAGAAATTTTGAGCTGTAACTGTGAGTAGGAGTAATTACAAATATGTACTTTTCTTTAATTCAACCCAGAACTAAGTTGAAACCACATCAGTTTTGAAATAAATAAGGTCATTTCTACAATACTGTGTCACTATCTGTAATTTAACCACGTGAAATTAATTCTCCAAATTCCAAATGTCAAAATTAAGTATTAAAAATGTAGTGTATCCCAGGGTTATAGTCAAAAGAGTTAACTAGTCTGACATTCCGAAAAAAATTAAAAAATGACCGTAAAACCACTCCAATTAGCTTGAATATATTCCAGCCAAAGAGACAGCTTTTAATTAACTGATTGTTTTGCTTTTAATTAAATGGCCAGGCAACCCGAAGAATTACTTGGAGAATTATCGTATCTGTATTTTCAGCACAATCTTATTTCAGAACTCTGCATCTATATCCCCAAATTCTCTTGGATTATGTCCATCTGGATGACTGATGGCAAGACGTAAATTCAACCTTGCTCAAGCAGAGTAAGCTGCCTTCCCTAACAAAGTAGATCCTTTTTCATATTCTTTACCTTTCTGGGACTGGGATATTTTGCATATGTCATGCCTTCCAGTGTATCTTACATTATTAATAAATCCATTTCTTTTTGTGTTCATCCATGATCGTAGCTTCTGGAAACAGGACAGGATGAACACCACCTCAGGAATGAACAGGATATGATACAAGGGAGTTCCCTGCCCGATACTGATCAGAAGTACTTAGCTGCCTTTGTTTCCTTGGAGTATGAGAAAAAGAAGAGGAATGCTAAGAGCAGAGCCCAGTAGGTCCTCTGCTTCCCCCACACTCATGCTAATAAAATTAAACTATGAAGAATTTGAAGACATTATAGTATGATTTCCCAAATAGCCTCAGATGGGAGCTCAGTATTTGGCTGGGATCTAGATGCAGTGCAGAGTAGGAGCTTGTTTGGGAGAAGAAGACTAGAAGGAAGGCTGGGCTTCACCACCGGTGCTCCATGGTCAACACATGACATGAAGGAGAACAGAAGTTACCACCTGTCTTGTTAATAGAACCAAGAAATGATGAGCAGGCAGGTGGACCGACAAAGCCTGCATCAGAAAAAGGAGACCATCTTGAATACTAACATTGGGAACCACAGATGATGGCAGACAGTGACCAGAGGGAGGGACATCTAAGACTGCAAAGCTGAGTGACACCAGTCACACCTCAGTAGGTTCAACCACTCATCCTCTGGCAATGCCACAATAATCAGAGATTCCTAGGATACGATACTCCCCATTCTTTCTCAAATAGCAAAATGGCATCCTTCAAGAAGCATAGAGAATAAGCAAGATAGTCAGAATTACCTGAAAAAAAGATGAAGCTTCTTGAAATAGACATTTTCCTCTAATAACTTATTTCCATTGATTGGTGATTTAAAGTTCCAGTCACCCCCCGTAACATCATTGAAGGGAAACTTAACTCCTCAAGCTAAAATGTTCTATACATCACCGGCATGCCGCCTTCTCTTTCCTGACTTCCAGTCTGTTACCAATCACTTCCAATTAGATATCTGGCTCCTTAAATGCTGTAGCATTTTTTTCATTGTTCCTCCAATATCTTCCCACCCAGAATCATCTTCCAAATATTGACAAAGTATTATCATTTTCATTATATTGGTTGCTTCCTGAAACTTGTCTTTTGATTCCTTATTGTGTGAACACCAATTTTTCACCTATCCTGTGAACACCTAAAACAGCAGTTCTCAAAGTATGGCCTTCCAACTTGTAGCATCCGTATTGCCCAGAGACAACCTAAAAATGTAAGTTTCTGGTTCTCACCATAGACCTACCAAGAATCTGAAACTCTGGCCATGAGGCCCAGCAATCTGTCTTCTGACAAACTTTGCAGGTGATACTGATGCATGTGCACTTTGAGGACCATGGAAGTAACTCAGAAGTGACATTGGCTGGTGAAGGAGTCCTGTCAGGGGGCTCTGGGCAGGGAGGGAAAGACTCCAGATGTGCCAGCTCTGTTCCAGACAAGGGCAACCTGTTCCCCTTTTTCTTACAAAAACTTCCACCTGATGTATCATTTGTGTGTAGTGTGAGGTTCGATTAGGATTCCTTTTTGTTCCCCCTGGGGATGTCCAATTGCTCTGTCACGATTTACTGAAAGGTTGTCTACTCCATTGCATTGATTTCCCTCCTGGGGCACCTGGGTGGTTGAGTCGGTTAAGCAGGCTGACTTCAGCTCAGGTCATGATCTCGCAGTTCGTATGTGTGAGCCCCATGTCAGGCTCTGTGCTGACAGCTCAGAGCCTGGAGCTGGCTTTGGATTCTGTGTCTCCCTTTCTCTCTGCACCTCCCCTGCTCGCTTTCTCTCTCTCTCTCTCTCTCTCTCTCTCTCTCTCTCTCTCTCTCTCAGAAATAAATAAATATTACAAAAACTTAAAATAATAAAAAAGAATTGATTTTGCACCTTTGTCAATAATTAGTTGGTCATGTGTACGTGGTTCTATTTATAAGTTCTCTAGTCTGGTTGGTCTAAGTGTCTGTCTCTCCACCACGACCACACTGTCTTGGTCAGTATAGGAATACAGCAGAGCTTAATATTGTACGGAACAATTCCTTCTGCATTATTCTTTTGCAAGATTGTTTTAGCTGCTCTAGGGCCTGTGCCTTTCCCCATACATTTGAGAATGTTTGAATATGTCTCCAAAAATCTTGCTTGGATTTTGATAGGAATCACATTAAACCTATAGATCGATTTGAGAAAAATTTGACATCTTTACTATATGGAGTCTTTCCATCCACGAAAATCACATGTCTTTCCATGTATTTAGCTCTTCTTTGATTTCTTTCATCAATATGTTATAATTTTGAGCATACAGATTTCATACATATTTTGTTGTTTATACTTAGATATGTCATTTCTTTGGAATGATTATATATAGTATTCTGTTTTAAATGTAGGTTTCCACATGTTCATTGTTAGCATATATAGAAATCTGATTGATATTTGTGGGTTGTATGTCCTGCAACCTTGTTGAATCACTTATTAGCTCTTAGAGTTTTTGTTTTGTTTTGTTTTGTAAATTCCTTAGGCTAATATGTTATCTGAAGGAAAATTTTTACATTCCTCACACAAACACTTAAGTCCCATGACAACACAACCCTTATTTACCTTTTCAGCCTCATTCCCAATCTATGTTCTCAGCTGACATCCTTTCCCAGTATTTTCTTTCTTTCTTTTTTAATAATAACAACAAAAAATAAGTTGATTGAGGACCTCCCGCATCATCATCTGGTATGGTTTAAAATGTAGTTCCCCAAAACTCACCCTAAAGTCTGTGGAGGCAGCCTGAAAACTTGCACTTTTAACATGATATCCCTGATGATTCTTATATACACATAGGTTTGAGAACAACAGGCTTCTGCGTCAGCCAAAAGGAAATTCTCATTTTTCCCGAACTTACCACCCACATCTAAGGCTTTAATGTCTCATGGTTCATTACTTGTAATCTTTTATAGATTCACCTCAACATTCCTTGCACATATGCTTCAATTGTGTTCCACCTAAAATTCTTCAAATCTGCTTTGAACGGTCCCATGATCCTTTTTTGTATTTCTGCACCTGGAAGAAAAATCACCCAATCCTTAATAAAGGTACCGTTAAAACCTTATGGTGTCTGCCTTCAGACAGAAAACTATGCAGACATCCTGTCACGTGCACTTGGTCAAGTCCTTGTCCATATCCACACAGTAGTTACTTCAAATACATAGCCATGTCTTCAAAGGCCCCTTCTCCTCTCCACATCACAGTAGATAACCTAGTCTCCTACAAGGGGGGTGGGGGGAAAGCCCTGAGTGTCTCACTTTTTCATCTAAAATCTTGCCTTTGTCCATACACTGTTCAAAGACCATCCCATCACTTTTTTCTTTCTAATACATATAATTCATCTTGACTCAACTGCTATCAAATACCCTCTTTCTCAAGCGGGTAACTTTACTGCTTTCCATTAGATCATTCTCCTAAGAATATACTCATACTTGAGACGTCTCACCTACAAAACAAAAACAGAAGTAAAATGTTTCATTTTGGCTGCTGTCGTATCATGCACTATTTCCTCATTTCTCACTTTATCAAAACAGAACCCAATACACACTATCTCCTCTTCTCCTCTTCTGAGTTGTTGAAAATTGCCTCTGTCCCCACTGGAAATGGCTTGATGAAGACATAAAGGACCCCTAACTCCCAAATTCAATGACTAATATTTCACTTTTAGCTGACTAGCATGTGACACCATTGAAAACGTTCTCTTTTTTTCGAGTTCCATCACTCCACACTCCCCTGAAACCTCCTTCTTTGTTTTTCATTTGTTTCTTTGTTCATTTTGTTTTATTGTTACCGATCATAAGCTACCTTTGGCTCCTCTTATGATGACAGTTTTTAGTGCTCTCTGACCCTTTTCACTCCATAATCTTATTGTGGACATTTCATTGCATGCCACCGTTTTAATTACCTGTGTTGCTTCCCGGTCCTAAATCAACACCTTCACACTCCCCTGGGAGATCTTATCATCTCTCTCTCTTCAGCTCTTCAACTTTTCTTCCAGCTTCCAAATTGAGAACTTACCATGAAAATTCTAAATGCACCTCACTCAAACTCAGCCTGTCCAGAAGCTACCTCATTCTCTTATTCCTTCTACTAGCCTTTCCTCTTATTCCCTGTGTTGGGGAATGGATTGCTCGCTTCTCTAGTTGCCCTGTCCCGAACCAGAGAATGGTTTCAACTCTCTGTCTCTCTCATTCTTGTAGTCAATTAACCACTAAACCTGCCATTACTACTGGCTACCTCTTTTTGTTATCAAATCTATCTCCCTTCTCCATGATCAAGGCCACTGCCATGGCCTATTATCTAATCATGGCTCACTTGAACCACATAAGCAATCATATAATTTTACCCTCTCTTTCTCGAGTTTAATGTACTCAAAGCCATTCTCTCTCTGCACCACAGTCTGGGCAGTGTTTCAGATACACAAATCTCTGCTCAGCTTAGAATGTTTTCAGGTCTTTCCTATCCTCTACGACCTTAGTAGGACACAAAAGGCTTTTTATGACCTGACTACTACTGTATTTCTGCTATAAGCACTCTGAATCTAACTTCACTGAATCCCTTATGTGCATCTGGCAATCTAATTTCCCAACTTATCTGTTCATCTACTAGGTGTCTTGCCTCATTTTTGTCTGACTAGTAAATTTTCTCTTCTTCTGTAAAGACTGAGTTTGATTAACCTGTTATTAATGATGACTACCCTGACTCTCATAGGCTGACTTTGGTAGTTTTTCTTCTCTTTTTATATAACATTTTATATGTTCTTTTATAATAATAATTAGATAGATAGATAGAAATATATATATATATATATATATATATATATATATATATATATATATATATCAGACGATTTTGTAACCATTTGTTTAGCTATTGATCTACTAAATTCAAAATAACTCTATTAGCACAAGGATTCTTTTGCATTCATATTGGTTTCCAAATTCCTTATAAAATAACATGGCCCACGGTAGAGACATACTAAATGTTTCTTGAGTAAAATGTTAGCCAGGGAGAGAGAGATATGTACATACATTTTTATAATAGAACCAAGAATGACACGTTTTATTGGAGAATAAATGGTACATGAATATATAGAAAAGGAAAAAAGTTAGGACCAGAAGATTTAATTTTGGCCTACAAGGACAGACTTTATAAGAGTAAGAGAGGGGAGAGGTAATTGCAGGGAACAAGTACAATATAACTAAATACATGGAGAAACAAATTACAAAACTTAGTAACAGGTGCAGAGTCTTACTGGCACGTCTATGTGGTCAATGGAGAAACCGGTGGACTGAGAAACCAAAATGTACAAGAGATGTTGGATATTAGTATGAAAAGTTTCTAATACCATGTTAAGAAATTAAAACAACAGGCATTCAAGAGCCATGTAAGAATTTTTGACAGATTGGGTGGGGAAATTTGCTTCAGTGTCAATATAAAACAATGGGGTTTTATACTTTACAAACACTTTAGAGGTGAGGAGGATGGGAAGACTTTCCAATAATTTAGGAAATGGTAATGCCACGCATCGGAACGGAGGTAATGTTTATTAACAAAGAGCATCCAGAATCTGACTGCTAACTCTGGTAGTTGCGTATTTTCTAAGGATGCCTCCAAAATAAAAATAACTGTACCTGCATGTGGTTTCTAAATGGAAGATTGTCTTATACTATATGTTACAATAGAGACAACATATAAAGATAAGAGCTGCTCTCATAACAAAGTAAAATGTAATTTTCTGTGCATGATTTTAACTTCCTGGATGCTGAAAGATCTTGCCAAGATCTGATATTGAATTAAATAATCAAGCACTAGGAAAGAAATTTTATGTCCAACCAGGAAAAACACGCTATTTTTTATGAGAACTGAACATGGATGAAGAGTTAGCAAAGCAAAGGAAACTGAACATTTCTACTAAAATGTTTAGAATGATTATATAACATTTACGAGTTTTCTAAATCCTGGGTGGTATTTATATGTCTAATAGCACATTATTCGTAATACCAAAGACTCATAACACTTGATAATACTATAAATATATTCATAATTGTGTATTTGGATACTCATATTTAGAAATATGATATTTTATACATACACAAATAGAGATAGATTTAATACAAGCATTCTAGATTTACTCCAAAATGAACCCCAAATGGCCATAGTTTTGTATTTCTTAGACACCATAAATTATGACACGTATCAAATCAATAAGACCACACTGCAAAAGAATTCATAGTCTTATCTTTGCTGAGACAGATGGAAATCCATGAGAGTTATAGATAGGGAAGATTTTGAAGGTCAGGAATCATTATTCTTGCCAACTCTGCTGCTGCCCTAATTCTTTATCGCTCTAGTTTGAAAGGGGTAGATGCTTATACTTCCTTTGGAAAACCATCTCCTCTTACAATCTTTACAGTCCCTGTTTCTAAGCTTATGGTCTGACCTTCATCTTGTCTAGACTTTCTTGTTACATACAGTTCTCTTTCAATACTTTATACCAGTCCCACTCACTGGACACTTAAACAGCAATGCAACACAGCCTGTAATTCATCGCTTAATGGATTTTCATGTCATCTTAACCAGGTGGAAAGGCCCTTGATGCACAGACCATGTATTATACACATTGTCGCCTCTGTAACACCTAACAATTCGCTGAGTGCAAATTCATACTACCACGTATAAACATATTGTTGAATTGAATTTATTTGCTTAAAGGTTATCACATAGCTTATGAAGACTCACCAAAATCACCTTTTCACAAATTACCCTTTCTATGTATGCCGGGTGTTCACTGTACATATCTCTCTTATAGTGCTGTGTTTGCGTATGGGCCCCCTCTGACTGTCCCTGCCCTGCCACTCTTAGAGCAATGTACATGATATTACTGGCTCAAAAATTCTCTCTAAGTAGAGAAAGCAAGTGCTGGAAGCAAGGGTCACTCTGTCTCCAATGATAAAGCCATTCCTCCATGCAGCTCAGACCAAGTTTTCCCTAAGTAACAGTCAGAGAGGGGAGGAAAGACAGAATGAACATCATCTAGAGATTCAAAGACATTACCAGGTTCTCCACCAACAAAACTAACTGGGGAGAAAAAAATTCAAATGAATTGGCCAGGTGCTATAATTTCAGAAGACATTCAATAAATCCTTACACTGGGTCATGAGAGAGGAGAAGCTTGGTGAAGTCAGACAGAGGTCCACCCTCAAACCTAGGTCAGGTTCCAGAGAATTCTACTCTGAGCAGACAAGTACCTACTCAGATGCGGCAGACCTGTGCAGTTTGCTTCTAAATCTACATCTTCCCCTGTTTTACCCCAACTTCTCTGAACTCCTTTTATATTTTGGATCAGTCCCCAAAAACCTTTCTCCATATTGACCTTGCCTTGAATGTTATGAATGGCTGTAATAGAATTTCAAAAATCTGAAGAAAAACCGTTTACTGTATTGTTTGCGTCAGATTGGGCTGCTCCAAAGCAGATGTGAAGGTTCCTTAAAACTTTATTATACTCTATGTGTTATAGAATATTTTTGTCCCCGACGATCTTTGGTGCTTCCTCTTCCACTCTGCATGGGCCCCTGACAGATGAGCCCTTTGGATTATATCAAAGGACCCCTTAGCCTCTGTCATTTTGTGGGTTTTAGCCAACAGGAGGTAAGTGAGTGAGGACAGGAGGCCAGCTTCCTCCCTGCCAGGTGACTGATGTCTGGCCACATTCCTCAACCAGGCTTTTGTCCTAACAGTGACCTTTTTCCAAATTCCTTGAATTTCTTCAATCTTTTGCCCCTACTGGTCTGTCACTAGCTCATAATTTCCCATACTGACTTTCCTGAATTCTTCCAAAGCTCTTTTTAGAGGTTCTCTTTACTTTAATTTCTTCAAATCACTGGTTTAAATATGCCATCTGCTTCCTGCCAGGACACCAATTAATATGTTTCCTATCCATTTACCAGGAAATCAATGTTTTAAAGAGAGATGAAAGGACAGGAAGGAAAAGGGCATGCAAACTTTGTGTTCCTGGACCTTGTCTTAGGAAAATGAAATGTTGCTTTCCATATATTGCCTCCACCCACAGGTCATGGCTAATGTAGCAAGTGCCAACAGATCTCCAATAATCGTAGATAAGAGAGTGGGTAAATTGTGGTGTCGCCCATAGGATTTTAACCCAGAGTAAAAACTGTTGGGAAGTGTCTCCATTTTGGTATCTTGGTAGAGGTTGCCATGTCATCAATTTATAATCCGATGAATGGAACAAACTTAACTCTCAGACCCATGTGCAGTTGGGGCCCTGATGTCCCTGCTTGCAGGATGGTTCCACCTATTTTTTCTGTACTCCTGGCCCTCTGTCTTGACAGATACTTTTTATTAGTGTAGCTATTTTATATTATATATTAGTGTAGCTATATTAGTGTAGCTATTAGTGAACATATAGCATATATATGCTTGTGTTTTGACTAATTCAATCCTGCCTTTTAATTTTCTTATTGCTGTCTGTGTTTATAAATAATAGTCTCACATCATTTGCTATTTTAGTTAGGGTCACTACAAAAAGCTATAGATAAAAAGAAGTAGTTTGCACCAAGATTGAAGCTTTCCCCCCCCCCCCCCAAGGTGCTCTCTACTCCGCAAACTCTGTTCTGCAATTCAGATTCTAAATACTCATATTAACAGTTTTTTGAAGGAAAGACCAAGAATCCACCCCTAACATTGTAAGTAATGGATTTTGTTTTTTTAAAAAAATGACCAAATACAAGTAGGTTGCATATTATTTGGAAATAATTAATTCACAGTCTTAAGCTTACATCATATATCATGATACTAGAGTTATATTGGTATTTCTGTCTCGAAGAATGGTTTTGAAAACATTTGTAACCATGATCATGCATCATATAAATATGCAAAGTTTGTGTAGGTGAGAAGAAAATAAAGGAAAACCCAGAATGATGTTTCATCTTCATCAAATAATGTGATCATCGGAGGGAAATGGCTATCATCTTCAGAAGCTCTCTCCAGATTTCTCTACGTTTGTCTATACAAAAGCGAAGGAAGCATTTTCAGATTTACCTCTTTATAGGAATATGTGTACCTCTTTCAGATTTCCAGGAACTATGCCAAATTTGATGAGTATTTTACGTTTTAATAATGGATATGTAATCCCTTAAATGTGCTTCAAGTGGAATCAAAAACAACTAGCAAAGGACAATAACACAGCAAAATTGGGATAGTATTAGTAAAAGAAATGTAAAAATGTTTTGAGATCTTCACGTCAGTTCATACCAACCATTGTTATTATCCTCATACACAACATTTTAATACCTCTAAGAAACAGTGGCTTCAGTATTTTATAGTGTATGTCAGCTTAATTTTACTTACTGAACAACTTAAATTGCTGTGAAATAATTCAAGGCAAATCTCTAGTCTTTCAAAGAACTTTATTTTTTTTCCCAATAAATGAAATTTATTGTCAAATTGGTTTCCCTACAACACCCAGTGCTCATCCCAAAAGGTGCCCTCCTCAATACCCATCACCCACCTTCCCCTCCCTCCCACTCCCTATCAACCCTCAGTTTGTTCTCAGTTTTCAAGAGTCTCTTATGCTTTAGCTCTCTCCCACTCTAACCTCTTTTTTTTTTTTTCCTTCCCCTCCTCCATGGGTTTCTGTTAAGTTTCTCAGGATCCACATAAGAGTGAAAACATATGGTATCTGTCTTTCTCTGTATGGCTTATTTCACTTAGCATCAGACTCTCCAGTTCCATCCACATTGTTACAAAAGGCCATATTTCATTTTTTCTCATTGCCACGTAGTATTCCATTGTGTATATAAACCACAATTTCTTTATCCATTCATCAGTTGATGGACATTTAGGCTCTTTCCATAATTTGGCTGTTGTTGAGAGTGCTGCTATAAACATTGGGGTACAAGTGCCCCTATGCATCAGTACTCCTGTATCCCTTGGATAAATTCCTAGCAGTGCTATTCCTGGGTCATAGGGTAGGTCTATTTTTAATTTTCTAAGGAACCTCCACACTGCTTTCCAGAGCGGCTGCACCAATTTCCATTCCCACCAACAGTGCAAGAGGGTTCCCGTTTCTCCACATCCTCTCCAGCATCTATAGTCTCCTGATTTGTTCATTTTACCCACCCTGACTGGCGTGAGGTGATATCTGAGTGTGGTTTTGATTTGTATTTCCCTGATAAGGAGTGACGTTGAGCATCTTTTCATGTGCCTGTTGGCCATCTGGATGTCTTCTTTAGAGAAGTGTCTATTCATGTTTTCTGCCCATTTCTTCACTGGGTTATTTGCTTTTCGGGTGTGGAGTTTGCTGAGTTCTTTATAGATTTTGGATACTAGCCCTTTGTCCGATATGTCATTTGCAAATATCTTTTCCCATTCCGTTGGTTGCCTTTTAGTTTTGTTGGTTGTTTCCTTTGCTGTGCAGAAGCTTTTTATCTTCATAAGGTCCCAGTAATTCACTTTTGCTTTTAATTCCTTTGCCTTTGGGGATGTGTTGAGTAAGAGATTGCTACGGCTGAGGTCAGAGAGGTCTTTTCCTGCTTTCTCCTCTAGGGTTTTGATGGTTTCCTGTCTCACATTCAGGTCCTTTATCCATTTTGAGTTTCTTTTTGTGAATGGTGTGAGAAAGTGGTCTAGTTTCAACCTTCTGCATGTTGCTGTCCAGTTCTCCCAGCACCATTTGTTAAAGAGACTGTCTTTTTTCCATTGGATGTTCTTTCCTGCTTTGTCAAAAATGAGTTGGCCATACGTTTGTGGGTCTAGTTCTGGGGTTTCTATTCTATTCCATTGGTCTATGCGTCTGTTTTTGTGCCAATACCATGCTGTCTTGATGATGACAGCTTTGTAGTAGAGGCTAAAGTCTGGGATTGTGATGCCTCCTGCTTTGGTCTTCTTCTTCAAAATTACTTTGGCTATTTGGGGCCTTTTGTGGTTCCATATGAATTTTAGGATTGCTTATTCTAGTTTCGAGAAGAATGCTGGTGCAATTTTGATTGGGATTGCATTGAATGTGTAGATAGCTTTGGGTAGTATTGACATTTTGACAATATTTATTCTTCCAATCCATGAGCAGGGAATGTCTTTCCATTTCTTTATATCTTCTTCAATTTCCTTCATAAGCTTTCTATAGTTTTCAGCATACAGATCTTTTACATCTTTGGTTAGATTTATTCCTAGGTATTTTATGCTTCTTGGTGCAATTGTGAATGGTATCAGTTTCTTTAATTGTCTTTCTGTTGCTTCACTGTTAGTGTATAAAAATGCAACTGATTTCTGTACATTGATTTTGTATCCTGCAACTTTGCTGAATTCATGTATCAGTTCTAGCAGACTTTTGGTGGAATCTATCAGATTTTCCATGTATAATATCATGTCATCTGCAAAAAGCGAAAGCTTGACTTCATCTTTGCCAATTTGGATGCCTTTGATTTCCTTTTGTTGTCTGATTGCTGATGCTAGAACTTCCAACAATATGTTAAACAACAGCGGTGAGAGTGGGCATCCCTGTCATGTTCCTGATCTCAGGGAAAAAGCTCTCAGTTTTTCCCCGTTGAGGATGATGTTAGCTGTGGGCTTTTCATCAATGGCTTTTATGATGTTTAAGTATGTTCCTTCTATCCCGACTTTCTCAAGGGTTTTTATTAAGAAAGGGTGCTGGATTTTGTCAAAGGCCTTTTCTGCATCGATTGACAGGATCATATCGTTCTTATCTTTTCTTTTATTAATGTGATGTATCACGTTGATCGATTTGCGAATGTTGAACCAGCCCTGCATCCAAGGAATGAATCCCACTTGATCATGGTGAATAATTCTTTTTATATGCCGTTGAATTCGATTTGCTAGTATCTTATTGAGAATTTTTGCATCCATATTCATCAGGGATATTGGCCTGTAGTTCTCTTTTTTTACTGGGTCTCTGTCTGGTTTAGGAATCAGAGTAATACTGGCTTCATAGAATGAGTCTGGAAGTTTTCCTTCCCTTTCTATTTCTTGGAATAGCTTGAGAAGGATAGGTATTATCCCTGCTTTAAACGTCTGGTAGAACTCCCCTGGGAAGCCATCTGGTCCTGGACTCTTATTTGTTGGGAGATTTTTGATAACCGATTCAATTTCTTCGCTGGTTATGGGTCTGTTCAAGCTTTCTATTTCCTCCTGATTGAGTTTTGGAAGAGTGTGGGTGTTTAGGAATTTGTCCATTTCTTCCAGGTTGTCCAATTTGTTGGCATATAATTTTTCATAGTATTCCCTGATAATTGTTTGTATCTCTGAGGGATTGGTTGTAATAATTCCATTTTCATTCATGATTTTATCTATTTGGGTCATCTCCCTTTTCTTTTTGAGAAGCCTGGCTAGAGGTTTGTCAATTTTGTTAATTTTTCAAAAAACCAACTCTTGGTTTCGTTGATCTGCTCTACAGTTTTTTTTTAGATTCTATATTGTTTATTTCTGCTCTGATCTTTATTATTTCTCTTCTTCTGCTGGGTTTAGGCTGCCTTTGCTGTTCTGCTTCTATTTCCTTTAGGTGTGCTGTTAGATTTTGTATTTGGGATTTTTCTTGTTTCTTGAGATAGGCCTGGACTGTAATGTATTTTCCTCTCAGGACTGCCTTTGCTGCATTCCAAAGCGTTTGGATTGTTGTATTTTCATTTTCGTTTGTTTCCATATATTTTTTAATTTCTTCTCTAATTGCCTGGTTGACCCACTCATTCTTTAGTAGGGTGTTCTTTAACCTCCATGCTTCAAAGAACTTTAAAAGAATAATGAATTAGAGCTCTATTTAGAAATTATTTTCTAATAAAACATTGTAAGTGGTTGGGTCCTTACATCTAGCTTGAAAGCCCGTGTATAGGAGAAGAAACTCACAATGGCTCATACAGCTGACACATCTACTAAACCCTGTGACACAGAATGAGCAGGAACACGAATATGTTTTTAACTAGAATCCAGGTGGCAACAACTGAATGTGCGGCCCTTAACGGACGGTGTGTATTTTCTATCTGCAAAGGGCGTCTGGCCTTTGAGCAGGGAACACATAATGAAAATGCCTCAGGGCAAAACACAGAGAGGACTGCTCCTTTAAAAAAGGACTCAGAATAGTATAAAGTCTCGTCTTTTCCTAGGGACGTAGGAAAGATTATCTCTGCTAATATTTGGAAACATAATTAGATAGAGAAACACATCATCGGATGCATTGGAGGATTGGACAAAGTACACAGTGGCTGGAATTGTCCGTTGATGAAATATAATCCAATAGACATGTCACTCCGTCATTAAGGATGGTGACTCCGCTTAGAATCAGGAGACTCTCTGTAATGGTTCAGAAGCAATAAATAAACTCAGAGTACACTCAAGAGAGAGAAAATTTAAGGGAGGATCTCATGAAATGGCAGATTTTCAGGTCTGAACATGTGTTTCTTTTTCACACATGCTTCAGATTCATGTCGGTTGTAGCTCGAAGTCCATTTTCTTTTGAATTTTTTAAGTCTGTTGCTTGTTAGGATCCACATGTTCCCAGTCATTGTTTTATCGATCCCCTCTGATAAGCACTCACTCGGTGCTTTTAGTGTAGAGAACGTTATACAAGCTCACGGGGTTCTGGAAATACACCTAAAATATATTGCCTTGGTCCCTAAAGACTAAACTCCACATGCTTTTTGAGGCGAAAAGAAGATGCATCTTTCCACCTTGAGTCACATCTTAGCCTAAACCCAGTTAGAATACTGGGAAAGAGTCTTGGATTTACATAGACACACGGGGTTCAGATTGCTATTTCCTACGTTGTTGCAATTCAACAAATTATTAAAATTACTGAATGGCAGTGCTACCTCTGTAGGCATTTGTATACAGAAAAGAAAAATCTGAACTGGTGACTCCTTTTTGTTGTTGTTGTTATAGTGTATTTCTTCAGTGAATAAATATAGCACCATTAGGAGAAATATAAAGAGATTTCTTATAAGAAATTGCTCATGAAATTATGTAGGTGCATAAATCCCAAGTCTGCAGGGTGAGTCAACAAGTTGAAGATCCAGGAGAATCAATCATGTACTTCCTGTCCAAAGGCCAGCAGGCGTAGGACTCAGGAAGAGCCAAAGTTTTGGCTTGAGTCCAAAGGCAGGAAAAAATTTAATGTCCCAGTCTGAAGGTAATCAGGCCGAAAGAATTCTCTCTCACTCAGGGGACCGTCCATCAGCCTTTTTTTTTTTTTTTTCCTAGTCATGCCTTTGACTGATTAGATCAGACCCACCCTCATGAGGGACAGCAATCTGTTTTACCCAGTTTCTTAATTCATATGTTAATCTCATCCACAAAGACCCTCACATCCTCACCCAGAATAATGTTTGACAAAATATCTGGGTACTCGGTGGCCCAATCAAGTTGACACACAAAATTAAACATCGTGCTTTAGACTTTCCAGTCTGATTATAGACACAAGAAGTATCCCTTTAAAAGTTTGCATAACCAACACAACATTCATTCACCGGCTGAGTAGCACCATCCAAGTCTTCTAGATAACTGTGGTCAGGAACTTACTGAGGTCCTCCCATATCTCAGACACTGTGAATTGAATCTCGTTCACAGAGGTACAGCTATAGACATGAAATAAGTGCAATATATACTTCATATGACATAATAGGGAGTTTGGACTTTATCTGATTGAAAGGGAGAAGCTAAAGACAGATTTAAGTAGGAAAGTAATTTGGTCAGATATGTCTTAAAATCATTACTTTCACAATAATGATCAGGGTGATCAGAGAGATAGTTAATGTTTTGTGGCTCCTATTTCCTGGACTTCCAAATATGAGAACACCCCAGGGCTCAGTCTTTGTTATTTACCAATAACATCTACTTCACCTCATTATTTTGGGCCTCTTCTGCAGTGCTTAAAAACGGGCTGACATTTACCCAGGACCTGAATACCTGCACAGTCTCTGCACATCCTAAGAGATGTGTCCTCTTCCTCCTTCCCAGATTGCCTTGCCATTAATCTTTCAGTCTCATTCTAACTTGCGAACCTTTTGAAAAACTCACACTCAATTCCTCTGAAGTGCCATAGATGCATACCTTAGGCCAAGTCTTCATGAAGTGGAACACCAGGTATCGGTCCAAAGTCCTGCGCGCTGGGAGAATTTTCCTCCACTGCTGTGTTACAGGGTCATCCTCAAGTAGAGTTGCGTTTACTTCTAGCTCGTGCCAGCATATTATGAAGATCCATTTTATGGCTCGTCTGATATTTTCCTCCTCCATTAACTTATAATTGGGAACTCCTGATGAAGCCGTAAGTGTGCCATAAAGGAATAAGAGTAAAGCAGTAAAGCAGTGAGAGCAGATACCACGAGAACCTGAACCATCTGCTCATGGTGTTTGCATCAGCCTTTAAAATCTTCCTAGGTTTGGCCTTCCATAATATTTCCACTTTTTTTTCAAGTTTTGGCAGTGAGTACCACAACCAGTTATGACCACTGGGCCTCCAACTATCCTACGTTAAGACATTCATTTCTGCTTGGCCTCAGAGCAAGTCAACCTTTGCTTTAACAATGGGGAATAGTTGTTGGCAGTGGAAAGCATTGTCCTTCTCCGAAAGTGTAGCATCTACTCTGATTCTCTTCTGAGGGTTTCCCAGTGGCTCTATACAGTATACATGCCACAGACACTTCCCGTACGATGGATTCTGTTGAGTTATGAGAACCAAGTGGCAGGAAAACTTGGATCACAGTCTACATCCTCTTCAAGTCATTTTTTGTTTTGTTCTGAACTCCACTTGGAATTGGTAGCCCTGAAGATTATACAGTATATGGGTCAGACCAACACAAATGTGTTTCTTACTTTGTGGTCAACAGTGAACATGCAACACTCGTTTCTCACTTTAAAGATGATATACTTGCAGGGCAGTCGGGTGGCTTAATGGGTTAAGCATCCAACTGTTGGTTTTGGCTCAGGTCATGATCTCATGGTTTGTGAGTCTCAGCCCCGCATCGGGCTCTGTACTGACCGCACGTTGCCTGCTTGAGATTCTCTCCTTATCTCTCTGCCCCTACCTTGCTTGTGCTCTCTTTAAATAAACAAACAAACAAACAACAAGCAAACTTTAAAAAAAGGTGATATACAACTTGCAGACATCACATTAATCGATCCCTAGAAACTTCACCAATGGAACAAGCCTCCGAAATCTCTCAAGTATTATCGTCACTCTTTGATGTGCGTACAGCTTACTAAATTACCTAGAATGCTTACTACTTCCTGCCTACCCAGTTCAATTAACTTCCTATCATTAAGATAATGACCGTGTTTCTGTGCTATCAAGATTACCAAGTTCTCCTTGTACACTTTTCTGTGCTATCAAGATTACCAAGTTCTCCTTGTACACTTTTGTATGGTAGGAATATAAATCGGTACCGCCATTATGAAAGACAGTTTGGAGGTTCCTCAAAAAAATGAAAAATAGGACTGCCAGCAATCTGACTTCTGGGTTTATATTTAAAGGAAATAAAACGGCTATCTCAAATAGATATCTGAGCTCTCAAGCTCACTGAAGCACTATTCACAATAACCAAGATGTGGAAACAGCCTCAGTTTCTGTTGATGGATGAATGGATAAAGAAAATGCGGTGTGTATATACAATGAAATACTATTCAGTTTTTTTTTTTTTTAATAAGGAAATCCTGTCATGAATGACAACATGGATTAACCTGGAGGCCATCATGCTATGTGCAATAAGCCAAACACAGAGAGACAGTATTTACATGTAGAATCTAAAAAAGTTGAACTCATAAAAACAGAGGAAAAAGAGTGGTTCCATGGGACTAAGAGGGGGGGGGAATATGGGGCGATGTTGGTCAAAGGGTACTTCTAGTTGTGAGGTCAATAAGTTGTGGACACCTAATATACAGTATGGTGACTAGAGTTAATGATTTATTATATACTTGAAATATGCTAACAAAGTAGATCTTAAGTATTCTTACCATACACATACATGGTAAATGAAAAGGTGATATATATGCTAATTAGCTTAATTGTGGTAATCATTTCTCCATATATATATATATATATATATATATATATATATATATATATATAAACACCATATTATACATCTGAAATAGATATGATTTTTATTTATCCATCATTCCTCACTAAAGCTGGGGGGAGGGGGGAAGATTAAAGATCACCAATTTCTTCTAGAATATATAATGAGAGAGGAGGAGAACTGTCACAATCCAGAGACAAGAGACTATGGGGACACGAAGTCCTTGCCAGTTGAAGACAAACAATTTCTGAATGTCTCTGATAGCAGGGATGTAGAAAAAAATGTTTCTAGGCCAATAATTGTATGCCAGGTGCCAAAAGTTTCTGTTTATTTGTTTCAGCAAAGATAACACATTTGGATTTATAATTGTGAATTACAGCATGACCTGATTATGTCTACAATAATCTGTCATTTTGCATGAACCATTTAGCTTTTTTACTGACCAAAATGTACAAATTAAATAAGGATGATATGGTAATCAAGACGTTTGCATCTATTAGGGCTTTGATAAAAGTACTAATTTGTCATATTTCGAGGGAGCCCATATAGCTTTTGGTTTATTGTCTTGGGGAAGCATTTCTAGGGACTTCCACATGCCCTTTCTTACTATAAAAGTTCAGGGAACCATTGTGGGGATTCTTTCAATTTTTTAGTGTATCTATTCCTATAATAGTGCCTGGATCTGGAAAACAAAACAAAACAAAACAAAACAAAACAAGGGATGGACCCTCAGTCCCACTGGAGAGATTATGAGATTTATCTAAATTTCCAATTATTATCTGGTCTCCAAAAGCCTCTGCAGCCAGTGGGCTGGGGTGGTACTTTAGGTCTGGTGATTGTTGCAATTTCAAAGCTACTATGTAATATTAATGAGAAAGCGTGAGCATTTATCTTTTTGAGGTCCCTGTGGCTCTAGAAATGGCCCCTGACTACTTTGGGAAACGCTTAGGAAAACATGCTTGGTGTATATCTGTAGCCACATGACTATGTCTTCCTCAAAGGGATAAGGTCTTACCCTCAATCAATCTGGATCAGTTAACTAGTTTATACCCTTTGGTAAAGACCATGACCTCCATGTCAGTGGCTCAAGTTTGGTTTCTTTAATTAAAAAAGAAAAAAATTTATTTTTGAGAGACAGAAAGAGACAAAGCACAAGCATGGGAGGGGCAGAGAGAGAGGGAGACACAGAATCCGAAGCAGGCTCCAGGCTCTGAGCTGTCAGCACAGAGCCCAACACAGGGCTTGAACCCACAAACAGTGAGATCATGACCTGAACCAAAGTCTGACATTTAACCAACTGAACCAACCAGGTGCCTCTCAAGTTTGGTTTCTTTGTATCATACTTAGAAAATATCTGTTTATATAAGTGTCAAGCAGCATCTTAGAATGTTATTTATCTATTTAATTCTTCAGTATTCTATGATTAATTAGTTATCACAACAGTTCCTTATGGGTCCAAACACTCTGATTACCACTCTTGTGGGGAACTGTGGCTTATTATGAAAATTGTTCCCACCTTGTCTCTAATGACAAATTTTATCTCTGAAACTTCAGTAGAAATGTACAGCCAAGGGGTGCTTGGGTTGCTTTGTTGGGCATCTGGCTCTTGATTTCAGCTCAGCTCATGATCTCAGGTTCATGAGTTCGAGCCCCACATTGAATTCTGCACTGACAGCATGGAGTCTGCTTGGGCTTCTATCTCTGCCTCTATCTTTGCCCCTCTTCCACTTGTGCATGTTTCCCCTACCCCCATTTCTCTCAAAATAAATAAATAAATAAATAAATAAATAAATAAATAAATAAACAAACATTAAAAAAAGAAAGGTGCAGCCAAACTATGGCAATCTAACAACACTTGAGCCCTAGGAGTAATACCATGAATTCTTCTTTGCCTGCACTATTCTGCTACTGATGCCTCACTGTCCAAACTCCTCTGAAAGCCAAAGGGGAAAGGAAGCACACTGATACAATCTAGAGCACAGAGCAGGATGGAGAAGGATGGAGAGTGAATCTAGGAAAGCAAAGGGAAAAGAGCCAGTACCCCCACTAGAAGGTGAGGTCCATGGTGGCAGGGACATTGTCTATTATCTTTCTTGTAGCATACCCAACTCTTAGTCACAGTCACATAGTACATGCTTCATAAATATTTGTTGAATGGATGGACACATGATTTTATGGAAGGGTGGACGTACTTGAAATTGCAGACATGTAGCTATATATCAGGAAAAGTACATACAAGGAAAACGCATGAGAGAATGGCAAATAGATACTACGGTAGTTAGATTTCCAATAGATGATGGCTTTCTGTGTTAGCGCTGCTTTTAAAGGACAGACTTAGCCTGGTTTCTCTAGATAAACAGTGACTCTTTAAAGACTACCTGTTACCACTTGGGATATATGGTAATATTTCAGAATCAAAAGGAATTTCTGGCTTTACCCTAAAATGTTTCTTTCCAAATTGGTCATAGAAATGTGTGGCTCTATGTTGTGATGACATTAGGCTCAATACACTCTTTCCATGTCAAACTGATAGACTCTTAGGAAAGAGGATGATTATCCATTTCAATGTAAACAAAATTTTTATACCGTTTCTCAAAAACTATTTTATTAGGGAAGAGAAAAGGAGAGTACTTTGATACTGGGTATCCAATGGGGAACAAAGAAACATATTTTTAATGTTCTGGGACCAATAGTAAAAGAAAGACTCAAATGTAATGGTAGAATTTATGGTCTGTGGCAAACAAACAAACAAACAAACAAGCAAACAAACAAAAACCACTGGTCACAAATTATCTGAAACTCTTTAGACTAAAAATTCATGTTAATTTCTTAGTCTTTTAACATTTATTTTAATATTTATTATTTTGAGAGAGAGAGAGCACAAGTGAGGGAAGGACAGAGAGAGAGAAAGACAGAATCTGAAGCAGGCTCCAGGCTCTGAGCTGTTAGCACAGATCCCGACACAGGGCTCGAACTCATGAACTGTGAGATCATGACCTGAGCTGAAGTCAGGTGCTCAACCGACTGAGCCACCCAGATGCCCCAGTTTCTTAGTCTTTTGATGCCAGGCCTAGCCTTTGGCTTTACTTTGTTTAGTGGGTATGAGAAAATGTGATGTAAGCAAAGGCTTGTGCATTGGGGGCTTGCTTGTTGTTATTGCTGGGACCCCTTCCAGTTCCACAGAAATGAATTTGGGATAATCTGCTGGATGACAAGATCTACAAGGCCTTGCTCCATATGACATCAAGCCAGCCACCAGACAGGTAGACAGGTGCCCTAGACAAACGACTTCCAGCCACCAGATATGTTTGTGAAGCAATCCTAAATTATTCTACCCCCAAATAACTTGACCCAGGCCATAAGAAACACCTAGTCAATCCACAAAACCATGAAAAACAATAAATGTTTATGATTTTAAGTACTAGTTCTTGGAATGATTTGTTATTCATTTTTTTGTCGTTGTTTTTTTTGCGATTAACAGAGTTTTTTTTTTTTTTTCCTCCTGGATAAGAAGAAATAATGTCTAAGTATTTGGAGTGACAAGAATACATGGTGCTAAAGAGATTTACCTGAAATACCATAGCACTGACTCCTGCCCTTTACTACTCTGATTTACCTCCTCTTTATCATTTCTCACTCTTCCCCCAGGATTCCAAATTGGTATTGGATTTGTTGTGGGCAGAGCCAATCATACTTGTTGTGGGTGAAGAAGTCTCTTTGTCACTAAGAGACATGTTAGGGTCATCTGTCAACTTCTACCACAGGACCTTCATTCTTGTTCAAGTTGCAAATTCCCTAGGCTGAGGTCATATTTTAAACTGCTTTCTGTCACTTTTGCTTTTCATGAGAAGAAATTTCAGCTTCATTCTCAAGAGGAGATTTTGATAGAGAAACAGCATGAGACTAATGGATTCCTAGAGATAAAAAGTGGCAGCATAACTGATTAGAAAAAGGAAAGCATGTTGAGGAAGGGAGAGAATTCGAAAATAAAAATCCAACTACTCTAAATTTTGCCAGCAGTGGACTTTGATCATGTGTGCATATCACATACTTTCAATTCCTGTAACTGAATCCTTTGTAAAACTTCCGTAACACCTTTCTCTCTCTTTCCTTTCCTGTCTAAGACAAGACAACCCCAAAATAATTTTCAAGAACATAAATATACCAGTTACTAAATGAAAAACAAGCAATACATATTAGATGCACACTAAATTATATGTTATATGTATATATGTTATATGTATCTATATACATGTACACGACTATATTATATGCACTATTATATGTACTAATCATGCCATAAGCTTCTAGTTAAATTTCCCTTCTTCCCCTATCCTCCCTCAGACTTCCATAATTATTAGAATCATGCTTTAAGCAGTAAAGAACTGTGGGTATAATGTGATACACCTTTTATTGCTAACATGAGAGTAAAAGGCAATTGTCATCTTTGAGCAGTGTTATTTGATTATAGGGGTGAATTCCATATGAGAATGATAGAGCCATTTTAAGGTTATCAGAAAGATAGCTACCAAAAAAATGTATTATTTACAAAATGCAATTTGAGCTTGCCCTTTGTCCTGTCACAATTCAAGAAAATGAGATGCTTTTTGAAATTAAAAGACAATATCCGAAAGCAGATAAAAGAGAGATTGATATTTTTCAGGCACATAGCACCTTCTATCCCAAAAAGCTTTACACCATAATAATTTGCATTCCATAGTACTTTTCTTGTGAGATTTTTCAAAGCCTATTACATTAATATGAATTTGACTATGATGCATTTCCTTGAAGTAGGGATTTATTCTTCATATCCCTGTTTTACACATAAGCACATCAGGTGCTTTGCTGAAGGCTACACAGCAACTTACAAGTCAGTTAGGAAATTGATCCTAGAAATCCTAATTTCCTATCTCTTGTTCCGGTACCTTGACAAAACCATTTTCCAAATAGAGAAGCATATTACTCTTCAGCTAAATAGCAAATTAAAGACATGCTGTCTCATGTAATCTTGTAAATATGCTTTAAAAGCCACCAGCACTCCCGAGAGTTTTACCGTCTGGTTCCCATGGTGGCAAAAAAGAAATGGAGCTGAGAGCGGAAGACACACTGAATTGTTTTCAGCAGCCAGAGGTGGACTTCTGCACAGACAAGAGCGTTTGATTAGAATCTCCAGATTATCTTTGCATTAGAGAAGTCAATTTCATCTGCGGCCCTGCTGGAGAATACCAGACCTAGAAAAGAGAAAACAAGGTATGAAAACTCCTAACCAATCTGTGGCAAACACATTTAGTATTAAGTACTTACAGCCTGTGGCCACCACCCCCCAAGATGGCTCCCAGTGACCCTTGCTTCTTAGCATCCGTGCTCTTGTGATTGTACACCCTCACTGAATTAGGGCTGCATCAAAACAAGTGTTGCAGCTTCCACCTTGGTCACTAGAACCACTCCTTCAGGGAAGCCAGCCACCATGACATGAGAACATTTAAGCAGCCCTGAGGCCCAAGTGGAAAGGAGCGAAGACTTTGGTAGACAACCAGCACTGGTATTCTAACCATGCCATCGTGGGAGTGAGATGCTCCCAGCCCAATCGAGCCTTCAGATGACTGCAGCCTAGTGAACCACATGCTCATGAAAGACCTTATACCATGTCTTTCAGCACTGCTCCCCAAATCCTGACCTACAGTGACAATGAGAGATATGAAAGATAATAAATGATTATTGTTTTCTTAGTCACTAAGTTCTGGGGGAATTTGATGTCTAGTTCTGGCTAACTAATATTTAATCAAACAATTGATAAGCCTGAGAAAAATAAGTTGTTAAATTAGGGGTTTTGTTTGTTTGTTTGTTAGTTTTCTCAATTCAATTCAACAGGTATTTAATGAACATCTACTCTCTGTTGGGTACCATAGAAAAGACACTGATAGGTAAGCACCAAGCCTGAGGACAAAAGTGGGTTATCTCACTTAGAAAAAGAAATTAAGGGGCGCCTGGGTGGCGCAGTCGGTTAAGCGTCCGACTTCAGCCAGGTCACGATCTCACGGTCCGTGAGTTCGAGCCCCGCGTCAGGCTCTGGGCTGATGGCTCAGAGCCTGGAGCCTGTTTCCGATTCTGTGTCTCCCTCTCTCTCTGTCCCTCCCCCGTTCATGCTCTGTCTCTCTCTGTCCCAAAAATAAATAAACGTTGAAAAAAAAAAAAAAAAAAAATTAAAAAAAAAAAAAAAAAAGAAAGAAAAAGAAATTAAGGTAAATACTCAGGTGAAAAGCATGCAAACTTCAAAAGATAAAAGATATTCATTATTAAATTCCTTACTTACGATTTTTCAATGGCTTTCCATAGCACTTTTGAGTTAAAATTAAACTCTGTGTCTCACCTGGGTCCTAACTAAGCCTCACCTGCTGCTTCTCCAAACATTCTGGACTTCAGTCTCTTGAACATGCCAGGCTTTTTATTATCTAGAGCCTGAGTGGATGCTCTTCCTTCAGCCTCATCCAGCTCCATTCTCCCACCCCTGGCCTTGGTCATATCCTTAATATCATTAACTTCTTCAGGTCTCAGCTTAAATGTCACCTTTATGAGCCTTTTTTGGAGTACTTTTTGTAACCCCCCCATCACTACATGCACACATACAGATACAGAGAAACACACATTTTTATTGTCATGTCATTCTTACTTGTTTCCCTTAAATCACCAATCCATTTTTTTTAAGTTTATTTCTTTAGTCTGAGAAAGTGAAAGAGAGAAAGCATGAGTAGAAGAGAGGCAGAGCGAGAGGGAGAGAAAATCGCAAGCAGGCTCCTCACCGTCAGTGCCGAGCCCGATGTGGGGCACAAACTCGTGAACCGTGAGATCATGCCCTGGGCTGAAGTCAGATGCTCAAAGTCACATGGTCAACTGACTGAGCCACCCAGGTGCCCCTCACCCATCTAATTTGTCAAACGGAGTCTGTGTTTGTTTTCTTTACCAATTTTTATATACCCATTAGTTAGCACTATGTGTCCATATGTTAGGTGCTTAATAAATGCTCAATGAATACCTAAAAATCAAAAAAATAAAAATAAAAATAAATCACTATGAACATTGGAGGGCTTGTGGGATCCCTTTAGGAAAGACTTCCTGGAAGCAGTGGCACTTAAGGGAGGTTTACTGATTGCTTTAGGCTTCAGAAAGCTAGCATATGTGATAGAAATTTATTCCACTGGAATCATTGTGTATGGAGAGTGAGGAGGAAGAACAGTAATGGTTTTTCAGAGAATTGTGGGTTTTTTTTGTAGCCAGTCTTCATCCTTGGCAGAGTAAACACTCGAGTCTGTGTTTGAATATAATACAGTATTGCCTGGCAGAAATTGTAGGGAAGAACATAAATACCACCCCAGCTGAATTGTGTTTGTTATGAATTGAATCGCTGCTATTGATTCAAAATTCAAAAATGGAATGAGGGAGTAACGCTCCATCAGTGGTGGTTCTGCAGTGTGGGTGTGGGAAGAATGAGGTGGGTCTATAAGAATTGATCTGCAGTATTGTGTTTACATTCTGCATGCTCCAAATCTGAACATTTTACTGAGATATTGTTGAAAACTACTGGACACAGGTCATTTTAAGCAAAACATCTGAGAGTGGGATATGAATATGAAACAATGCCCAATTAAAGAACAGCCTACGACATAAAAATATAAGGAATTGAAGCTTCCACTGCTTTGTGAAGACAGAACCACAGATGCCACGAGTTTAAGTTAGGAGACACTTTTTCACATTGATCCCAATCTAATAAGTTTGTTTTTGCAAAATGTCACAAAAAGTTCTAACTCCTTGGTGAAAAAAAAAATGCGTATGTAATGAAACTAACCAACCAACATGTACTACAGAATGATGCACATAGTTTGTAGCTTGGGTGGAGAATCTCATCAATGGAGTTGCCCATATTTGGACATATATGTGACTAAACCTACCAGTTGAAATGAGAAGACCAATTATAGGGATCTTAGGCCTGATTTAAGAAACCATAAATCATATGGTTCTTATCCTTTCTTTTATTAATGTTGTATATCACATTGATTGATTTGCAAATATCAAACCACTCTTGAACCCAGGAATAAATCCCACTTGATTGTAGTGACTGATTTTTTTTTTTTTTTTTTTAGTGTATTGTTGGATTTGGTTTGCTAGTATTTTATTGAGAATTTTTGCATCCATGTTCATCAGGAATATTGGCCTTTAGTTCTCTTTTTTAGTGGAGTCTTTATATGGTTTTGGTATCAGGGTAATCCTGGTTTCTTAGAATGGATTTAGAAGTTTTCCTTCCTTTTCAGTTTTTTGGAGTAGCTTGAGAAAAATAGGTATTAACTCTTCTTTACATGTTTGGTAGAACTTGCCTGTGAAGCCATCTGATCCTGGACTTTTGCTTATTGGGAAGTTTTTTTGTTTTGTTTTGTTTTTATGTTTATTTATCTTTGACAGAGAGAGAGACAGACAGAGCCTGAGCAGGGGACAGGCAGAAAGAGAGGGAGACAAAGAATCCAAAACAGGCTCCAGGCCCCGAGCTGTCAGCACAGAGCCCGTTGCAGGTCTTGAACTCACGGACAGCGAGATCATGACCTGAACCAAAGTCGGATGTCCAGCCCACTGAGCCCACCAGGTGCCCCTGGAGTTTTTTGATTACTGACTCAATTACTTTGCTGTTATCTATCTGTTCAAGTTTTCTATATCTTCCTGTTTTCGTTTTGGTAGTTTATATGTTTCTTCCAAGTTGTCCAGTTTGTTGGCATAGAGTTTTTATAATATTCTCATATAAATGTGTGTATTTCTGTGGTGTTAGTTGTCATTTCTCCTCTCTCATTTGTGATTTTATTTATTTGGGACCTTTCTTTTTTTTTCTTTTTGATAAGTCTGACTAGAATTTTATCAATTTTGTTAATTTTTTTAAAGACCCATCTCCTGATTTCATTGATCTCTTCTATTTGTTCCTTTAGCTTTTATATCATTTATTTCTGCTATCAGCTGTACTATTCCCTTCCCTCTGGTGACTTTAGTCTTCATTTGTTATTCTTTTTCTAGCTTCTTTAGGTGTATGGTTATATTGTGTATTTGAGACTTTTTTTTGCTTCTTGAAGTAGGCATGTATTACAATTTACTTACCTCTTATGACCACTTTTGCTGCATCCCAAAGGCTTTGGACCTTTGTGTTTTAATTTTTATTTGTTTCTGTGTATTATTTTTATTTCTTCTTTGATTTCCTGGTTGACCTCTTCATTGTTTAGTAGCATGATGTTTAACCTCCATGTGTTTGTGGTCTTTCCACATTTCTTCTTGCAGTTGATGTCTAGTTTCATAGTGCTGTGGTCAGGAAAGGTGCATGGTATGATTTCAATTTTTTGTATTTGTTGAGGCATGTTTTGTGACATAATATGTGGTCTATTCTGGAGAATGTTCCATATGCACTTGAAAATAATGTAGTTCTGCTGTTTTAGGATGGAATATTCTGAATATGTCTGTTAAAAACCATATGATCATTTCAATAGATGCAAAAAAAAAAAATTGACAAAGTACAATAACCATCCATGATAAAAAACCTCAACAAAGTAGGGTTAGAGGGACATATCTCAACATAATAAAGGCCATATATGAAAAACCCACAGCTAATATCATCCTGAATGGGAAAAAAACTGAAAACTTTTCCAGTATAAACAGGAACAATACAGAGATGTCCACTCTCACCACTGCTATTTAACATAGTATCAGAAGTCCTAGCCACAGCAATGAGAAAAAAAAAAAAAAAAAGAGAGAGAGAGAGAAAAAACATAAAAGAAACAAAAGGCAATCAAATTGTCAAGAAAGAAGTAAAACTTCCACTAATTACAGATGACATGATATGCTGCATAAAAAAAAGAAAAGAAAAGAAAAGAAAAGAGAAAAGAAACGAAAAGAAAAGAAAAGGCGCCTGGGTAGCTTAGTCTTTTGAGCATCCAACTCTTGATTTTGGCTCAGGTCATGATCTTGCAATTCATAAGATCAAGCCTCACATCCAGCTCTGCTCAGAGTGTGGAACATGCTTTGGATTCTCTCTCCCTCTCTCTCTCTCTCTCTCTCTGCCCCTCCCCTGCTTTCTCTCTCTCTCTCTCTCTCTTTCTCTCTCTCTCTCTCTCTCCTCTATCTCTATCTCCTCTCTCAAAATAAATAAATAAACATTAAAAAATCCAAAAACTCCATCAAAAAACTTCCAGAACTGATAAATTCAGTAAAGCCACAGGATACAAAATTAATATACAGAAATCTGTTGCATTGCTATATACCAATAGTGAAGCAACAGAAAAAGAAATCAAGGAATCAATCCCACTTATAGTTTTACCAGAAACAAAAGCTACCTAGTAATAACCCTAAACAAATAAGTGAAAGACCTGTACTCTGAAAACTATAAAACACTGATGAAGGAAATTAAAGATAGCACAAGGAAATGGAAAGACTTTCCATGCTAATGAACTGGAGGAGTAAATATCATTAAGATATCTATGCTTCCCAAATCAGTCTACACATTTTATACAATCCCCATCAAAATACCACCAGCGTTTTTCAAAGAGCTAGAACGAACAATTTTAAAATTTGTATGGAACCACAAAGCTTCCCAAATAACTAAAGCAATCCTGAAAAAGCAAAACAAAGCTGGAGGCATCGCAATTCCAGATTTCAGGCTATATTACAAAGCTGTAGTCAGCAGGAAAGTACAGTACTGGCACAAAAACAGACACATAGATCAATGTAACACAATAGAAAACCAAGAGATGGACCCACAACTGTATGGTCAATGATCTTCAACAAAGAAGGAAGGGATATCCAATGGGGGAAAAAACAGTCTCTTCAACAAATGGTGTTGGGAAAACTGGACATTTATATGTGAAATAATGAAACTGGACCACTTTCTTACACCACACACAAAAATAAATTCAAAATAGATGGAAGACCTAAATGTGAGAGAGAAAATCATCAAAATCCTAGAGAACACAGGCAGCAACCTCTTTGACATCAGCCATAGCAACTTCTTGTTAGACATGTCTCAGGACGCAAGGGAAATAAGGTCAAAAGTGAACTATTGGGACTTCATCAAGATAAAAAGCTTCTGCGAAGTGAAAGAAACAATCAACAAAACTAAAAAGCAACCTTTGGAATGGGAGTAGATATTTGCAAATGACATATCTGATAAAGGGTTAGTATCCAAAATTTATAAATAACTTATCAAACTTG
This sequence comes from Panthera pardus, assembly GCF_024362965.1. Taxonomy (NCBI): domain Eukaryota; kingdom Metazoa; phylum Chordata; class Mammalia; order Carnivora; family Felidae; genus Panthera; species Panthera pardus. The sequence goes on along the minus strand of NW_026526810.1, from coordinate 121,534,048 downwards.
ACACCCAAAAAACAAATAATCCAGTTAAGAAATGGATCAAGCCATGAGTAGACATTTTTCCAAAGAAAACATATACGTGGCTAACAGACACATGAAAAGTTGCTCAACATCACTCATTATCAGTGAAATACAAATCAAAACTACAATGAGTTATCACCTCACACCTGTAAGAATGGCTAAAGTCAACAACACAAGAAACAACAGATATTGGCGAGGATGTGGAGAAACCAGAAATCTGTTGTACTGTTGGTGGGGATCCCACTGGTGCAGCCACTGTGGAAAACACTATAGAGATTCCTCACAAATTTAAAAATACCTACCCTGGGGCTATTCTGGGGTGCCTGGATGGCTCAGTTGATTAAACATCTGACTTGACTCGGGTCATGATCTCATGGTTCATGAGTTCAAGCCCCACATTGGGCTCTGTGCTCCAGCTCAGAGCCTGGAGCCTGCTTCGGATTCTGTGTCTCCTTCTCTCTCTGTCCTTATCCTGCTCATGCTCTGTCTCTCTCTCTCTCTCTCCCTCTCTCTCTCTGTCTCAAAAATAAATAAACATTAAAAAAAGATATGTAAAAAAATAGAACTACCCTACTATTCAACAATTGCACTACAAAAACACAGATTTGAAGAGATACATATACCCTGATGTTTATTGCAGCATTATCAACAGTAGCCAAATGTCCATTGACTGATGGATGGATGAAGAAAATACACACACACACACACACACACACACACACACACACACACACAAGAATATTACTTAGCCATAAAAAGGAATGCCACCTTGTCATTTACAGCATGGATGGAGCTAAAGAGTATTATGCTAAGTGAAATTAGTCAGGGAAAGACAAATAGCATACAATTTCACTTATATGCAGAATTTAAGAAAGAAAGCAAATGAGTAAAGGGGAAAAAAGAGAAGGAGAGGAAAACCAAGAAACACGCTCTTAATCATAGGGAACAAACTGATGGTTAGCGTAGGGGAGGTATGTGGGTGGATAGGTGGATAGGTTAAATAGGTGATGAGGATTAAGTAGTGTACTTCTGATGAGCACCTGGTGTTGTATGCAAGTATTAGATCACTACTGTATACCTGAAAACAATATTACAGTATATGTTAACTAACTAGAATTAAATAAAAACTTGAAACAGAAAACAAAACAGATAGATGGATAGATAGATAGATAGATAGATAGATAGATAGATAGATAGATAGATACTTTTTAAAAAAGGATCCATAAATCATCATTATCCAAGTAGGGGCTACTGCTTTCTTTCACTCATTATATACGTACTTTATGCCCATCACTGTGCCAAGCACTGAGGTTACAAAGATTATTAGAACATGAGCTCTACCTTCAAGGGTCTCCCTGGCTGGCAGATTGGTCATCTAGATCCAGCAACAACTGAGTTCGTTCTGGCTCTTTTCTCATATAAGCGAAGGAAGCATTATGAGAAGGCTCATCTCCTGGAACCTAGATTGATCTTTGTAGCTGCCTTAATCAAAAAGATGTGACAGAAGTGACTACTGAGTGACTTCTGAATGAATTTGAGTAACTTCTGAAACAAGGTCACTAAAGTCAACAGAGCTACCACTTAGCTTTTGCTCAGGACACGCTTATGTTCCATACTTCATTCTACTTATGTAGCAAACTGTCATCATTTCCTCCGTTTACCTAGTCATAAAGAGTCAAGTTTTAAAGTGCAAATATTCTACTACCACGTTGTTGCTGATTCCCTTAACAAATTTTAGTTCACACCCCAAGGAAGTCCAACATCTTAATTTCCTATTTTCTTAACCCTTGGTTCTCTAATACAATTCAGAATGTAGTAGAACTGTTTACGTCCTTGTGGTCTTTCTAGTTTGTTTAGGTTTTTGTTGTTGTTATTGTTTTAATCACTCCCTTGAGGGAATTTCCCTGTCTTTCCACTGTCCTCAGATCAGACTTTCTAAGAACATTCTCATCTTCTAGCTTTTATTCACTCTCCTTCTTGCCTGGGAGTACCTTATGCCCTTCTCAGCCTACAATCCAGTCTAGAGGAGGAACGTCCTTCTTCAATGTGAAATTTCTTAGAATGTCCCATGGTGAGCTCTTCCTCCAAAACTTATAGAATCTATTCTATGAAATCGCATCACACAAAATCATACAACATCTTGTGTCAGCTCTTTCATAGTATTATATTGGTATGTAACATTTGTTCAAACTTTCACTGTAACTTGATATTATTTCTTCTTACTGAGCTGCAGTCTCTTAGAATTTATTTACCAGAAAACTCAGAAACTTGCATTGTACACAATAGAGCAGCAATTATTTTTTGACATGGAAGATTGTATTTTCCAAGGACTACCACTGCAGTATATAATTTGCCCCATGTGTGCTCTTCATGACATGTCGGTATTCCTCCCAAGCAAAGATAGTGTCCATGCTTTCTCTCCTTGAACCTGGAGGACCTTCATAGATTGCCCAGTCACCAAATTGTGGCAAAAGTGACACTGAGCGATCCTAGATTAGGTTATAAGGGCAATACAGTTCCCACCTGGTTTTCTGTCTTACTTCCCGGCCACTTGTCTTTGGAGCTCCGAAGTATTCTGAAGCCACCGTGCCGACATATCACATGTATAGACCACACAGGACAGAGAGAGATGCCTGAAGAGCTATGGCTGTTATAGCTCCCGGCTGTTTGGGTCTTCCCAGGCCCGATACCAGACAGCAGAGAGCAGAAGCTTTAGAGACAGTTCCAGAGCCAACCACCATTTCACTAAAACAGTGAAGAGAACCCAAGAAAGCACGACCTCACAGAGCCTCATCAATCCCCCAGAATGTGCAGTATAATAACAATAGATGGCTGATTTTGTTTTAAACCACTAAATTTGAGGCGATTTGTTATTCAGACAACTAAAAGGGATGCTAAATTTATTATTTTACCTCTTCTATCCATAAGGTGTAACACAAATGCAATTAACAGCATTTTCCACACTTTCCAAAATATATGTTTATTTTTTTCATTTATTAATTTCATTCTTAAATTCTTAAAATTCTTTAGTTTTTTTTTTTTCCCGCAAATTGCTTATGTCTCCCTCCAGATGAATATAGGGTCAGTAAGGGAAGGATTTGGTCTATTTTATTCAGGGCTACATTCCCAGTAGATAGAATAACAACTCGAGTTCTCGGCTCATAAGTCATAAGATGGGGGGCGGTGCCTGGGTGGCTCAGAGGGTTAGCATCCGACTGTTGGTATCAGCCCAGGTCATATTCCTGCGGTTTTGTGTTTGAGACCTGTGACTGACTGTGCTAGCAGAGATTCTCTGTGCTTGGGAGATTCTCTCTATCTATCCTCTCTCTCTCTGCAAGTCCCCTGATTGCACTGTCTCTGTCTCTCTCAAATTAAATAAATAAAATTTACCAAAAAAAGTAAAAAAGAAAAGTGATAGGAGGACCTGGATATAATTCTAACTGCTGTTGGAAGTAAACAGAAAATTTAAGCATAGGTGTTAGGGATGATTGACACATACAATGATTCTTCTAGCTTTTGTTTGTTGTGATTGAAATGTGGAAGCATATTTGTGGGTGATATCTTGATTTTTTATAAATGCTCACATTCTTAAATTTATGTATTAGACATACGATGCTAATTTATCTTTATCTTCTCACCCTTGGGTCATATTGCAAATTCCATTAATTTTTTTCTCACTATAAATCTGAGGTATTATTCAGTAGTTCTCATTAACTATACACCCTTCTCATTAAGTATTGGTTCTGAGTATTACCTGTTCTCAAGGTCTGGGAAGTCTCTTTTCTCTCATTTCAATCTTTTTTCCATCAATTTTAAGTTTTACAGGCCTTTTATAAAATTCTTTCTCTGACCTCACTAGGGCTTTCAAAAGCTATTGAATTAATATCATCCAAATTTAATGTGCTGTTTGCTCCTTTTCGATCATTAATGAAGATGTAAAACAAGACCAGCTACCTAGCCTTTTGTCATTTTTCTTGATTTGCCACCCTCAGCCAGCCATCATACCAGTTAATAAAACTCATATCAAGTCCAATTTGGAAAGATGCCCTTTAAAAATAACTAATTTCAGCCTTGTTATTCTCAATTCATGTTTTCTGTGTGCACCACCGTTAACCCCAAAACTCAAAATGTTTCTTTGAGAAGTAGGAGAGAAACTGGTAATGTTATAAAACAGAATAAAACATTGTTGCACCTGCTTGCTAATGGCATTATTTTCTATGAAATAAAAAAAAAATTTGATCTGAGTGGGGTCAGGTAATTTTCTTCTTGACACATGTTTCTTTAAAAGAAAAAAAATCAAGAAATAAGCTAGCCAGGCTGAATTGATATAAATAAAATCAATTTAGTGGGAAGATTGAGGTAGCATGGATTTAACTCTTTATATACTTTCTTTGTTAATATACTTGGTCTCTGTTCCACAGGAAAAGAGCTTTATGCAAACCCTTCAGATAGGGATCTGGTTTATAACTTTTCTATAAATCTACAGTGATCCACATACAGCACAAATCACAGCTCTTTCCTTTCATTCTGATTGAATTTCTTGCTGCAATAATATTGCCACACATTTGGAACATAGAAACATTTTTTAATGTAGTGACTCTCGCTCCCAAGATATTTTGGATTATATAAAGAACGTCATCAGATTCTGACAGCAAAATGGCATTTAACAAAGGGTGAGGGACATTGTTTCCATAGTATCATTATATTAAAAGCATTACTTTGCCATTCTTCAGAACAATTATGATTGATATCATATCCCCCACCCGAGGCTCTGAATGATCTTCAAATGTCCTTTGGCAATTTGTCATTAACCAAAAAAGGCAGGACATTCCATGTCCACAGTCCCACACACCAAAGAGCTAACAGTTCTTTCTTTATTATTCAGTTCATTTGATAGTTTTATGTTTTAAAATATAAGAGATAAGTAGACATGTATCAATTTGGGGTAAGAACAGAATGCTTTGTCATATCAAGTAAGAGCTGTAAGTTAGGGAGCCAAATACTTCACTAACACTTAATAAAGCATCTGGGGTCTCATTCCCTATTCCTCCCATCACCATAATCTAGGTCAACTGCAATTCAAATGAGTCTAAAATCAAGAATAAGAAAATGACCCAGAGAGAATAAATAGACGTTAGAGGGAATGAGTCAAATCAAGTGTTCTCTGAGCTCACACCCCTTTCCTCCTCTGAGTTGAGCTCTCCCACAACATACCTGTTGTGTCTTGTAGCTCTGTAAGCACCTTCTGGTGGAGAGCACACATTCTCATTAATCCTAAGAGTTTGGCAATGGGAAGATACCATTATTTTCCCCAAACGGTCCCATACCCGGAACAGTTCTTGCACAGCAGTTACCCAGATTCCTTTGTATACATTCCCTTGGCTACTCCTTTGGGTTTTTCATACACCCCCCATTTTTATGCACAGGGACACACATACCTATTACATACCATACCTATTATTTTATCTCAGGTTGGCTCAACACCTATCCCCACACTTGTACCCTATGAATAGTTTAGACATCTTAATATTTGCAAATAGTAAAATTATATTTCATTGGATTTTATGTGTTTAATGTGAAAGCATTTAAAACACACTAGTGTCTGTTGTAACTTTTTATTTGACATTAAAAGAAATATTATACTTTGAGACTTGGAAAGGTAATAGAGGATTGAACCTCAACCTGTGAGGAACCCAGCCTGGACATTTTTATCAGTGTGTTCCATCAGTGTATCGGTGTATTCTACCATAACAGTGTTATGTGGTACCGTTTGTTTAAGTATAAATGACCCACCACTGACTTTTTGGGAGACACAGATAATGCCTCATTTTTGTATCCCTAGAAATTAGAGCCCCTGAGACAGAGTAGAGACTCAATATGGTTCTGAAATAAAATGAATGACCTGATGAATGGATGGAGGAAAGACAATACCATACCTAAGATGTCACCTGTGCCATATTAGATATGAGATAGAAAGATGAACAAGACAAATATTTCCCTCAAGGATTCATCCTTTTGTATGCAGAAGAGGGCCAGAGAAGCAAACATATATAACTCAAGGGGAGACTGGTTTAGTGGAGTCACATGCAAGACCAATCATAGCCAATGTGGAGTCCTCTGAAAAGTCTAGTCTTGCATGATTAGCCATACATCTGAATTAATGGGTAGATGATTTAATGTATGAAAGGCAAGCAGACGTGGTGTTAAATCTCAGCTCTTTGCTTTTTATATAGATGGTAAAAATCTCCATAAGTAATAGTTACCAGTAGTTTATGTAATAATAATAACAAATGAAGATAATAAATTTTAAGGTGATATTCACATAATCAAGGGCCATGGGTCAGAGTCTTTTAGTTCAGAAGAATCATTCCTCTGGGAAGACTGAAGACTTTGAAGATGTTTTAAGATCCTAGCAGTCTTAAAAGATTGATTAAACGTAAATACAGGAAAAAGACTTCAAGACATTACTAATGGGGGAAGAAAACCAATATGAACAAAAATACAAAAACAGCAACCATAAAATCTTCACCAGCTTAATCAGTGTGTCCATGCAGGGACAATTATTTCTATCTGACTCACTCTCTCAGCCAGCCTGGAAATATATTCTTACTGTCAGCAAAACTAAAAATGGACCGAAATGCTTTAGACATACAATGCTGAGAAGGACTTCACATGTAGGATGTATTTTTACTAACAATGATCTGGACCCCTAAGTTTTTAAGTGAGAGTAGAAAATGTTTAAGATCTGACCTCATTTTATGGCCATCCACGGCCACTTCCAAACCAAGGAAGACAGAACCTCCTTTTTGAGCCACTTTTATAGACACCCAGACACTTAAGAAGGATGTTATTTGGGCACAACTCATCTTATGGCAGAAGCTCATAAATTTTCTGAATTAATTGCATCTAAGTCTAGCATCTCAAATCAAAAGCATTTTTCCCCGGTTGCTACCTGTTCATCTGACTGACAGGCTGTAAATCAAAGGTTCATTCCCGTGACCCCTTCCTCAGGTTCAATACATTTGCTGGAGTGACTCAGAGAACTCAGAGAAATGTTTTACCTACTAGATCGCTGGTTTATTATAAAAGGGTATAACTCAGGAATAGTCAGATGGAAGAGGTTCATAGGGCACGGCTTGGGGAAAGGACGAGGAGCTTCTTTGCTGTCTTTAAGCATGTCACTGTCCCCAGATCTCCCCATATCATCAACTCAGAGGCTCTTTAAACCATCCTTTTGGGTTTTTATGGAAGCTTCATTACATAGACATGATTGATTACACCATTATTTGTTGGTGACTGATTCAACCTTCAGCCCCCCTTCCTTCTTAGGAGGTCATGGGTGGGATTGAAAGTCCCAACCTTCTAATCACAGGGTTGGCTCTCCTGGAAACCAGGACCCATCTGTGGGTGGGGTCTAAAAGTCACTTCATAACAAACAAAGACACCTTAATGGTTCTCCTCAGTTATGAAATTTCAAGGGTTTAGGGAGCTGTAATCCAGGAAAAATATATTTTCATCATCTGTGTGACCAAATAGGTATTTCTTATAAATCACAAGGTCTCACCCTTTGTTTAATTTAGCTATCAAGACTTCCATGGTGGGGGACAGGGAGGGGAGAAGGACTACAGCCAATCACCTTAATCTTCCACTCTGATGTTAAATAGACTAGCCCATAAGAAGCAGTAATTACCAATATGCCATTGTGCACTTTCTAGCAAAATCACTTCCTCCTTCAAAGAGGAGAAATTTCATTTAAAGTGCTCAGCCAACAGACTTAGCAGAATATAGGCAGATATTAATGAACTAAAGCAAGCCTACTACCTTCCAATTCCCATTTTTCTCTTTTATTCATATTTTCAAAGCTGGAACTGTTTCCCTGTCCTCCTCCTCCCCTTCTTCTTCCTCCTCCTCCTCCTCCTCCTTCTTCTAATTCCTCTTCTTCTTCTTCTTCTTCTTCTTCTTCTTCTTCTTCTTCGTCTTCTCTCTTTACTTGTTTAAAAATCCTTCCTTCAACATTATATGCCCTGACTTTGAACAGAGGGACCCTCTAGTGGCTAAGTTTTCCAACAGTCTACAATTGCCTTCACAAAATGAAAAGGTACAACTGACCTGTGAAGTTGGAGGAGGGCAGGGCTGCCATTGCATCCCCTAAGTTTTCACAGAAGGATCTCCACGCATTCTTCTGCTCTCTCGCCACTCAATGGCATCCTTCCGTTATCTTCTACGATAGCACGCTGGGACACGCTGCAGTGTGCTGCTTTTCTCCTGGGCCAACGTGACAGAATGCAGCTTTAGGGGAAGAGACGCACATTCATCACCCAACCTCTTTCTACAAAATGTTGCTTTTCCATTCCATGCTGCCCCCACAATAAATGAAGTGGGAGATTTAGTCATCAGACCTGAAAAAATGAAAACAAGCAAACAAAACCAAAAACAAAAAACAAACAACAACAACAAAAAAAACCATGGCGTGAATCCTTGCCCTTGATAGAATTTGCTGAGTGGCTCGAGCCACGCTGTTTTCTGACTACTTGTGAAAGATCAAATAGAAACTAAATGTTTCAGAGCCACTCAGCCAGCCCAGTGGCCTTTAAGGCACCTTTCTTATGTGAGATGTAAGTTTCACAGCCGTTTCCACTTTAGATTCGGAAACCTGGTTCTTCCAGTATAACCCAGAAAGATGGGAGTCTGAGATGGCCTCCTTACCCAGGGATCTGTCTGGGACCAGCAGCCAAGAGAGAATGTCTCACAGATTTTAATTAGTTAATTAAATGTCATGCTTAACCCAGAGTGGCCTTCTTGCTAAATTATTTCAGCAGCACCATTACCAGAAATCATGGCCATACTCGCCTCTAGGCAAAGAACTTGGGAATTTGGGTATGGGGAAGAAAGGAATGTATCCCTTAAGTCTCTCTCTCTCTCTCTCTCTCTCTCTCTCTCTCTCTCTCTCTCTCTTTTCAAAAATGGAAGAAAAACCTGGCTCAAACTAGGTTAAGCAAAGGAGGGAGCATACCAACTTAAGCAGTCCACTTAGAAGTGCAGGGTTTAGAGCCGTTTCAGGCACGACTAACTAGGCTGCTCAGAGCTAGGCTTCCCTCCATCTTGTAGTCTCTCAAGACAGAAAGGTGGGTGCTGTGGCTATAAAATTTGACACCTGTCACCTTCAAATCCAGCAAGTTAGAGCATCTGTCCTTCAAAGGCCCTGCTGAGTCTCATAGCGTCTCCCTGGCCTGACTCAGCGGCGTATCTGCCCATGACAGAGGACTAGGAGATTCTGATTGGCCATAGCTGAGTCACCTGGTATCACCTGACTGAGTAAAACTGAGGGCGGAAGACCCCAAACAAACTGGAAGTGACTCCGCAAGGAGGTGAAGCAGTGCAAGAGGACGACAGAGGAGTAAAGCGCTTCTCTAGAGCCCACTCTGTACTGCAGACCAATTATATCAAACTTCTGGGGGCATCCAGGTGGCTCCAGTGTGCAGCCACTGCTGGAAAATATTGTGCCAGAGGCGGCCCTTCTTCTCTCCACCAAAGTCCTTGAATTTCTTTCATTAATCACTCCTCCCGGCAGTCTTTATAGGAGATTTATTTGCCCTTGCTAGATGCTTTCACACATTAGTTAATCGTCTCAATAACATTATCAGGTTTCTATCATTGTTCTTTTCCCTTATACAAATCAGGTAACTGAAACAGAGCGATTAAATTGTTCGTGTAACATCAAACAGTTCTCAGAAGGTGGCGGACACAGATGGGTCACCTTAATGATACGTTTCACTAGGTAATGATTGTATTTACTGCTACTGCAGCTGCACATCGGGGGGCAGAGCATGTGGGCTACATCGAAAAAGTGGAGTGCCATCCTGACCCATTTAGTCTTGTCTCCCCTCTTTCTACACTCCAGCTTTTACTCTGATCTTTGCTATGGAACATCTACAGACTGAATTCTGAATGTTACCTCCTAACCATGGAGCCCCTTCTCACCTCCCCCTACGTCCTCCATGCTCAGTCTTGGTTTTCTTCTAAACTTTCCGTTTCAAATTCTTGAATCGCATTTATTGACTGATAAACATCTGTACACTTTTAAACTCTCCTTAAATCACCTGTTTTAACTATATGCCATTTGGGGTGGACAAAAGAGATTTGTCTATCTCTGCTAGACAAGTTTTGTAACAGACATTAAGCAAATGTCTTAACTTCTCTGGGACCTATTCTGCAGTGAGTTGTATACCTACCAACTTACTTGCCATGTGATCTTGTAAACTTAGAAAAAATCTAAGCAAAGCGTCTAGGATAGTGTCCACACAACAGGGATTCAAAAATGGTAACTATTATTTTTGTTCCTTATTTCCAAAAATTCTTCAATTCTCACTTTTACCCACACAGAAAAAAATTTGAACAACTGAAAGTATCTTATTTTTTTAAGTTTATTTATTTATTTTTTTGAGAGAGAGAGAGAGCAGAGGAGGGGCAGAGAGAGGCAGAAAGAGACAGAGAGAGATTGAGAGAATCCCAAACAGGCTTCACACTGTCCATGCTGTCCATGCAGAGCCAGATGCAGGGCTCAAGCTCATGAACTGTTTGATCATGACCTGAGCTGAGATCAAGAGTCAGATGTTTAAAGGATTAAGCCACTCAGGCACATCCAAATGGATATGTATCTTAAAAATGCCAAAGAGTAGCTGCACCAACTTGCATTCCCACCAACAATGCAAAAGGGATCCTCTCTCTCCGCATCCTCGCCAACATCTGTTGTTGCCTGGGTTGTTAATGTTAGCCATTCTGACAGGTATGAGGTGGTATCTCATTGTGGTTTTGATTCGTATTTCCCTGATGATGAGTGCATGTGGAGCATTTTTTCATGTGTCAAGGGATAACGGTGCGCTGTTTCAAAGGGACATATGCACCCCAATATTTATAGCAGCACTATCAACAATAGCCAAAGTATGGAAAGAGCCCAAATGTCTATCGATGGACGAATGGATAAAGAAGATGTGGTATATATATACAATGGAGTATTACTCGGAAATCAAAAAGAATGAGATCTTTCCATTTGCAACTCTGTGGATAGAACTAGAGGGTATTGTGCTAAGCGAAATTAGTCAGAGAAAGACAGATATATGACTTCACTCATATGAGGACTTTAAGAAACAAAACAGATAAACATAAGGGAAGGGAAACAAAAATAATATGAAAACAGGGAGTGGGACAAAACATAAGAGACTCTTAAATATGGAGAACAAACAGAGGATAAGCTATCAGGACCTGTCTTTGTCCTGGTCTCTGCTAAGTGCCCTACATCAAGGGGAGTACCTAGCACTCAGTAGGAATATAATCAGTATTTTTTGGGTGAACTAAGTGAAGTGATGTGCACAAGGCCACATTCTGAGCTGTTGTAGAAGCCGAGTTGAACAAGCTCTAACTAACCCTTTTTCTTGCTAAAAACAGATGTCCTGAAGGATGGACTCATTTTGTACTCAGAGGTACTTGAGTTTAGTTGTAGAGGGTATGATAAAAACAATTTGAAGAGCTATTTATGGGGTGCCAGGGTGGCTCAGTCAGTTAAGCATCCAACTCTCGGTTTTGGCTCAGGTCATGATCTCACGGTTCGTGGGTTCAAGCCCCACATTGTGTTCTGTACTGACCCTGCAGGGACTGCTTGGGATTCTTTCCCCATCTTTCTCTTTCCCTACCCCACTTTCTCTCTTTCTGTCTCTGTCTCTTTCTCTCTCAAAAAAATAAACTTAAAAAATTTAATGGAGTGATTTATAAGCTCTGGAAAATGAAGACAGGATGCTAAACCTCTCTAAACCTCAGTTTTATGGCATGAAGAATGAAGACAATCGATGCCTGTAGAATTGGAGCACCAGGATGTAACATAGTAGTATCAACTTCTTTCTTATTATTTATGCATTCTTCAGTGGGTTAGATTTTTGGTCCTAGGTTGTAAAGATGAAGCTATTTTCTAGGCAGCCAAGTGCTTCGTATAATAAACTCACTCTGTAGGACATCCCCTTGAAAAATACCCTGAGCATTTAATGTCCATATAATTGGCACTGGTTAGTTTATTGTTACAAGAGCTGACTCTTCAATTCTGCTGGATATTAAGTACAAGTCGCCATCATTCATCAATTCGTGACAACAATGACCATTCTTCTTTTCCTTGAATATCACAACTACTTCCTGTCCCTAGATCTCTGCCTTTGATGCTCCTTCTTTCTGGATGCCTGTTACCAGGAATGTCCCATGGTTGCCTTCTTGTCGTTCAGATCTTAACTCATGTGAACTCTTTTCAGGGAGACCTCCCCAACCATCTTACTAAAGATCCTGAACTCCCATACACGCCTACTGTAACACTGGCTTAAGGTTTACAGAACACCTGTGGCTGCTTGAAACTACCATGTTTATTTCTTGGCTTTTAATTTTTTTAAGTTTTTCTAGACTACTCAAGGGCTTATGGGATACCATTTGTATCTTATCCATCATTGAACTCCTATGTCCAAGATCTTTATAATACCAATTCTGTGACCAAGATTTTTATAAGAATACCAGTCATATAGGATTAGGAACTACCCTAATGACCTCATTTTACCTTGATTTCCTCTGTAAAGGGCCTATCATCAATAAACTTACATTCCTAAGTACTTGGGGTTAGGACTTAAACATATTATTTGGGCTGTAGGGGGACACAATTCAACCCATAACAGTGAGATATGCATTTTTATGGGCATTTATTTAATTTGTAAACATTCTTTTCTTAGTGAGATCAAAGCCTGTATTTCCCTTGTCAGTAATCTGGTTCACTTCATACCCTGAATTACCTACCACTGACAGCATCTAATAATGTCAGGTAAATATTAAAATCATCTTATAACTGAATGCTAAAAAGAAAGAAAGAAAGAAAGAAAGAAAGAAAGAAAGAAAGAAAGAAAGAAAGAAAGAAATCCTCATGTGCTATAGACTATGTGGATATGAAGGTCCAGAAAGATTCTCAGGGAACTGAAGATGTGTTTATCCACAGCCACTTGTTGAACTTCCATAAGCTTCAGCTTTATTGTAAAGATGATATATTTAGTGTAAGGTTGAGGAAGAAGGATGCCGTATTTATCACCCTCTTCTTTTATACCAAGGTACCTGTCTTGAATCTTAGTGCTAGATGGAGAAAATGGTGTCAACTCTGAAGGAAGTTCTCACATGAGTACACAGTCTGAACTTACACAAATTTGGGTAGAAAAACAATCACTGGTAAAGAATTTTATTTCAAATGTCCAACTTTGATCCAACATTGATAGTGCCCTTCAGAAAGTGTCAGATGTATGTTCAGCTCCTCTCTGTAAGAACTCACTTCAGCAATCCTTACAATTAAACTTCCAAGGACTGTAAGTCACAGATAAAAGTAAATCACAAAGTCACAAGGGAACAAGGTACCATAATCAAAAGCCAGCAAAAGCAGTAGCAGAATAAAAAGTGCAATAATGGTATATATGGAGATTTACGTTACACACATGCACACACATTCAATATGTTTGAAAAAATTAAAAAAAAAAACTGAACACACATCAAAAAAAGTAAAATATGATTAAAATAATAAAAGATCAGGTTTTAAAAGTCCAAATACACATTTTCAAAATTAAAATCTAATTTTTAAAAATAAAATTCTATGAGCAAGTTTAGAGCAGATTAGAACCAACTAAAAAGAAAAGTAATAAACTACTCGTCAGGTTAAATAAATCACACATATGATGCAACAGAAGTAGTCAAATAGTTGGAAAATCTGCAAGAAAATTTAAGAGACATTATGAATAAATTAAAATCTAATATGTGATTAATTTTCTTCCCAGAAAGAAAAGAAAGCTTGAATGAAGGAGTGGTAATCATTAAGAAATAAGCCTTGGGCTGTCCCAGAATTAATAAAAGGAAAAAATACAGATTAAATTATCCCAGTCTTGTCCAAAAAAAAAAAAAAAAAAAGATAAGGATGGGAGGGCAAGAAAAAAAGAAGAAATCAGAAGAAAAAGAACAGAAAAAATAACAGAAAATGGAAAGGACAAGGCCCATAGACTCTAATTTGTGGCAAATTTATTTTAAAAGTAAATCTGACATAGAAGTTATTATTATTATTATTTTTGCTAGGTAGGCTTCATACCCACTGTGGAACCCAATGAGGAACTTGAACCCACGACCCTGAGATCAAGGCCTGAGCTGAGATCAAAAGTTGGACATTTAGCCAACTGAGCCACCTAGGTGCCCCAGAAGTTATTTTTTTTTATTTTAAGTTTTTTTCTGCTATTTACTCAAAAGGCTATTAAATAAACACAAGTTTATTTTTACATTTGATCTTGAATTTCTACTTTTGTACTCCTTATACACACAGTTGACCCTGAACAATGTGGGGTTTAGGAGCAGCAACCCCTGTGCAGTTGAAAATCAGGTAGAATTTTGACTTCCCAAAAACTTAACTACTATAGCCTACCATTGACCAGAAGCGTTACTGATAACATAAACAGTTGATTAACACATATTTTGTATATTGTACATATTATACTATATTCTTACAATAAAGGATTTGGAGAAAAGAAACTGTTATTAAGAAAATCATAAGGAAGATAAAATATGCTTATAAGTGGACCCATGCAGTTTAAACCCATGTTATTCAAGGCTCAACTGTACAGGTTCATTAGGCACTTATTTAAATATTTTTATTTTAAGCAAATATAAATACATGTTTTGTACATGGGGAGAAGTGCTATTTGGTAATAACTCTATCTAATCTGCTTTAGAATAGACACTTTTTCATAAATGCTGTACAAAGTCAGACATCATATTAACATCTTTTTCCTCCTCTTAAAATATGCTCAGATATGTTGTTATTTTATTGCTCTCTCTAGTTTCTGGACCCCCCATGCAGTGCATCCAGGCTTAGGCAACCTGCAGTGCTACATAGTAGATCTATCTGGACCCCCTTCCACAATACTGTTCCTTTTGCAATTCTCACCATAATATCCACTGTGCCACGCCATTTGTGAGACTTCTTTAGAAGGCTTCCAGTCCCCATAACACAACAAAGAAGGCATAGGACACTAAGCAGGAGCCTCAAACCTACCTGGGTGTTTCTACATGCCCCCTCCTCTCATACCCTAAGGATGGTCAACACAAAGGAGTAGAGAAATTCACATTTTACTGCCTGCGATGCTCTGTCCTCTTTTGCACTAGAGTTTTACCCTAACCTCCACCATTAGGTCTCTCTATTTCTTACAGCAAATTTCCCATATGCCGTATCATCCTCCTGTCCATTTGCCCTCACCTGTCTCTGGGACAATAACATGAAAGGCTACAGGAAATGAAATAAGATTATCAAAAAAAGATAAATGGTTGAAAATTTCAAAACAATTATTCTTGTTTATATTCAATGGACCATAATATCAAGTATTCTTTGCCAGTTTTTATCAGATTCCCACTTTCTTTTGTACCTTCTCTTAGGTTCATATGATTTCATGTTGGAGGATGTTAAAGAATTTCCACATGGGGAGATTTGCAACGACAGTTTGAGAACACTGCATAAACACAGGCTGCCCTAAACAGTCTTGCCATTCTATCCAACAAATACAGAAGTCACATGATCCTCCAAGAAATGCCTATAGCATTGGTGTCCTCTTGCTTATATTTATTATCACATTCTCAACTACTCTTTAATAATCTCATTGAGGTCTTTTTGAAATCAGAGAAAATTCAGTGCAGCTGGGCCATAGGGTCAACTGGGAAGACACGCAAAGTGGATGATGGTTCCAAGAAACTTTTCCCTGCAACATGATGCAATTACCACTTTCATGGAGGCTTCCAATACTTTACTCTGAGACATTTCTTCCAACCTTCTTTGGATTCTGCATCCTCAATTACTAGGGAATTTCCCAAGTTTGGGTTCCTATGATCAGCTTGTCTCATTACTTGATCCTGATGGTCAACACCCACACTTTTTCTTTGCACCGTTAACACCTTATTGTGGCATTATTTATGAAGCACCACAAAGATGTTTTATTAACTCTTTATAATTTATATCAGTCAATAAAGTGTTTTGACAAATTGTTCTTTACAGAAAGTTAATACATTGCTATACTAGTCTTTAAATATGCTCCGTCTGAGAGTGAAAGAATTAAGAGTTGCATCAGAAAAGGCATTTCTAAAAACAACAGAAAAATGTATACTTACACATTATACATAAAGACTATTGTAAATAAGACAAAAATGGATATTACTGATCCCAAGAAGAATATCATAAATAATGTCTCAGAGTATTGCTATCACTCGATATTCTAACATATAAAGATGTTGCTTTTAGGAAAGTATGGAATATCTCTTTTCACCTTCAGGATGCAAAGATATTCATACTTTACCATGGATTTTTGACCTTTGAGTGATGAAGACTTGTTCCAAAAAGACTTATTCCAGTATTCCAAAAATACTCCAAATAAGAAGGAGTCACCGAAGTGGTATTGGTAGATCTACCTGTTCAAAAGATTGAGTCTACAGTTATTAACTAATGAACTTGAAAAATAGTCTCTCATGAATAAAGTCATGTCAAACATTCATTGCTTTTAAATGTAGCAATAATTAAAATTGTTGAAGTCTCATATTTAAAACCTGATTTGATTTACTTTAAACAAATATAGTTTTCTCTTACAAAGAAAGGCAATAAAGATGGATACTCCTAGAAGCAAATAAAACTAAGTGTCCATAGGATATAGACTAGTGACACCTTTCTATTATTATGTTTGCTACAGCAATTGGACTTCAACCTCAAACAATATATCCATAGCCCCTTTCCCCACTATTTACAATGGGCTTATATGGAATGTCTTCCTGACCCCTGAAGTTATCTACTTCATTAGGCTAAATTCATGTAAATCTAACCATAGACCACTACTCAACTGGACAAGAACTCATCTTTTCATTGTGAGATAATAAATATTTACTGCCCCATGTGTATGTGCAAATGTGAAAAGAAAAACAGAACATAAACTCTGGTATTACTTTGAATCTTCCCAATGCTGAGCATAAATTTTCTTGTTTTTTTCCCCCCAAGTTTCAAATGAAATGCACTTCAATAACCACTGGAAAGAAGATCTACTTTTTGCATCAGGAGGAGGCCCAATATATAGAAAAAGACTTAACCATGAAGTAGGTTAGTTTCTATAATTAAAATCACTATAAACAGAGACTCAGGGAAATGTTGACATACCTTGGAGTATATCCAAGCAGGAGTCTGGCACTGATGGGAGTGTACATAAAATACATATATATACATATACATATACATATACATATACATATACATATACATATACGTAATATTATCTATAATAATATAATATATATTATACATAATACATATTATTATATGTATACATATTATACATAATAATATATATAATAAAAATATATACATATGTAAACAAGGGTGCTTAGGTGGGTTAGTCAATTAAACATCTGACTCTTGATCTTAGCACAGGTCTTCGTCTCAAGGTAATGATTTCAAGCTCTGTGTTGGGCTCTTCACTGAGTGCAAAGCCTATTTAAAAAATTATATATATATATATATATAGTCTTATACTTGTATCATTCTATATTTTTCTTGATAATCTAGACAGTCAACCTTAATTGCATCATTTTACACAGGCAAGAAGAGAATGCTACAGGGAAATATTAAATGTGTGAACTACTACCTTCTCAAGTGATGCAGTCAGATAATCAGATCAGGATCAATGCTTCTAAGAAAATATTCAGCCAGTTATATTTATTTGTTACTTACAGTTTGTTAAATGTCTCAATAATAAGGTGTATTGACATTTTGATAGGAGGGAAATAAATATCATAGACATAATTCATTTGGAATCTTTCTAGACGGGTGTATATAGTATCAGATAGTCTTTGGTATTTTTCATCTATTAGTTCTTACCAGTTCTACCTATCCAGGCCCCCGGTTAGTCTAAGAGTTATGAAATCTATTATAAGGTCAAGGAATAAAAAATAATTACAAGGACTTTTGCATTGGAATACAAAAGTATCCAGCACACAAGCAAGGTAAAACTCACAATGTTAAGCATCCAATCTAAAATTACTGGGCATACACAGAAGCAAGAGCACACGATACGTATTGAGGAGAAATACCAATTCATTGGCAGACTCAAATTGACATATTTTAAAATTAGAAGATTAGGCCATTACAACTGTTATTATGACTGTATTTCATATGTTCCGTGAGGTAAGTCATGACTCGGAAAACATAAAAAGACTATAAATGAACTTCTGCTGATTAAATTGTTAATGTCTGAGAGAAAAAAATACACTTGAGATTAACAGCAGACAAGATCTTGCAGAAGAAAGTATTGGTGAATTTTAAGAGATAGCAATAAAAACCATTTAAAACTAAACATAGAGGGGCGCCTGGGTGGCTCAGTCAGTTAAGTGTCTGACTTTGGCTCAGGTCATGATCTCACAGCTTTTGAGTTCAAGCCCCACGTTGGGCTCTGTGCTAACAGCACAGAGCCTGGAGCCCGCTTTGGATTCTGTGTCTTCCTCTGTCTGCCCCTCCCCCACTCATGCTCTGTCTCTCTCTCTCCTTCAAAATAAATAGACATTAAAAAAATTAAAAATATATGATTAAATTAAACAAAGAGACCTAAAATTTGTATGGAACCACAAAAGACCCCAAATAGCCAAAACAATCCTGAAAAAGAAAAACAAAACTGAAGGCATAACAATTCCAGATTTCAATCTATATTATGAAGTTGTAATCATCAAGACAGTATGGTACTGGCAGAAATACAGACACATAAATCATTGGACTAGAATAGAAAACACAGAAATGGACTCACAACTGTATGGTCAACTAATCTTTGACAAAGGAGGAAAGAATATCCAATGGAGAAAAGAAAGTCTCTTCAAAAAATGGTGTTGGGGAAACTGGACAGCAACATGCAGAAGAATGAAATTGGACCACTTTCTTACACCATACACAAAAATAAATTCAAAAGAGATGAAAGACCTAAATGTGAGAGAGTAAACCATCAAAATTATAGAGGAGAACACAGACAGCAATCTCTTTGACATCAGCTGTAGCAACTTCTTCCTAGACATATCTCTGGAGACAAGGAAAACAAAAGCAAAGATGAACTATTGGAACTTCATCAAGGTAAAAAGCTGCAAAGCAAAGGAAATGATCAACAGAACTAAAAGACAACCTACAGACTGGGAGAAGCTATTTGCAAATGACATATCAGATGAAGGGCTAATATCCAAAACCTATAAAGAACTTATCAAACTCAACACCCCAAAAATTATCCAGTTAAGAAATCTCAGAAGACATAGAATAGACTATTTTCCAAAGAAGACATCCAGATGGCTAATAGACACATGAAAAGATGCTCAACATCACTCATCATCAGAGAAATACAAATCGAAACAACTTCACACCTGTCACAATGGCTAAAATTAACAACAAAGGAACAACAGATCTTGGTCAGGATGTGGAGAAAGGGGAACCAGCTTGTAGTGTTGATGGAAATGCAAACTGGTGCCATCACTCTGGAACTATATGGAAGTTCCTCAAAAAGTTAAAAATAGAGCTACCCTATGATCCAGCAATTACACTACTCAAAATTTACCCAAAGGATAAAAAATACAGATTTGAAGGGATACATGCCACCTGATGCAACATTATCAATAATAAATGCCCATTGACTGATGAATGGATAAAGAAGTGATGTATATATAATGGAATATTACTTAGCCATCAAAGAGAATGATATCTTGTCATTTGAAATGATGTTGATGGAACTAGAGGGTGTTACGCTAAGTGAAATAACCAGTCAGAAAAGGGCAAATATCATCTGATTTCACTCGTATGTGGAATTTAAGAAACAAAAGACATGAACATATGAAAGGGGAAAAAAGACAAATGGAATTAAACCATGAGAGACTCTTAAAGATAGAGGATAAAATGGGGGTTGACAGAAAGAGATAGGTGGGGGATATGTTGGATGGTGATCGTTATTAAGGACAGCACTTGTTGCAATGAGCATTGGGCTGTATGTGAGTGGTGAGTCACTGAATTCTGTAGCTAAAACCAATATTGCACTGTATGTTAACTAACTAGAATTTAAGTAAATATCTGAAAAAAGTGGTTACAGTGAGGCAAAATTAAATAAATAATGAATAAATAAATAAAATTAAACACAGAGAAATAATCAAAGAAAAAATTAATAGAGTGTCAGTGAGAGTAGGACAATTCAAGAATTCTCATGTATATGTGGAGTTAGAATCCTCAAAAGAGGAGTCAGAAATATTTGAAGAAATAATGGCCCAAAATTTTCCAAACTTAATGAAAACTCTACACCCAATTGATCCAAGAATTTCACCAATCCCAAAGGTCAAGAAACATGAAGAAGCCCATAGCAAGTCACATTACAAAATGCTAAAAACTTGTACTAAGCAGAAAATCTTAAAAGCAACCAATGGGGAATGGGGAGCATCCTACTTGCAGAGGGTCAAAGAAACACATCACATTTTCTTGTCAGAAAAAAATGCAGGTGATAAAAACAGTGAACGAGCAACTTTTAAATATAGAGAGAGGGAAAAAAAAGTCAACCTAGGATTTAATCTCCAGTAAAAAATATCTTTCAAAAAAGGTAAAAATGAAGACGTTTTAGACATATGGAAGCAGAAATAACATAGCACGACCAGACCTTTACTATAAGACACATTGAACAAATCTTTTAGGTGAAAGGAAAATACCAAGTGAAAATAAAGGTCAATATGAATGAAGACCATAATAAGACATGATAAATAAATAAGATTTCCCCTGCTTAATTTAAATTTACTTAATATTATTATTATTATTATTATTTAATATTCAATATTAATATCGAGTCCAATAATATATAAAATAGATAATATATATGAAACAAGTGTGTTTATCCAAGGAATGCCACTGTATTAACATACTGAAAAAGAAAACTATAAGTCTATCTCAATAGATGTAGTTAAAGCACTTGGCAAATTAAAGGCCCTTCCTGATAAAGTTTTGGCAATAGAATTGAACTTCTTCAACTTGATAAATGACCTCTATAAAAGCCTACAGATAACATCATATAATGGTGAAAGACTGAAACTTTCCCTCTAGAATCAGGAATAAGGTAAGATGTCTATTCTTACTCTTTTTTTTTTTCACTATTCTACTAAAGGGTCTAGCTAGTGAAATCAGTCAGGAGAATAAATAAAAGTCATCCTGATTGTAAAGGAAGAAGTAAAACTGCCTCTATTCAAACATGGCATGATATTTTAATTAGAAAATTTACAAAGATAGGAATCTACAAAAAAACCCTACCAGAATAATAAGTCATTTAGTGAGTTAAAATTAGCAACACAGAAATAATATACAAAAATCAGTAGTCCTAGAAAAAAATATAGAGAAATCAGAGTTAAAAATGAGATTTTAATATCATGAAAAAGGGTAAAATATTCAAAGATAAATCTGACAAATTTGTAAAAGTTGTATGCTTAAACCTGTAACACACTGTTAAGACATATTAAAGAGGATCTGAATAAACGGTGAAATGTACTATGTTCATGGAACAGAATACTAGATTATACTTAAGATGCCAATCTCCCACAATTTATTTTCAGCAGAATCAACATAATCTTAACTGAAATACCACTAGATTTTTTTGTAGAAATTAGAGTAGGTATTAAAAATTATATTGAAATAAAAAGAGCATCTAAGATAACCAAAAAATTTTTCAAAGAATAAAGTTGGAGGCCTAAAACATTTGACTTCAAGACTTATTCTAAAGCCAAAGGAATTTAGACAGTGTGATAGTAGTATAAATACAAAGAGATAGTGAAACAGAACAGACATATATGGTCATCTGATTTTTGGTAAACGTGCAAAGGCAATTCACTAGAAAAAATAGAATCATTTCAACAAATGATGCTTGGACATATTTAAAAAGAGAACTGATCCATACCTCACATCATATCAAACAATTAATTCAGAATGGATTAGAGACCTAAATGTAAAACTAGAACTGTAACTAAATGGCAACATAATAGAAAATCTCTTTGACTTTGAGAAAGGCAAGAAAATTCTTAGGTATGACATCAAAAGCATGATCCATAAGATAAAGCTATACATTTACCTTACTGGGTAAAATTCAAGTCTAGCATTACCAAGTGTTGATAAAGATGGGTAGGAACTAAAACTTAGCCATGCTTCTAGTGAGAATATCAAATGGGATAATCACTCTGAAATACTTGTGTTAAAACTTACTCTTCTGTTTCAGTGGACACTGACAAATTAGATACTCAGAAGTAGCGTACCATGAAAAATATATATTTTGGTATGTTCCACCAGAAACTTATTTTCTACAGGTAAAGCAAAAACTGCCCATGTGGGAATTCCTTCAGCTCTTTCTCAGCTATTATGACCAAATCATGATCTAGATGGAAATCATTTTTTTCTGAGGATGCACTGCTTGCTGTGGCAGTCACGATGATGAAGTTCCTAGATTTCTTAGTTACAGGAGGCTCCAGCTGCTGCAGTCCAACATTCAATTTTGTATTTGTACCAAGTTCATGGTTCCCATAGTTGCTCTCAACTAGTTACTGAACACAGCAGGGATGCCAAGTCACACCCATTTCTGGAAGACTCTATTTCTCAGGAGTGACCTGGGCTTAAGAACTTCCCTAACTGTCTTGTCTAATTTCCTCCAGAACTTTACTGGAGACTAAAATGCTTTCACCCACCTTTTTCCTTCATTCAAGAGCATACCCGCATCATGGTCTGCCATTCCTCCTCTCCAGTCCTGGCCCCCCTCAAATTTTATTCACAAGTTGTTCCCCTAATAAATGTCTTACACGTTTAATCCAATCTTGACATATATTTCTCATATAACTTGGGCTAAAGCAGCAGTTAAAACCATATATGCTCTGTGTCAAATGTAAGCCCTAGTGGTTAAATATATTTTGGAATTTTTTATTCAGTCTATCAACCCAGTAAACCACTTCAGTCAGAAGCGGATATCTGGGAAGTGGATTGCCACACCTCTACCATATTTGGCCTATTTTTCCTTTATTCTGTGAGAAATAGTGCAATGTAGAGAGTTTTTTAACACCAAGTGTTTAATATGTTTTAACAGAACAGTAACATTGTAGAATTTTGCTTTAGAGGGTTTAGATCAGGGAAGGAATAGAAATAGCAGAAGCGGAAAGAAGACATAATTTTCTAGAGAAAACATACAGCTACTGTCGGGATGGAAAGTAGGAGATAGAGATGAGAGGTTCTGTAAAGGTAATCAGTGCAACTTGCCAAGTGGGCAGCTATGTGGAACAGGATTTTAGGTTCATTATTTTTTGTGGAAGTACTTCAAATATGAAGTACATTCATTCTTTTGTTCTCAAATGGAGTACATTGAACAAAACTTACACTTTCGGTGGTTGGAAATGTAATATAATTCAATAATAATCTCAGGGACTCGGTAATCTATAATTTTATATGATTTATTAAAGATTTCTTTTCCTTTTACTTAATTTCAGTCACATCATACTGCTGATATATCATTAGGAACTGCAAATTATAAAAGGTAATAATTTATAACAAGGAACTAAATGTGACTTCTATGGTTAAATATCCCAAATCTTATCACTACACAAAATTAGTAATTGGTTTGTAATTTTAGTGGTCTTTATTTCTTGGCCAGATAAGGCACATTTGATTTTTTTGCTATTACTCTAGATCAATAAAAAATAGTTTTGAATGGGGCTTTTTCCATAAAGATGGGTGGGGGAAGGTAATTCTTAGCTACACTCTTCAGTCATGGAACAATATGGATATGACAGCAACTTACTGGTTTTCAATCTCCACTCCAATTTCTTCTAACATACAAACTAAAAATAGTAGTCTTGAATATTGAAATTTTAATAACATACTTCTAGGCAACTTAAGAGGTTTCACAGGTGGATTTTAATTTTTTTCCATTCATTAACTGATTCTAGAACTTAACTCATTAGGTACAACTCCACTATTACATATCAATAACAGAATTGGCACATTCTTCAAACATACTATTACACATAATCTCTCTCTGTCTCACATACAGACATAGTACACAATCTCATGAATACACATGCATGCATACATGCACACATAGAACAGTCCTTATGTTGTTAAATTTGATTAAAGTTGTACGAATGATACTACCAAGACTATTTTTACTGATACTGCAATGTTGATAATTTCAAACGTGTTAAAATTATCACTAAACTGTAGGAAGTATAGTTATCAGTTAGTAATAAACAGAACACTATTCCTCTCTTTCCAAGGGTTCAGATTTGGATAGCTTACAGGGATGATATATCTGTCACTATTTTTTAGGGTAGCCAATATAATAAAAAAATTATCTTCAAAACTTTACCAGTATTCATCAAATGTCAAGACAATTAAATGCAGGAAAGAATAGTCTCTTCAACACCAACAAATGATGCAGGAACAACTGGAGGGTCACATGCAAAAGAATGGATATGGACCCCTTTCTTACACCACACAGAATTAACTAAAAATGGATCAAAGATCTAAATGTAAATACAAAACTACAAAACTCGTAGAACATATTGAAGTGACTTTGAATTATGCCAAAATTCTTACCTAAAAAATAACTAAAAAAAAGTATAATTGAGCTTTAAAAATATTTTTAAATTTTATGCTTCAAAGACTACCATCAAAAAAGTATAAGGATAACCCATAGAATGGGCAAAATTATTTTTAAATCATATATCTGACAAGGGACTTGTATTTAGAATATATGAATAACTCTTACAACTCAGTATTTAAAGAACAACACCATTAGAAAATGTGCAAATAATCAGAATAGACATTTCTACAAAGATATACAAAATGCCAATGTACATGAAAAGATGCACAACACCATCAGCCGTCAGAGAGACACAAATCATGGTGATTATAATAAAAAAGAGGCAATATTAACAACTGTTGGTGATGATGTGGAGAAATTAGAACTCTCATCTACTGCTGGTGGGAATGTAAAATTGCACAGCCACTTTGAAAGAATCTGGGGGTTCTCTAGTGTTAAACATAGAGTTATCATACAACATAGCAGTTCTATTCCTGGATATATATGAAAGAAAAATGAAAACAAGTCGTGCAAAAATGTGTATATGAATAATCACAGAGGCACTACTAATAGCCAAAAAGTGGAAATAACAATGTCCATCAAGTAATTAACACATAAGTTACATATGGTGTATATGTATAATTGAATATTATTTGGAAATAAAAAGGAATAAAATGCTGCTACATGCTACAGCATGGAAAAACCTTGAAAATGTCCCAAAATTTATGGTGGTCATGTTTACATCTTTGCGAATTATATAATTCAAACTGGTGATTTATATTATATCTGAATCATATCTCAATAAAACTTTGAGAAAAGAAATGTAGTCAGTAGCATTTTTAGAACAAAATTCTCAAGATTAGAACTGTAAAGTTGAAGGAACTTATAAATAGCTTTTTTTGCAGAAAATTGCATAACTTGTTAATACATTGTGTTTGTGTCTGAGCGCAAAACATATTTACTGCTTTAGTTAAGTCTGAATCTTAGTAATTAGTCAGATTTTACTTGATACATCTTTTGAAACTGACCTGGATGTTGGGAGACAAATTCATGTCATGAGTTATTTTCTTGTCCATCATCCATGAGACTCCAACCTCCCTAACCATTAATGCTTCTTATAACACTCAATTAAGGAGACATAAAGCTCTAGACATAGCACTTTTTAATGCCCTAACTCTTTTTAGTCTTTGGTAAGGAGAACACATTGCAACCTTTTTTTGTGTGTCTAGGGAGAACTAGATCCACTCATTTTAAGAATGGTGACTTCAGGAACTCTGGTAGCAAGTAACCGAACTGAGAAAAAAATAATCTCAACTTAGTTTTGATCTAAATGATAGAGGCAAAACCTAGTAAAATGTGTTATATTTCCAATCATCTGGTTATTCTTTGATCTTTGAAACTTCTGCATAAATAGCAATTAGTATTAATAAATCATAATAATATTTTAATAAATAATTCAACTCCATATATTTAATTCAACAGTCTTTAGCTTGCTTAAACTTTCATTGCACATTTTTTTCATCTAAGAACCATATAATATTTTTTGTATGAGGTTAAGTTTTAAAATAATTAATTTAGTTCACAGCATTAGTTCTATACAATAATTTCACTAAAGACAGAATTGTAAAATCTCAATGTGAAACCATAAAACATCAATAAAGTTTAATTTGAAAAGTTAACAAAGTCCATGGAGACTCAACCACATTTTATTACAATTCATTGTACTCATAGTTAATACTGCCAAGATGTAGAAATATTGTGGCAAATAAGCCTTTCTCATTTTTTTTTCAAAGTTATCATGGCAGCGCCTAACAGCACAATAGTATAGCTATCACAGAGTGAAGGAGATAACAAATAAATGTGGTAGAAAGACACAAAGGAGAAAGGAGGAATAAGAGAAAGAGGTGTAGAGCATGCATGCACATATTTTCCGTTTCTTTTTCATCTTTATTGTGAAGTCCCTGACATATAAAAATGGTATATATTCATGGTATGCAACTTGATGGTTTGATTTATGTATACATTGTGAAATGATAATCACAATCAAGCTAAATAACTAATCACTCACATGTACATAATTGCCATCGTGTGCCTGTGTGTGTATGGTGAGAAAATTTAATGTAAGATCTATTCTATTAGCAAATTTCAACTATATGCTAAACATTGTCACCATGCTGTATATTAGATCTCCAGAACTCATTCATCTTGCATAACTGAAACCTTGTGCCCCTTTGACCAACATCTCATACCATCTTTCCTCTGCCAGAAACCACCATTCTACTCTCTGCTTCTATGAGTTTGACCATTTTTAAATTTCGCATATAAGTGAGATCATGCAGTATTTGTCTTTCTGTGCCTGGCGTATTTAATTTAGCATAATGTGCTCCAGGTTTATCTATGTTGTTGCAAATGGCAGGATTTCCTTCTTTATTAAGGCTGAATAGTATTGCTGTGTGTGTGTGTGTATGTGTGTCTGTGTGTGTGTCTGTGGTGTGTGTGTGTCTGTGTGTGTACACTACATTTCCTCACCCATTCATCCACTGGCAGATAGTTAGGTTGTTTCCATATTTGGGCTGTTGTGGATAATGCTTCAATGAACGTGTGTGTACAGAAATCTCTTCCAGTTCCAGTCTTTATTTCTTTTGGATATATATTTACATGTAAAATTGCCGGATCATATAGTAGTCCTATTTTTCATTTGGTTGAGAAAACTCGTATTAGTTTCTGTAATGGTTTTACCAATTTACATTCCCACCAAGAATGTACAGGATTATCTTTTCTCCATATCTTTACCAACACTTGTTACCTTTTGTCTTTTTGATAATAGCCATCCTGATGGGTGGTAGGTGATAGCTCAGTGTTGTTTTGATTTGTATTTCATACTCCTTGATTTCAAAATATGTTATAAATCTTTGGTAATCAAAACAGTATGGTACAGACATTACAATACACATATAGGAACATAAAAGAGAGCCCAGAAATAAATTCACACACTTGGGGTCAACTAATCTTTGACAAGTGTGGCAAGAACACGCAGTAGGGAAACGACAATCTCTTTAA
Source organism: Panthera pardus (assembly GCF_024362965.1). Lineage (NCBI taxonomy): Eukaryota > Metazoa > Chordata > Mammalia > Carnivora > Felidae > Panthera > Panthera pardus. The sequence goes on along the minus strand of NW_026526810.1, from coordinate 121,506,290 downwards.
TAAGTGGTGTTGCAAAAATGGAATACCCACATGCAGAAGAATGCAAGAGTCTCCTTATCCCACACCATCTATACAGATCAACTCAAAATGACTGAAAACTTAATTTAAGACCTGAAACTATAAAACTATAAGAATAAAACAGAGGAAGATCGTCTTGACATTGGAATTGGGAATAATTTCTTTGGTCATGACACCAAAAGCACAATCAACAAATGCAAAAATAGACAACTGGCATTGTGTTAAATTAAATAGCTTCTGCCCAGCAAAGGAAACAATCCACAGGGTGCAAGGGCAACCTACTGATTGGGGGAAAATATTTGCACACCATATATCTGATAAGATATTAACATCCAAAATATTTAAGGAATTCATATATTTAGTAGAAAAAAAACTATGAAAAATGTACAAAGGTCCTGAATAAACAGCTCTCAAAAGACATACAAACGACCAACAGGTGAACAACTAATAAGGAACAAAAATCCTCTGCATGAACACACTTTTGACCAGTTCTGGAAATCTAACTTGAAGCTATAGTCATACAGGAAAACAAAAGCATACATACAAGATGTTCATAGAAATTGAAATTGTATTTGGAATACATAGAAATTGTATGTGGAATAGCCAAATGTGGGGATCATACAGAATATTACTACAGGCCCAGTTTGTACTCATTGGTCCACCTTCCATCAGCACTTTGAATAGCATAGAGAGGCCAGGAAATGACAGTCCATTATGGCATATGTCTCCCTGAAAACAGTCTGAAGACAGATATATACAAAGCTTCAGACAACCCACCACGAGTGAGCCCAAGTGCTTGCTATGTCCTGCTCATTTTGAAAGGCATTTATCAAATGTCGAATGGGTGCTAGGTGCTCTGGTAGGAACTATAAGAGTCTTACTGGATAATCACCAAAAAAGCCATGTTTCTGAATGAGTCAAGCGGGTCCCAGTGAAGAGCAACAACAACAACAAAATTGCATTCTAGGAGATCGAGTTTCCGTTAAAGTAGGTTGCTCATGATGAATGCAGGAACAAGTCTTGTATAAACTGACCATAAATCAGATTTCTTTCATGTTTCTCATCCAGAGTGGGTCCCCCACCAAACATCAAACTGTCTGCCTCCAGGATTTTGCTTATATTCCCTTCCTTTTGCTGAAGTAATGCCAATATTTCTATATACAGTTATAGTTATAACTGTTCTATGAACCAGTCTTCCTCAACCTTTCATTTCTGGTAGATGTTTAACAAATGTTTAGGACACTACTTAACTATTAACTACCTATTATTTATGTAAAATATATGATTTATAAATTGTATGGAATATATATTTTATAATATGTGTAAGGCACTATGGATAAACAAAAACATATAGAAAAATGGTGTTTAAATATTTTATTGTATTTTCCCATAAATGATGAGAATATTTCTATGTCACAAAACAGACCTCTCTATTATCTCTTTTGATGAGTTCCTAATAGTCCATTGCATAGACATATAGATGCACCAAAATTGACTTAACCACACAGATATTATTAGATACTAAAAAAAGCAACACTGTAATAAAGATCCTTATACATACATGTCTGAGGACACACTTTGTTTTTATTAATTCTTTATATCAAATTCTTAGATATGAATTGTTGGCTCAGATTTCCTACAGTATTTCTGTAGCAAATGCCTACAGAAAAGCACAATTTTCACATTCACAAGCCAGGCATGATTTTTTTTCCTTAAGTGTCTCAGCACGACTAAATCATATCACTATTTTTAAATCTTGGTAAATATGATAGTTAAAGGTAATATTTTACTATTTTAATAGTTCACATCTTTTTTATTTACTATCACAGTAGAAGTTCTTTCCACGCATCACATTTTTCTAAGCTTTGATACTGATCAAATTATATGGAAGTATCTATTCTTGGATGGTTTGTTAGACTTTTCTGAAAAGCTGTCTATTCATGGTGAAGATAAAAAGTGTGTTTGCTTGTTGCTACATTTTGAGTATCTATTATGGTTATTGGCCTATTCAGGTTAAAAGCTATTTTTTAAATGTGGTTTTATCCTCTATTTTATAATAGCAAGCAGTTATATTACTCTTTTTTTCCATGAATAGCTTTGCCAGTGGTTTATCTTTCCAAAAATTTAACCTTATCTCAATTTGTAAAATCTGTTACTTTTCTAGTAGTACCTATTCTCCTTAGAGGTGTGTGCATATGAGTATGTGTGTGTCTGTGTGACTGTACGTGCCTTCTCTTGATCACATAATTTATTTATTCTAATTTTTTCTTTGATAGTAAAAAATAAGTAATAGTCTTCCTCTTTATATATCTTGGGATAAATAACATCACTTTTTATAGGAATTGTTGTCATTATAACTACAATTTTTATTTCCTAAAACTTTGGCTAAATTTTTAGGTAGATTTCTTTTAAGTTTATAACAATTTGGGAATTTTAACTGATTTCTTTGGATAAGGGTAATTTTGTTTCTTTTTTATTGGATGGTGGTTAGCTGTTATTAATTTAAAGTGCCACTCTACTGCACTCAAGTAATATAGCCTTTGAAACCTCTGGTTTGGGCTTTGATATTTTCCCTGAGTCATACAGACAAATTTTGAAATATTGCATTTTGCACTTGAAAAGGAACTACATAGCTTTTGTATGAAGAGGACAGAGTTTTATATATAAATATATTAAATTAATCTATGTAATTAATTATCACCTACATTATCTGAAGACAAATTATATTAATATGTTACTGTCAACTTACATAATTGACTATAATACATATTGTCAATTTCACTTTACTTCTCTAACTACTTTGCCTTTAATATTCAATATTCTGTGTTCATCGAAGTTACTTAGTTATGTTATCATTGTGAATTGCGTCCTTAACTAATTTTTAAAAATGCCTACTAATTCTGTTTAAATGTTTTTGACTTAAAACATATGTCATGATACCAGTAGTGTGAAATTGTATGGAATAGTGAAAACAGCACTAACTCTGGAAGTCATGGACAAGTTAGTGCATAACTCTGTGCCTCAGTTTCTTTAGCTGTAAAGCAGGGATAATAGTACCTTCCCCATAATTTGTCTGTGAGGGCTTACAACTCTGTAATGATTAGCAATAGTATCTTTTTCTGTTTACATTGTCCTGAAAATACATGTCTTCTTTGTTTTGTACTTGTTTCCCACTTCACTTTCAGACTATTTGTTATAATCAACACCTACTGATGTTTTGGTTTTTGTCGGGAATGACGGTGCATGGGGATAAACTTGTTTAGTCTTTGTCCTTCTGTGCAATAGCACAATAGATGTTGTGGTACCAATGGCATTTGGAGCCAGAAGATATGGGATCCAACCTCTCAGGCCTTATACTTTATCACCTTTGGGAAACTCATATAACCTCTTTCGGACTCAGGGTTCTTACTTGTAAAATAAGAATAGCACCCATTATAAAAATCTTTGGTGAGGCTCAAGTGAGGTAATATGCAAGAAAGCCCTTTAAAAACAGAAATGGTGTTCAGTTTTGCTAGTTACTATTGTCATTGCAAACTCACAAGTCCTTACGGAATCTCTTAGGAGCAGGTATCTTCATAATTCAAAATATTTTGGATTTCAGAAATGTGATTCGGTACATATGCCAATGATTAGATTGAGTGAGGTCTGAAGTAGCAGTCCATAATCAAATACATTAATATTTCTGCAGCAAAATAGACAAATATTCCCACCAAGTGGGATAAATAAAGAGTGTATCTAGTTTTATGACTATCTTTAGGACAGGTTTCATTCTCAATTGAGTCACAGAAACTTTTTATTTCAATGGCTTTTTGTATTTTGGAGTTGGTGATGAGACATTGTTGACCTTTATTTCCGTGATTTAAATATTAAATCTAATTTCTGTGTTGGGAAGTTCATGCAGATTCCATTTTTAAAGAACATTTATTAAATGTCTAGATGTGTGTGTTGTATAAACAATGAGAGAGAATATGAAACAAAAGAAGAAGCTAGATAAATTGGATTTCATTAAAATTGAAATATGTTGAGTAGGAAAGGATCCCATCAAGAGAATAAAGAGATATAAAATGGGAAATATATTTGAAAATAATTTATCTGATACAGGTCTACTGAGTGTGTGTATGTATGTGTGTGTGTGCACTTGACTTTTATTCCTCTTGATTGTATGTGATAAAATATTATTTCCACACAATATCAAGGGCCTGAAAAAGATACTGACTTTGTTCCTATTTTCTGAATAATAGGTATGAGTATTTACACATTTAGAGAAAAGATAATGGACATAGCACTCTTCTAAAATTTGGATCCAGGCAAATTCTACTTTCCTGAAGTTGTCTATTTCACCTACTTCTACTACCTGGGTTTCGAATGTTTCCAGCTATTCAACTTTATTTATTTATTTATAATTTTTGAGAGAAAGAGCGCAAGTGGGGGAGGGACAGAGAGGTAGACACAGAATCTAAAGCAGGCTCCAGGCTCTGAGCTGTCAGCACAGAGATCATGACCTGAGCCAAACTTCAACGCTTAACCCACTGAGCCACCCAGGTGCCCATCAACCTAACTTTTAAATATAATTTCTAAGTTATCTGCTATCAAGAATTCTTTCTTTTGATAACCAATTTCTCTGTATTTGTTGTATCTATAACTTTCAGCATGCATGCAAATCTCTCAGTTTCATGGCTACTCTTTTGTGTTGTTTATAAAGCTCCCTTCATTTTAGTACCATTTTCTTGAGTGTGCAGGGAAGATTTGGTATAGGTAAGCAGGACAGACCAGTATCCAAGGTGCAATGACACAAAACGTACCCGGGTCTTGTTGTTATTGGTGTCCAATCACGAGTCAGTGCTCATCTCAATACGATGACAGAAATGTGAATTTTGTCCATTTTCTGAGGTGGTGCCTATCTCACAAAAAGCCAGGTTAAAGCCGGTTCATAACCTAATTCAGTTTTCCTTTTTTTTTTTTTCATTCCAATTACCTTAAATCAGTCAAAAGTGTTCATAGTTTTTCTACATATTAGTTCAAAATAGCTTGTATTATCATCTTATTTCTTTGTCCTCATAATGATAAGCTACAGAGAGGCCATGTTGTATAGTTTAGACTTGACCTGTATTTGTCTGAACACGTTTGGAATGAGAAAACGTTAGATTTTGAATGGATTTTATCTGAAATTGTTTAATTAAATTTGCATAACACAACATTTTACAGAGTAAATTTTTGGAGAAACATAATGGTTAAGAGAATGTGCCTCAAATTTTAAAGAGCTGGATTGGATTTCAATTTTTTTAATTAATTTTCAGATTAATTTATTTAAAAAAATTTTTTAACATTTATTTATTTTTGAGACAGAGAGAGAGCATGAACAGGGGAGGGGCAAAGAGAGAGGGAGGCACAGAACCTGAAACAGGCTCCAGGCTCTGAGCTGTCAGCACAGAGCCCGGCGCAGGGCTCGAACCCACAGACCGTGAGATCATGACCTGAGCCGAAGTCGGATGCTTAACCAACTGAGCCACCCAGGTACCCCTCAGATTAATTTATGGTATATAACTTTGAGCAAGATACTTTAAGTTTTGTTAGTATTCTTGTCATTAGCAATAATTTCACTTTAGCTATCAACAATTTCAGTTTTTAAAAACTTTTAAGTACAGAAAAAATGAAAATGGAAATTCTCATGAATTATTTTTAAGAGATTATTATCCATCATAAGAGAGGCAAAGAAGCAATTTGACAAGGCATATGATAAGGCTATTCCTTCTGAAAACCTTGACATCATCAGTGTGTTACATTTTATTTATTTTTTTTAATTTTTTTTAACGTTTTATTTATTTTTGAGACAGGGAGAGACAGAGCATGAACAGGGGAGGGTCAGAGAGAGGGAGACACAGAATCTGAAACAGGTTCCAGGCTCTGAGCTGTCAGCACAGAGCCCGACGCGGGGCTCGAACTCACGGACCGCGAGATCATGACCTGAGCGGAAGTTGGCCACTTAACTGACTGAGCCACCCAGGTGCCCCATACATTTGAAAGAAATCATCACTTTTTAGATAAATGTAGCATATGATTATTAAATGGCTATAGAGTACCTGTATTGATTTGGTTTCATTTTGCTTTCTGGGACCCAGAATCTTGGATCGCCTTACTTGCATTTTCTACTGAAGAGTTGGGAAAAAGAAACAGAGGGTGAGAAATCAGAATCAGTCAAAAGAATTGCATTCTAAAAATCAGTCCTTGTTGAACATGAAGCAGAAGACTACGGGCTTCCGTATCCAAACAAATTTTAGAAGTTCTTCTCTTGAGATCACATTCTTGAAACATAGTCTGGACGATTGACCTTTATTATTATTTATTATTATTATTACTGAAACCTGCCTGAAAGGACAAAAAAAAGTTGCCAAAAAGTTGTGCGTTAACTGGTCAAATCATCATAACACCGGTGAATGGCAATATCTTTGTATCATCTCAAGTCTTAGGATTCAGAAACTCTAACAGAAATGAGGCATGAGAAATTTTGCTAATATTCAGAAAAATCTCAATTCAGAATTAGAATTTCTGTCCTAACGCACCTCTAATGTTTTAAAGAGAGATTAATTATTCTATAAGACAAACAAGTTATTTTAATGCCCACTGTCAGTTCTCAATATCTTTTGATGTTCACATGAACTTGATGTTATTCATCTCTTAAAATATCTAGATAAGAGACAGAAATTGCCGACTAAATACACAGACAAACCAAGGTATATCTTCCACCTTTTTGGACACAGACCTGTCATCATAGCTTTCCAAATCACCTTTTCACCTGCATGCACACTCTATACATTCATCAAACTCATTTCTTGAAACGTTCTTGATAGTATTCATTCTACTTTAAACCACCTGTCAAAACAACCCTTTAATTAGGTTAAGCTGTCTGGCTTTGTGAAAAGGTTTACTGTACTCAGTTGTCCCTGCCATAAAATTAATAGTTTGACCAACTTCTAAGGAGACAGATTTTGCACTCGTGAAAGTCAAATTAAATCCACCTTTGCCAAACGGGGAAAAATTGGTGTGTCTGAAACTTTGAAAGCAGCACTTCATTTATTATAATCTTTCGAGTGCCAAAGTACAAATTAGGTAGAACTGCAGCTGCAAGAAAGCCCACGTTAGAGCCCATTGCTCTCATGACCCTTTTAGAAGGCAATGCACCTACAAGATAATGAACAGACAGAATGACTGTACCAGAGTCAGCACTGCCAAATTTCCGACCAAATTTGCAATAAGCAACCAATCATTCAGTAAATTAATATTCCACAGACTCAAATATTATGTAGGCTAGTCACTGCACATCATTTCTAGACCACAATTCTGATATTTTCCAGGAACAAGGCTCATTATATTATTAAAACTCGGGAGAATAGGATTGGTTTTTAAAATGCTTTCTAATTTCATTCAGGTCTTACTAAAACTGCTTTTGGACCCACATTCTTTCGGTTGAAGTAGCAAAGGAAATAATACTTAAGGCCATTTAATCCTGAAGACAAAGTGATTTCGAGTTTTGGGTTGGGATTTTGTTTTTCCCCTCAACACGTTGCATGAATGGATCTTCTCCTGACTCGGAGATAAAAATGATTAATGATTCCAATTATTATTTAAGGTGTGTAAAGTCTTAAGTTCTCTAAGGCAGGACTCAAAGTGGACAGTAGAATTAGCTAAGACAAAGTGCTCTGATATTTTTCATAGAGTCAAAAGGAGTTATCAGGAAAGTTGCAAAAGCACTATGTTTTACCTTAAAACATCGAGAGGGTAAGAAGTAATTTAAGACAAATATTGATCAATTGATTACTTTCCTTTAACCTCATCTTTTCATTCAGTAAACGTACTTTATTGAAACTTAATTTGATAATTATCTTCAACTATAGTTTTACAGAGTTTTCTAGAAGTCCAGAAACCTGGTTTCTTGCTTATTCCTTGGTATTAGATGTGGGGTTTTAAGGCAGTCACTTAACTCTGAGAAGAGTTACGTCATCTCTCAATATTACCTACAAATGTGATTCTAAAAAACAAGTGCTCAGAGATGTTTTTGCTATTTCTTCACATTCTTATACAATACTTCTTAACCTAATTGAAACCTTTTTATAACAACATTTTGTAAGGTTTCTTTTACTATCCTGAAGTAAAATTCATGTATTACACAAAATGCCTTTTCTTAAAAGTCAATCTAACACATTAAGTGTTGCATAGAATACCAAAAAGCACTTTATAATGAAATATTCCATATAAGTGTGTCAGTGCTTAGGCTGACTATACTAGGAAACATAACAAAGTCATCAGATTATTTCACTAATTATTATAAGTTTGTTTAGAATAAGAAAGAGGAAGACCGTTAGAAGCAATTCTGTACAAGTTTTACTGAAAATGGAAGCAGACACCCAGGTGGACATTAGAATAAAACTAGTATGAGGATAAGAAAATAATGGAATAGACTTTTTTTCTGTTAGCAATAAGACAAAAAGGAAAATGACTTTAATCCATGTAAATATAAAACGCTAAGAACTACCAGGTGGTTGAAATTGAGAAAATGAGTCAAGATATTTGCAAATGATTTAGACCTTATTTATACATGCAATTTGAAAATAATCCTTTACAGTTTGTTTATCAAACATGTGTAGAGTGCTTTCTTTTCAATTTTTAAAATGATTTATATTTATTTTCTTTAATTTGTAAAAACTTTATTTAAATCCCAGTTAGTTAACATGCAGGATAATATTTGTTTCAGGCGTACAAATAGTGATTTTACAATTCTATACAATACCTAGTGCTCATCACAAGTGCCCTCCTTGGGGCACCTCACTGGCTCAGTTGGTTAAGCATCTCTGGATCTCTGCTCAGGTCCTAATCTCATGGTTTCTGACATAGAGCCTGCATCCGGCTCTTCACTGACAGTGTGGAGTCTGCGTAGGATTCTCTCCCTATCTCTCTGTCCCTCTGCCCCCTTCAAAATACACAATAAAATAAACTTTAAATTAAAAAAATTCAGTGCCCTCCTTAATCCCCATCACCTATGTAACTCACCCCCCACGCCTACTCAGGTTATCATCAGCTTGTTCTCTATAGTTAGAGTGTGTTTCTTGGTTTGCCCCGGTCTCTCTTTTTTCTCTCCCTTTGTTCATTATTTTTGTTTCTTTATTTCCACATATCAGTAAAATAATATGGTATTTTTCTTTCTCTGACTAATTTATTTCACTTAGCATAATACTCTTTAGCTCCATCCATGCCTTTTTGTGTAGCTGGCTCAGTTCTCTGATTTTTTAAATGCATTATCTCATTTGCTTTTTATATGAATTACCCTGTGGGACTGAAAACATTATTTTGCCGAGGAAACTGAGACACAGACGAATTAAGTTTCTTACCCAAGAAGCCACAGCTAGTAAGCAGCAGATCCAGGATTTGAAATCAAGTATTCTGATTCCAGTGTCTTATACAATTGATTTCCAGGTCATTGTATGATAGGACGAAATCAAAGAATCACAAAATATATTTCACAAAATATATTTCATATATATATGGATATAATTTGTCTCCATTATGTTTTTTTAAGTTTATTTATTTATTTTGAAAGAGAGCTACAGAGCAAGCAGGGTAGGAGTGGAGAAGAGGGAGATATAAAATCCCAAGCAGGCTTCGTGTTGTCAGTGCAGACCCCGATGCAGGGCTTGAACTCATGAACTGCAAATCATGGCCTGAGCCAAAATCAAGAGTCAGACGCTTAAGGACTGAGCCACCCAGGCACCCCTATTTCTATTATGTTAAAAGAACTTAAAGACCATATTGGTCACTATACGATCGGAGAAATTGACTGTACATGGAAAAAGGACAAGAATGAAAATCTGTAGAAAAATGGTGTTTCAAATCTCTAGAATCATCTGAAAATAAGGTTGTATTTTTTTAAACGTTTATTTATTTTTGAGAGACAGAGAGAAACAGAGAATGAGCATGGGAGGGGCAGAGAGAGAGGGAGACACAGAATCTGAGGCAGGCTCCAGGCTCCTAGCTGTCAGCACAGAGCCCAATGCCAGGCTGGAACTCATGAACTGTGAGATCATGACCTGAGCCAAAGTCTGAAGCTTAACCACTGAGCCACCCAGAGCAACCTCCCCGCTTTTTTTTTTTTTAACTGAAAATAAGGTTTAAATACAGTTTACCCTTGAACAACGTATTTGAACTGTGTGGGTCCACTTATACATGGATTTCTTTTTTAATAAATACAGGATAGCACTGTAAATGTACGATTTTCATAATAACATTTTATTTCCTATAGCTTCCTTTATTGTAAGAATACAACATAAAAACATACAAAATATGTGCTAATTAACTGTTTCTGTTATTGCTAAGCCTTCTGGTCAACAGTAGGCTATTGATAGTTAAGCTTTTAGGGGAATCCAAAGCTACAAATAGATTTTTGACTGCATGAGAAGGTCACTACCCTTAACCCTCATGTTGTTTATGGGTAAACTCTAAGTATAGAAAATGAAAAATAAATTGTTTTCAATGTTTCCTCACAACCTTTTCATTGTGCTGTAGAAATACTCAAATATAGAATGTCAAGAGCATGAATTATTTTTAGACAACCTTTATTAGTAAAATTTAATGAGATGCCTATATTTTTTTCTCCACTAATTTCAATAATATTTTCATCTGGCTGTGAAAAAAATAGTCTCAGATATGCTCTATTACAAATTTATATTCAACACCTATAAATTGAGAATGATCTAGATTGAGAAATGTGGCCATATTTAATGGAAAATTCAAAATGATATGGAATATCTGATGAAATTTAAAATAGAACAACTTTTTCTTGGATTTAGTTCATATTTGTGTTTCTTGGTTATTCAGTTTGCTTTCAAGTTGTCCCCCAAAAAACCTGTTTTGAATTTGTACGTAAAATGGAGTCTTAGTCTATAGGTTTAGGTATAAGCATACATTTTGGATGCATGGAAGATATTTAAGAGCTCTGCAGGATATGGATAATATTTTTTTGCAGAACAATCCTGATCATTGCAGAATGCTTAACCTTCCTGGCCGCATGCATGAAATCCTAGTAGTGGCTACCCCCCAAATGTTGTGACAACTAAAAATAACCTCCATAAAATTCCAAGATGTACCCTAGAGGGTGGTGCCGCCCCCACTGAGATCCATTGATTTAAGGCTTTGCCTACAAAAGTACCTAAAGCAAATTTCACAGCTTGAATGGTATAATCATGTAAGCCAATACATTCTTCTCTTATTTCTTAGCAATATGCACTAGAGTGATGATACATCAAAAAGATCATTTTAATTAAAATAAAAGATAAATAAGTTTACATTTTTGCTCATTCTAGGAGAATATAGGAAAAACAGGAGCAATATATGGGCAATGTAGAACTTTTTCTTTCAATCTCACTATAAAATGTATGAATTTTAATATAAATGTTACGTTGTGTCCAACCTAGGAATGAAATCTGAACAGACCATGTGTATCAAGCAACCAGAGTATTAGGAAAATACTCTCAGAAACCTCTATTCTGGTTACAAAAGAGAACATGCATGTCTGAGCAGAAGTTCATTTTCAAAATCCCAGCAGAAGATTTAAGGAGTTCTGTGGAGTAGTCTGTAAATGAGTGTGCTGAGGCAAAGGTGGGTATGTCCCTGGCAAATGCTACTTCTAACTCCTATAACTAAGTGGACAGTCTTCCTGGAAAGAAAGGCATGATTTTATTTATATTTTAAGAAAATATAACAAATACTTTCTAAAAAACTAAATATCTTAACCTAAGAGATCAGACTGATTTTATTTAAGTTATGCTCTTCCATCAAAAATATTTTGTAATATGTTGAGAAATAAAACCCATTAAAATAGATTAGATTGAGTGGATAGATGTACATGTAAACATATGCATACATGCATATACACACATATACATATACATATACATATACATATACATATACATATACATATACATATACATGTAATGAGAGGTAGAATGGGAACAAATGAATCAGTCATGGGTTACTTCAAAGCCCCAGAGAAGTTTACCAAATTATGATAGTAGTTAGCATTGTTTTTTAAATGGTTAGCATTTTTAAGTGTCCATTGTTCTGTTCACTATGCCAAACCTTTACCTATATTAATTAATATAATACTCATATAATTCCTTTAAAGACAGGTATTATTATATAAGTGTTCCCATTTTACAGAATAGCTCCAAAATGAAGATTTAAGTAGCAAGATTTGAATCCAAGCATTTTGGCCCCAGAGTATCCTCTTAAACACTGTATTCTATGGCTTCCTTCCACCATTCTATCAAACATCAGTTCTGAGAGCCATTCTTCATGTATGCTAAAAAACATCGTGAAACATAAGTTCAAGTTAAAGCCCTGTTAGAATAATCCTATTGCTTTATAGACTTTAATATAGTAATGTGCATCATGGTTGGCTAGAACATACATCCCAAATTTCGTGGACCACTAGCTCCTCTTATCATATACCATTTTGAAAAAAATAGTGTTTTCATGAAACACATTTGAAAAATGTGCTGCATGATTGTGCCTTTAAATAACATAGTTTTAAAATATTATTAATATGGAGTATTAGTCCATATTTTTCACTCTTACAATGTTATCACAAATGTTTTTTTTAATTTACTGTGAGAAAGAGAGAGAAAGAGAGAGAGATAGAGGGAGGATGTGTGCATGCATGGGAGGGGCAGAGAGAGAGGAAGGGAGAGAGAATCCCAAGCAAGCTCCATGTTACTAACGTGGAGCCTGACACAGCTCTCGAACCCACGAACCATGAGATCATGACCTGAGCCAGAACCAAGAGTCTGATGCTTAACTGACTGAGCCATACAGGTGCCCCATGCTATCCTCAATATTTTAAGTTGTGTTCCCAAGTGCTTTATACCAATTTTTGAAAAATATTAATTCATACACTCTAGAATCTGAGAATGTTGATGATATACATACATTTTTTACATTAAAAATAGTATTCTAACTATTGAAACTTTAAAGACTTACTAAATGTTTTTGAATATAAAAATCATCAGAGGGCATACTCTATGATTCCAACATTTTCTTGGAGATCCATATGAAAAGGAATTTGTTTTTTAAAAATATTGAATAAATTATTTGTGATGGCTTTAATGGAGATTAAATAAATGGTTAAAAGTAGCCTGTTTTTCTACAAGAATAATAATCTTGGACCTTCTAATACCTAAATATGAAGATAATGTGTTCAAAAATCAGAAATACTCTACAATCTAGGAAGTGCAATAAAAGTTAATGATTTAGGATATATTTTGATAGGTATAGTTATGGCAAGAGAGAGAAAAGAGAAAGAAAAAGACCAAGCAATCCAGAGAAAGAGTGCTGTATTCTCAGATTTAATATATTTTTCCATAAACTCCAAATACTTTTATATCTTTGATATAAACTGTAAAATGTTTACAATTTTCTGCCTTTAATTTTGTGCTTACAAAACATAAGTTTTAACTTTCAAAAGGCAGCTAGCCTTTCCTTACCAAATTTTGGCTATTTATTTTTAAGCTCAAGTTAGAAATTTTAGATGACTTTCATTCAAATAAGCATATATTAACAGTCATCTAAAAATTTAAATCTTTAAGCACTTTCTATGGATCTAAATTGTGGTGGAACAGAGGTCCTCCAAAAGTTTTAGGTGAAATCCTTATCCACGTAGTGTTCTAGTTTGCTGGCTCCTATATTTCATAGGAAGATAATTAAAAAGTGCACATTTGGGGCACCTGGGTGGCTCAGTCGGTTGAGCGTCTGACTTCGGCTCAGGTCATGATCTCGCAGTCCGTGGGTTCGAGCCCCGCGTTGGGCTCTGTGCTGATAGCTCAGAGCCTGGAACCTGTTTCGGATTCTGTGTCTCCCTCTTTCTCTGACCCTCCCCTGTTCATGCTCTCTCTCTCTCTCTCTGTCTCAAAAATAAATAAAATGTTAAAAAAATTTTTTTTAAAAAGTGCACATTTGAAGTACATTCAAATATTTCTATGCAATGCTCTCAACTCAAATCTTTAAGACAATAGCATCATGAGTGTATGGCCTTCTGATATAAAGAACTAGCATATTTAAATTGTTTTCCTAAAAATGAATGACTTCATTTCCTATCAAAATACTCTACCTTTCATCCTTCTACTTTTCAACCTTCAGCAAGGTTGATTCTTGCTTTGTAACAGAAAAAAAAAACGATATGAAATAAGCAAGTGTCATCATGTATAAGTTTTAGGAAATGGCCAAGTATCAAAATATCCACAAATAAACCATTTGATTCATGAGTTACTTTTGGAGATAATCTATGAGGACCTTTCTATTACCTATCTACTTAATATTGTATAGAGAAAATTTTGAGTATTTTGAGCTGAGTTTTACGATTCATCTCTAGGGTTTAGATGTCATATAAAAACAGGGTTGAAATAGAAAAAGGTAATTCTCTGCTAAGAACTAACGTCTTTTCTTTCATCTGAACAATGCAGTGCTAACATGTTCGGTGTAACATTTGGGGTTTGGGATTGACAATAAACAAGAAAAGCAGGTGCATCTGCTAAAAGGACTCAATGTGAAAATCTCTTCATTCTTTATAAGCTAATTTTGGCAGAAAGAGAATCTGACATCAGCACTGGAACAATGAGGCAAAAATTTCTATCACTTCTTTCAAGTCTTGGTTCAAACTCCAGTCAAATTCTTCCTTTTTATCCGTCTCTTGTATGCAATTGCATTTAATAACTACTACATTAGTTCTCTCTTTGTAATGTGTTATGACCTTTTATTTTGTCATTTCTACGCATACCAATGCAAACTTAATTGACTATCTCTCTTCCGGGTAATAGATTTATTTTCCACCACTTCTTCCTAAATACATGATATATTACCAAAATTTTAGTCATTACCTTCACAATTTTTGCCATATCCACTTACTACTTTTTTTGTTTGTTTTCAAACTCACTGTTTTTGGTTTTTTAGCAAGGCATCATTCTAAGGTTGTCTCCTGTTTCATGCACTGGTCACATGTTTCCACAATACACAAACACGTGTATATAACCATGGAAATAATAAGTTGGTCCAGATGCCACTTATGCTTATTTCAATACTATAGGTATCGCACACGATGAAAAACACTGGAGGAACAATGTGAAACGCAGCAGAGGGTTGGGCTTTCCACCTTCACTTAATTCACTCGTTTTCTGTTTGTTTGGATTCTAAATAATGGCACACTAGGGCCACAATTGGTTGAGCATCTAACATTGACTCACGTCATGATCATGGTACGTGGGTGTGAGCCCCATGTCAGGCTCTGCACTGACAGTGCAGAACCTGCTTGGGATTCTCTCCCAGCCCCCCACTTATTCTCTCATGCTCTGGTGCTCTCTCGCTCTCTCTCTCTCTCTTTCATAAATAAATAAATAAATAAATAAATAAATAAAGGGATGCTTCCCAAATTTGCATATCATCCTTGTTTTGGAGGGGGCAAGTTAATCTTCTCTGTATCTTTTTTTTTTTTAGTTTTTTTAATGTTTATTTATTTTTGAGAGAGAGACAGACAGAGTGCAAGCGGAGAAGGGGGAGAGAGAGAGGGAGACACAGAATCCGAAGCAGGCTCCAGGCCCTGAGCTGTCAGCACAAAGCCCGACACGGGGCTCAAACCCATGAGCTGTGAGATCATGACCTGAGCTGAAGTCAGATACTCAACATACTGAGCCACCCAGGTGCCCCTCTTTTTTTTTTAAGTTTTATGTATTTGTTTTTGAGATAGACACAGACAGTGTGAGTAGGAGAGGGGCAGAGAGAGAGAACCCCAAGCAGGCGCCACACTGCCAACAGGAGCCTAATGGGGGTGGGGGGGCTCAAACCCATGAAACCGTGAGATCGTGACCTGAGCCGAAATCAAGAGTCGGCACTCAACTGACCGAGCCACCCAGGAGCTCCTATATCTTTTCAATTGTGTTATAAGTGCTGCAAACACCCACTTGTTTTTTGTTTTTGTTTTTGTTTTTGTTTTTGTTTTTGTTTTTGTTTTTGTTTTTGTTTTGTTTTGTTTTGAGAGAGAGAAAGCAGAGGAGAGGAAGAGAGAGAGGGAGAAAGAAAATCCCAAGCAGGCTCTGTGCTGCTAGGCTCGTCAACCCTGAGATCATGACCTGAGCCAAATTCAAGAGCTGGACACTTAAAAGACTGAGCCACCCAGATGCCTCAAGCACTCACTTGTTTTAAAATAAAATTATTTTATAAGTTATAAGATTTTTATGCTGATGACAGCTATAATCTGAAATACATAAGTTAGATATTCACCAACTAAAAACCATACATTTGCACACTTTCCTGTTTAATTAAAAAACAATACATAGGGTGCCTGGGTGGCTCAGTCGGTTAAGTGTCTGAC
This sequence comes from Panthera pardus, assembly GCF_024362965.1. Classification (NCBI taxonomy): domain Eukaryota; kingdom Metazoa; phylum Chordata; class Mammalia; order Carnivora; family Felidae; genus Panthera; species Panthera pardus. Next base: position 121,489,864 of record NW_026526810.1, on the reverse strand, counting down.
TTGGGCTCAGGGCATACTCTCAAGGTTCATGAGTGAGTTCAAGCCCCACATTAGGCTCGGTGCTGACAACTTGGAGCCTGGAGCTTACTTCAGACTCTGTGTCTCCCTCTCTCTCTACCCCTGCCCCGTTCATGCTCTGTCTCTGTCTCTGGCTCTGTCTCTCTCTCAACAAAACAAAACGAAACAAAATTTTAAAATTAAAAAAAAAGACAAATATTATATTATTTAAGTTAGCTGCAGTATGTAAGTCATTAAATATTTAGAGACAGAAAGTTGACCAGTGGTTTCCAATGGCTACCAGGGAGGAATAGAGTTAATTGTTGGTGGATACACAGTTATAGTTTGTGATAATGAGAAAGTTTTGCAGATAGTGATAATAGTTGTACAACTTTGTGAATGTATTTGATTACACCAAACTGTACACTTAAAATGGTTAAAATGGTACATTTTAAGTTATACTTATTTTATTAAAATTTTAAAAAGTATATATACTTTATATACATACATATATATGTTTTGCATGTATTATGTATATATGTATACATACATACATACATATGTGTATATGTACATATGTATATTATAGTTTAATACCATGCTACATCTGCTGAATGGCAATGACCTTAAATTGACAGCTAATAAACAAACCAACAATGTACCTATTACCTTTCACATCAACATATAACTTTTTGATCATACATTGTTATGGTCTTTTTTATTTATCAAATGTAATTACTATATCTTCTCCTAATTGTCCTGAACGCTATATTGAAGTTAAATCTATTTTGGAACCATCACCCAATAATAAACCTTGAACTTTCTCAGAGCTTCTGATTAGAGGTAAGTCAGCCTAAGGGATCATTTTCTATGATGAAGTTCTTTGATAGTCTCTTACTGAAGACCTTGCATTCCGATTTCTACACCCATCCATCAAAATCCCTCAACAAACTCTGTTATTTCTGTGAATTCAGCTTTCCCATTACCTGTTGAACACACTCCTAGTTACTTCTTCAGCGTGGAGAGTACGCATTCTGTAGAAAGAAAATACATCCCTACTCTAGACTAAAGGACCACCACTCCATAAGCTAACTTTCTACGCTGAGTTGCTGGCCATTACCTAGACTCATTGAATTCAGGTTCAGGAGCCTGTTTGCTTTATCCGAATGCATGTGTAGAGGACATAACATTGTTTATTCTTTCTCAGCATTCATTTTGTCTTCTGAGAGTAGGATCCAGTTTCCTTTGGAAATCCAGTATCGTATTCTAACCCTCACTCATCTTCAATGCATTTGGTTTGTGTGTGAAAACCCTATCCCAAAACCCACGGGAGAAGACAAAGGTAGTTAATTAGCATGTTCCGTCCTCCTGTCCACTGGACTTATTTCAGTAGACTACATTAATTCCATAGATTAATTTAATTAATTCAATAAATTAATTCAATATAATTAAATCAAAGTAAATTTGTTGAACTCATTTAAAATAGAAGTCATTTCTCTAATAGGTTTGCGAAGCCAGTATATTTAAGCCAAATTTGTTAGTACCACATTAAAACCATTCCCAGTCAAAGCCTCCCTGAAAATGAAGCCAGCAAGTATAAAAGCAAAGCCAGAAGACAGAAAAAGTTTCCAGACGATTTCCTGTCAGCACCTGGGTCCACGTTCATCTTAACCTTAAGGATCTGCTCTTGAACATTTTGAGCACTTGAATCAATATGTTCCTACTACTTTTGCTTAAATAAAATTGAGATGAGCTTATGTCCCTTGCCACAAAAAGAGTTCAATAATATATTAGCACGGTGTTCCTCAAAAGTGTTCTTGGTGATGACAAGGTGAATCAGAATTATCTGTACATCTAAAACATGCAGATCTTTGTGCCCCACCTTTGACTTACGGAATGAGAATTCATGGAGAATGAGGTCTGGTAATATACTTGTGTTATTCCAATGTCTGAAAGCCACTAATCTGGAATTTATTTGCTACTTTCCATTTTCTTGAGTCACCGGGCTTCCAAAATTTACTTCTATGTTTCCTTCAAATTATTTACATGGTTCTCTTATTTCTGTCTTTCCACCATTTTGAAAAATAACCTGGCCTTGACCTCATCTATCCCTGTGGTAACTACCATGCCTTTTGTATTTAATCAAAGTTCAGGTCCTGGTCTTGGTTAGATCTAGAAATTTCCTTCAGGAATCTTCCTGAAAGAAAAGGGCATTTAGCAGTCCTGAAACTGTAAAAAACTGAATTTTACATGGGCCTTATAGCAATTATTACTGTCTGATATGGATTCTACAATGCATCCAAAGGGGTACATTTATGGTTCAAAAGATTTCTGTGTATGGGTTCCAGGGCAGATAAATACCAATGTTGTTAAAAGACTTCTAAAATTGGAGCAGAAAAACACCACAAGTAAGTATAAGGATTAATGCAATTTAAATCTATCACGGACTGTTTTTTTTTTTTTTTTTTTTTTTTAATTTTTTTTTAATGTTTTTTATTTTATTTTTGCAACAGAGAGAGACAGAGCATGAGCAGGGGAGGGACAGAGAGAGAGGGAGACACAGAATCGGAAGCAGGCTCCAGGCTCTGAGCTGTCAGCACAGAGCCCAATGCGGGGCTTGAACCCACAGACTGTGAGATCATGACCTGAGCCGAAGTCGGATGCCCAACCAACTGAGCCACCCAGGCGCCCCTATCACGGACTGTTTTGATGCACAGTGAAAGAGAGAGAAAGAAACACGTTAAGTGTTTTGGGGGTTGATTTGAGAGAGTGAACACAATTAAAAAAGGACTGGGTAGACCATCTGGACAGTCAAGATTCCAGCTTGCTGTGAACTATACTTCAGCAGTCACATCTTTGGTGCCCAGCAACTTTTCCAGGGCTGTGTTTGCTCTGTAGATGTTTCCTTCTGATTTCCTCCTGGTGGTCTGCCTGTTGGAGGTCTTTTCTGTTTCCATTCAGTACACTTTTTGACTTGCTTCCCACTTCCCTGGTTGGTTCATTCAGCCTAATTATGATTATCTGATAAAGAATGGAGGTGACATTTCCAAACCACAGTCCAAGCAGTCTCATTAGGCAGGAAACACTGCCATTTGTCTAATTTAAATAAAAAGGTGTGTTTTACACAGAACAAACCCAAGCAGCCAGCCACAGAAATTCCTTTCATTGGATCTATTTACTTCTCTTCGGTATTCAGTCTGATCTCTTAAGCAACAGGCAGTTATAATAAGAGTTAAATGGTCCTCTAATTTTTCAAATGGAAGTCAGATTTAGAAGGTGTTTGGCTTTTGCAGACCTGCTAAATTCCTAGGCTTACATATTTCAATAGTTAATCATGAAGTAGCTAAAAAATGTTCTCCATTTTGGAAGTATTAAATAACTACAGAGATTGTTTTGCTCTTTAAAAATGAAAAAAATGCAGCAGGGAAAGCAGCTCATGAATTTAATTCTATGGCATCATTTTCAGAAAAGACAGGTTAATAATTGAATGGTGTTGTCAGGAAAGATGGACTATAGAGTAGTTATGAATGTCTGTTGTCAAGTGAACATTTGCTGTTGATGTTGATGTAAAAAGCTAAGACTGACTGAACTTAAAAGAGAACACTGATAACAGCTGAGATCTCTAGATAATCTAGAGCACTTGGACTCAAACACTTTCATTCTGTCCCCCGAGGATCTGTATGATGAGGCATGTAGGGGTATCAACTGCTTCTCCACCGGGGACCCGATGTTGGGAATGGGTGACCAGCTCTGTTCTATACAGTGGTGGTGAGGTGGAGGTTCCCACCTAAATTATCTGAATCCTAGACCTACTAAAAAAGAGATCTCTCTCCTCTGATGTCATGCGCTTTTCCAAAATAGAGAAACTATAGATAGTTGTGCTTTCATGTTCCAGACTACATATTACTATGCTTCATCAGGGATAAATCCTGTTTGAGTCCATGAACACATTGAACCACACATGAAGACCACACATTTTTAATATTTTCTGACTTGATAATACACAGTACTTGGATCATCACATAGCAACAGCATTCTTTGCTTTTTCATGATTAGTTGGTTAGAGTGGTCAGAGAGTCTTACTAAAATAATCTCATCAACTCTGTTTAGGTTCACATAAGTAGGATATCAACCTGTTGGCACTCTTGGTAGCACAACTTTTATATGATGAGGGACCTGGAGAGTTTAATTTCACATGCACTTCCATATATGGCTCTTTAACAGTTGCATACTGTTGGCCTTTCTTCCATATTTGGCTCTATACCATTTGCATGATGTTGGCTATTCTTCCCATTCCAACTGAATTTCTGACCTGGAGAGGGATGAGTCTCGTTTCACTAATCTTTCCCAAACAAAGACATAATGCAGTTAAACTCTCTTGGTAATTTTTCCTGCGACTCTTAGACTTTTAAAAAATTTTTTATCTCTCCTGCCTTCCTGCCACTAAGAACTAGGCTGTTGGTCTTATTTTTCTTTACATATACTGACCTTATAATATCTTTTAATGATAAAAGGGAAATTAGGGTCAGCGAAAGATCATTCGGTAAGAAAAAAAGTATTTCGTTGACTATCATACTAAAGGATTGAAAACGGAAGAATTGCAAGTATAGATAAAAGGTTTTTGATGGGGATATGTGATACATTTTGCTCCATTTCTAGTAAAGTATAGACAGTGGATAGTAGAGTCCTGCTATCTTTGTGGGTTTTGGCCAAGATAGGAAAGGAGTCTAATAAGAGAGACTGAACTTGCATATGCTGATTCCTTTAAGTTACACAAAAAGTTTAGACCTGTGTTTTGGTTTCCTTAAGCAAAATCATGGATTTAAAAAGATAATAACAATCTTGTTTCCAACTAAAACTCATACACCCTTATCTGAACAACACTGTTTCCAAAATTGAAGTTTGAACGTGAGGTTGGGAACTGAAGTTGGTCTAGTTTCAATAAAAAAAGAATAAACTCAAGTTTGGTCTCTTGTAGTCAAACTTCAAAGTGATTAATTTTTTTAAACTTTTTATTTATTTATTTTGAGAGAGAGAGAGAGAGAGAGAGAGAGAGAGGCAGAGAGTGAGGGAGAGAGAGACAATTCCAAGCAGTGCAGAGCCCCACACAGGGCTTGAACTCATTAACTGTGAGATCATTACCTGAGCCAAAACCAAGAGCAGGATCCTTAACTGACTGAGCCCCCCAGCCACCCCAAAGTTATAAAAATTAACAAAACCAGTAAATAGACTTAGCAGCAAGATGTACTTCCTGATATGATGCAGTCAAAAGGGCAGAATGCCTTTTTGGTCCTCTTGCCAAAAATGCAAACTTGAATTTGACCATGAGGAAACATCATACAAACCCAAAAGGAGAGACATTCTACAAGGTAAATGTCCAATCCTCTTCAAAAGGATAGAGTCATGAAAGACAAAGATCCTTCCCAATTTGGAGGAGATTAAGGACACATGATGGCTGATTGCAATGTGGGATTATAGATTAAATATTGGGCCAGTAAAGAATACCTTGGTTGGACAATTGGTAAAATTTGTGCAGTTCTACGAATTACCTAATAGTACTATGTCATTGTTAATTTCCTAGTTTGGGTTATTATAAAACTGTAGTTATGTAAATATGCTATCATTTTTTAAAGGCTGGAGAGATGGCATCCGTGAATTCTTTGTACTGTTGTTGCCACTTTTTAAAATTTGACATTATTTCAAAATGAAAGTTGAAAAAGTTTATGAAAAAATTTGTGGTCACAACTGATCACATGAAACCAGATTCCCTAACAGAGTTAGAGAATAATTTGTGTCGTTCAGCTATTCTACTAAACAGGATTACAACACTAATATAATTTGAGAGGTGTATACTCAGAGCAATTGCTGTACAGAATGCACAGGAAAACTCAAGTGTTGGAAGATGTAGTCTTTGCTGTTTAGCAGTACACAAATACTATCAAAACCTAAAACCTCTCTTTTAAAAAGCTGGGAAAATATATTTGAAAGTCCACGACACTAAAACTACATGGCATAATTCATATATTTCCCAGTATGTCAGCAATCACTGCATAATTTTGTAATTTACCAGAATTATTGTTATGAAGAGAAGTTTTCAGTGCATTATACACATGCAAAGAGATCAATTATATATTACAGTGTGGGATATGAGATATTCTCAGATAATATTCATAATGACTAATCACACAATTCGCACCACAGAGAATCTGATTGTTGGGTAATTTATTTACTTGAAGAAGCACAATATGTGAAAGAACTTACACGTCTTCAGTTATGACAGAACACAATTATTAAATTATTTTTATGAAACAGGGCTATTTACAAGTTAGTACAGTCAAGATTTTGTATGTTTAAGTCATCTCTACACCCAACGTGAGACTTGAACTCACATACCCGGGATCAAGAGTTGCACGCTCTACTTACTGAGCCAGCCAGGCACTCCAGATGAAATAGTCTATCTATCGGAATACTCAATTTATATGTATCATTTGTGTGATATTTCCTCTCCTTAGAAAAGTTCCCCCTGAATTATACATATGGCAAACTTCGACTTTTTCAAGAATCAGTGCCAACGGCACCTCCTCCAAGAAGACTTTCTTCACTTCCCTAGCAGACATGAGCACACATTCTCCCATGGTTCGTTCCATTGTTGCTTCTGGGATAGGAACTGTCGCATCTCACTGTAATTTTCCATGCAGTGTCCTTCCACACTAGACGCTAATCACCTTACGAGAGCACCTAGTCCACGACCCTATTTCGGTAAATATGTAAATAAACAATTCGACTTGTAAATCCAGGATTTGGATGGGCTCTTCAGAACCAGTCACACGAGATAAGTAAAATGATGATTTGATCGTGACCTAACCTGATTTCATGGGAAATTGCTTACTCAGATGTAGATGGGCTTTGATATAGCAATTATGGCATTGAATCATTGGGGTCCAGATGTAATCAGCAACAATAATGATAGAAATTACCATGCTCCCATGAGTTATTCTTAGAACTCTTTATTTTTATTTTTATTGACTTAATTTGAGAAAGAGAGGGGGTAAGGGGCAGAGAGAAAGAGAGTACCCCAAGCAGGCTCCGCAGTGTCAGCACAGAGCCTGATCCGGGGCTCAGTCTCAGGGACCACGAAATTATGACCTGAGCCAAAATCAAAAGTTGGACGCTTAACCAACCGAGCCACCCCAGCGCCCCTACCATAAGTTATTCTTAATTATCAAGATCTAAAACAAGGTTGATTTGTTTAAAAAACAAAACCCCCCAAATTCTCCAATGGCCTGCAAACTGTGAATGTTTTCCACAGAGATTCAAGGAATGTCCATCTATATTCTTCTAATGAGATTGTTGAGGCAGCACCAGGAACATCAGAATCCTTCATATGTTGGCATTAGCCGGGCCATATAACATTCCAGCTAGGCCAGCCTGGGAAGGTTTTGTCCCATAAGCTGCCCAGAGCACACCTCTTCTATTCATGTCCCTGCTGTCTGTCTTAGGAACCAGTGCCCGTAAAATGGAAGATTAATGAGATCATTTCAGCCCTGCTTTGGGCAATCACATTTATCCCTCATCATTCTGCTTCCCCAGCCCTGACATTTAGCCTCTTCTTATACTGCTGTCTGATATTACAAATTGTGCTGGGCAATTTCCCCCAGCCAAAACAGGAGATTTAGAAGCACCAGGGAGTTCTGGAAATCTATCCTGCCCGTCACAAAATGCTTCCTGTCCTGGCTTTAACAGCCCAAGGGAGAGAAGAAATGAGTCTACATCAGGGTGGTGGGGCCACTACAAATAATAGAATCATAAGAGCCACAGAAGCAGGGAAAAAAAAAAAAGACGTGCTTTTTTTTTTTTCTTTTTTTGGTAAGAATTACTATCTTGACACCCCAAAAGTAATAGAAGCTGGGAAATTTCTTAAACATTACTTAACCTACCTACCTTAATATGACAGGATTAGTTTCAGCAGAATTATTTTATGGAAAAAGAAAAAAGAAAAAAAAAGGATTTTAGCTGGTAATTTATACTCCTAACCTTGGTAGTAAAGATGTTTTTGTTAAAAAAGCTAGGGTGTGTGTGGGAAATGGCTGGTTTGAACCACTGCAATATGTGCATTGTACAGTCCTTATATAGAGGCACCTTCAGGCTCCTGTATCTCAACTGAATTCCAGAGGAAAGGGATTTATAGGAAAGATTGGTGGTGTGCTTATGAGAACTGCTTATTTTGCTTGCATCAAACAAAATAAGAAAGGTTCCACTCAGACTTCATTCCACCCCCTTCCTTGCCCTGGCAACCTATCCGTGTGTTTGAGGGCTAAGCTAATTAGTAACTTGGAAGAATCGTAAACATTTTTTTAAAGGAAAAATTCTTCTAGGGGCGCCTGGGTGGCTCCGTCGGTTAAGCATCTGACTTCGGCTCCGGTCATGATCTCACAGTCCGTGAGTTCGAGCCCCGCGTCGGGCTCTGTGCTGACAGCTCGGAGCCTGGAGCCTGCTTCGGATTCTGTGTCTCCCTCTCTCTGCCCCTCCCTTGCTCATGCTCTGTCTCTCTCTGTCTCAAAAATAAATAAACATTTTAAAAAAAAGGAAAAAATCTTCTAAATGCTGGATTGTGGTAAATTTTCCAATTTTTTGCTTCAGGAATACGTAGAAGTAGAAAGAAGAGGAGGCAGGGGATGATTCAGAGTACTGCTCACTGTCAATGCCTACCTTGGTTTGGTTGAATGAAGTCAAACACAATCATGGGTGTCCTGACTTAAAAAGTATCTTCACAACTTCCAAATGGAGTCTTCATTAGAAATAAGCTCAGGACTATGTAAGCAACTAACTATTCACTCCCAATGGCACCCTCCTCCCAAATGCTGGCAGGTGTACAAAGTGAGTTCTTAGCCTCCAAATTATTTGCCAGCAAGATAGAGCCTTACAGATATTGAAAGTCTGGCCAAATGTATTGCTTCCCCGAGGAAAAGAAAAAAAGAAGGCTCAGAGAGGCTAACAACTCTTCTCCAAAGACACGCAGTCAGCAAATAACATCCTATAAGAAGGTATGTGAGCTGGAACTCCCAAAATTTTAAGAACAGTTGCAGGGGTCTTTGATGCCCCTTCCCTCCTTCATCTCAAATTCAGAGTCCTTATGCTTTCAGAGAAGGATATAAAAAATATTATTAATACTAAGGCATAGAGATGGAAACATTTTCATGTGTTTCTCTTGGTATGAATTTTCATCCTTTAATGAATCAGGAATAAAACCAGTTAAATCTGTCAGAGTGCCTATGTGAGCTGACAGATAGAAAAGAGTCAGGGGAAAGTGTCCCAAAATTCTCTCTGCCCATAAAATATTGTCCAGCTGATATGCCTCTTCTATACATTTGTTAGGAAGTATCCCATGGAAGAGAGGTGTAGAGCACCTTACATCCACAGTCTTGTTTATCTTCTTGGTTCTATCAACCCCACTCCCTGGCTTCAGGTCTCCAGGCCTACAGTAATAGAAAATTACAACTGACTGTCAAGTCCAGAGAGAGTCTGGTATAGACTGACTCTCTCTCTCTCTCTCTCCTCAGTCTTGCTCTTGCCCACTCTCTCAATAAATCACCTGCTTTTTTTTTTAGCATCACATAGACACAGTTTTGGCCAAACTTTGCATATGGGTGAATTCGTTTAGTAAATCTTGTCCTATGTGCTTGAGAAACGGACACTATGCTGCCCACTGGAATTTGGAGCCAGAAGCCATGAGAACTAACCTCTCAGTTCTGACACTTAATCACTTTTGGGAAAGTCATTTGACAAAGACTCTATCCTTCACCAAAATTTTTCAGGCTCTTTTAAGCTCTCTTTCTGGCTAGGCTTCAATTTTGGGGCTCCATGTTCTTCTTTGTAGAATCCACTTTTAGCAAGACTTCCAAATAGCCCTCAATATCTTATCACCCTCAATATCTAACGAAATCCCCTTTTTATGGCCCTTGGTATCTGATCACACTGACCTGCCTTCAGCAATAATCTTATCAAGTCAGCTTATCCAGAATCTCCTGTTACCCTGAAGATTCCTTCCTAGTAATTTCATATTCATTTACACCCCACCTTAATTTTTGGCTGTAATTCCCACTGGTCCATGCTGGATTTGGAATATAACCTTACAGTCTGTTTTTCCTTATTGCAGTAGCTTTAAAAATAAATAAATAAATAAAATGTATCCTCACTGCCTCCCCTTCTATCCTGCTCTGATTTTCATTAACAGACCTCATCTCTCTGAGCATCGTATTTTTACTTGTAAAATAGGTCTAACACACTCTATAAAAATCTTTGGTAAGGTTCAAGTGTGTTAATACAAGAAAACCCATTAGAAACTAAAAGGCATTACACTCTTGTTAGCTGCTAGTATCATTGCAGGTTCATAACCCCTTCCAGAAGTTCTTCAAAATTCAGAATATCTTAGATTTTTAAAAAGTAATTCAGCTGAAATTTACTAAGAGGATAGATCTCAAGTATTCTCATCATACGCGCGCGCGCCACACACACACACACACACACACACACACACACACACAGGAAACTATGTCTGGTGATGGATATGTTAACTTGATTGTGGTAATCGTTTCACAACTTATTTGTGTATTAAACCATCACATTGTACACCTTAAAAAATGAAGCTTATTGGGATCCCAGGGCAAAAAAAGAGTAATTCAGTATATACGCCAATTATGAGTTAGTGGAGTCTGGGATAGCATCTCATTACTAAGCATATTAATACTTCTAAAAGCAAAATGGACAGATCTTCCCACTAAGTGGGATTAACAAAAAGACTAACTCTAGCTTCATGACAGTTTAGGACAGGTTTAACTCACACCTGAATTATAAAAACTGCTCCTCTCAATAACTTTTCAGATTTTGGAAACAGTGATGAGAAATCATCAGCTTATATTTCCGTAATTTCAATATCAGATGCCATTCGTTCTTGGAAAACCCAGGCAGATTACATTTTTTTAATGTTTATTTATTTTTGAGAGAGAGAGCACACATGTGCATGCGATCGTGGCGGGGTGGGGGAGGGTGGCTGTGCAGAGATAGAGGGAGATGGAGAATCCAAAATGAGCTCACCCACCAACCATGAGATCGTGACCTGTGCAAAAGTCAGAGGCTTAACTCACTGAGCCACCCAGGAGCCCCAAGGCTGATTCATTTTTAAAGAACATTTTTAAAATATCCGAATGCACTGGGCACTGGGCACTGTGGGAGACCTGGTAATCAGGTGCTATGAAAGCAAAAAAAGATAGAGTGGACTTTATCAAAATTAAAAATGTTTTTTCACCAAAAGCCATTACCATGAGAGTGAAAAGCCACCCCAAGAATGAAAGAATATCATTGCAAATCATACATCTGATAAGGATCTAGTATCAAGAACATGTGAGTTCCCTAAGAGCTAGAGACCCCTGGAAAATGTCTGCTTGGGTCCCTAGACAAATAGTGAGTTGCCGCTGCTAGGTTATAGTTAAAAACAATTAAAAAATTAAAAGAAGAGGCGAAGGAATTGCATAAGAAATGTCTTCTTTATAGCTCATAATTGTGAAATGCCTTGTGCCCTTCTTTTCAGTTTCAATTCCGGAGCGCACAGTGTTCATCTAACAGAAATGGAAATCGCATCCACGCTGATAGACAGCCCTGCTTGTGTTTTCATGGTTGCTCATTTAAGCATCACTCCCCGCTCCGTTTTTTCTGGCTTTTTGTGTCTATCGTATATATAAAGCATTTCCAAATCGCCTTTGAAGGAAGCAGTTTGACATGCTAAATTAAACAGAGCTCCAGAGACATTTGTTTTAGGCAGCAAAACAAACTCAACTAGACAAAAAAAATGCCTAGCCCATCAGATCTGAAACCATATTTCTACTCGTCTGCGTGTTAAACGGCAATAATGTCAATGAATGCGAATCGCTTGGCGAGCCGTGAGAAAATAAGCTGCAAATTACAAAGCTGGCGAGTGAATGTTGGAATTGGTGGAATGTGATGATAACGCAATGGGTGGGGACCTGAGCCTTCATTAGAGATTCTCATTTCTCACTCATTTCATTTCCAGTTATAAAGTCCAGTGAAATGGATCTTGGTAATTGCAAAGTTGATTGCTGCATCAGTTTAGGGGAAATAAATACCGCTTTACTTTTTCCCTTTCTCTTTCTCTCCTCTCTCTCCTGCTCTTTTGTTACATCCATGGGATTTTCAGAGAGCTTTCCCAACCCATTGGGAGGATCAAACTCTTTAGTAGTTTTGACATTTCTATGGCCTGTGGGCACCAGTGCAATCTTCCCCTTTAAAAATTAGATGTGATAGCATCCCCAGATGACAAACCAGAGCTGAAGCCTTGGTACCCTGGATATCACAACTCCTCTGCTTGCCAAGAAAAGAAAGAAAACAAAGAAAATCGCTACTTTTTGAAGTAAAGGCTCTATAAGGAAAAGAGAGGCAGTGAGTTCACTGGATATTACTGGTGACAGAAAATAGACTACAAAACATTTTGTGTCGAAAGTGTTCATTTAACTGCATTCAAAGCTCTTCTTCAATGAAATTTATTATACTTTGATAATCACACTAAGTAGATTCTGTGAGATCGATTGTCCAGTGGACAGTTTTCCAAATTAAACCAAAAGCAGCTTTTGTGTTAGGTGTTGACATCTGTCTCCTGTCATGAAGAATTGACTGGTTCATGGAAACCAAGGTACCACTTTTTTCATGAGAGTGGCCAGATTTCAAAATGGCTGGCACAGCCCTTTTAAGATCTGTTGGAAGCAAAGATGGGTCATAAGCAAGGTAAGGGGATATGCATAATTACGTTTAGGGATGATATTGGAGAATGTTCAGGTGAATGCAGGTGAAACCTTACAGTCATTATGATAGACTTCCTGCCTGGGACATTATACCTCTCATGATCAAATTCCATTTTGTCTATGGGATTTGATCTTATGTCCCTATTCAAGAAAGGCAAAGCAAAGTTTCAAGATGAGTGTTTACTGTTATAACTCCAATGGGCTACACAAGGGAATTTGACCCATATTGACAATAGTGATCAGATTTAGGGACAGCAAAGCGCAGTAGGCTGTGTCGTACTTCACACTCAAGAATAGGTCATACCTGTTATGGTTTGCTCAGAGTGTTGGGACTGTAGTCTTTTCCAGTTTGCTCTGTCTCTCCTTATAGCAGGCTTCTGATTACAAAAAAACAAGTCACAAGGAATATCCAATTCATACAGAGTCAGCCAAATTCCATCTTCCTCAAATTCGGAGCATCTACAATTCTCTGGTGTGATGATTAATTTAACATGTCAACTTAACTGAGCCATGGGGTGCCTAGACATTTGGCCAAACATTATTCTGAATATATCTATGAGGTGTTTCTGAAGGAGGTTAACTGAGTAGAGTAGGTTATTTGCCTGAATGTGTGTAGACCTCGTCCAATCAATTGATAATACAACCAAAAGACTCAGCTCCTTTTGTGTTAATGTCGGGCTGGGGCATTGGTTGTTTTTTTGTCTTCAGACTTGGGCTGAAACACTGGCTCTTGCTGGGCCTCAAATCTGCTGGCATGTCAACTGGAACTTACCCCATCAGCTCTCCTGGTTCTCATGTCTTTTGACTTGAACTGGATCTACACCATTGGATCTCTTGGATCTCCAGCTTGTCGACAGTAGATCTTGGGCCTTTACAGCTTTCATAACCATGGAAGCCAATACCTTACAATAAATCTCTAGATAGATAGATAGATGTAGAGATAGCTATAGAGAAATATAGATACAGATAGATGTATCTATATATAGAGAGAGCCTATATGTACATATATACACAGCCATGTAAACATGAACTTCTCATATAGCACTGGTGGAGGACACCTAGAGAATATATTTTTCCCTTTTTTTTTTTCAAAATGGAAAACTGAATGCTCATTATGATTTTGTATAACTATTTTCCTTTACTTTTTTTTTTGTTTTTCTTTTTGATTTTTTGTTTGTTTGTGCTAGAAATTTCACTAGGATCTTCACACGCACACACAAAAAATTAACCTGTCAACAAACTTGCAGATGATGAGGAAATGAGGTCTGGAGTCATTACACAACTTGCTCATAGTCATTCATTCAGTGGCTAAAGCAACATTCATATGGGTTCACTTTATACTGCCCATCCTTGGCACTGGTAGAAAAATGGTAAAAGGAAGTAGCAGGGGATGTCACCTCTGATTCAAATCAGGAGAAAAGAGCAGTAGTCAGCATGTGTTTGTCACCCAAGCTATTTATCACTTTGCTTATCTAATTATCTTATCGTTTCTTTCTCCTATGTGCACAGCAAGATGCCACTTAGTTCTGTTCTCCATTACCCCTACAAGCTCATGGATAGACAGTAGCATGAAATTCAAGCCAAAACAGATTGTAAGACCCTTCTCATTGGGAAATGAAAATGGAACGAAATGGAAATCCCACATACATACTTAAAAAGAAATAATTTGTAACATATCTCTGATGTTGACAACTTCCTTTGCCCTTGGCCCTAGGTTGGGGCTGGGGGAAGGGGAGAAATAAAGAGGATCTAGTCAAGTCATTTTATAATGTCAAAGTTTGCTTTCCATTCTTGTAGATAATTTGCCTGATTTATAAAAGAAAGACTTTAAATATAAGATCATTTCTAATGCTCCCAGGATTAACGCTGTTTCTTTATATAGTCCTTTTTTCAAAAAGAAATTCCACAAACTTCCAGTGGATTCATTGATTCAAATTCTTCCCTCTACAATCATTTCTGAGTTTTGTCCAAACTTTAACAGCAGAGAGTTACAAAGTCCTTGACAAATTCACAGGATTTTCCTTAGACCTCCTCTTCTTGAACAGAATGCAGTATTTGGCACTGTGGGTCACTTGAGACCACAGGTAGAAATGTGTTTTTATGCATTAGCATACTTTTCTAGCGAAAGATCTTATAGCTTTCATCAGAGTCTCAATGAATCAAATTTCATGGCACAAAAAGATTCTTTAACTAATATAATAATAGTTAAAACAACTAAAAATAAGAAATGGAAAGTCATTGGAGACCATTGTCAAAGTAGTTCTATGTTTGGGATAAAAGAAACCTATTGCAAAAATGCGTTGAGAAGTGAAAGAAAACTAGAGGCACCTGGATACCTTAGTCAGTTGGACGTCCGACTTTGGTTCAAGGCATGATCTCTCTGGTGGTGGGTTCAAGCCCCGCCTCAGGCTCTGTGCTGAAAGCTCAGAGCCTGGAGCCTGCTTTGGTTTGTGTGTCTACTTCTCTTTCTGCCCCTCCCCTGCTCATGCTCTGTCTCTCTCTCTCTCTGTCTCTCTCTCTCTCTCTCTCTCTCTCAAAAATAAATAAACATTTAAAAAAGGAAAGACAAGTGAAAGAAAACAAATAAAGTGAGAACATCAGATGTAGTCCATACTTTTAAGAATGAGGTCTCTCTCCTTTTAATCACCTTTATTTTTATGATCTGTATCAATAACCTGGTGCTTATATTCAGAGTGGTCATCTGGAAGGATGTGCAATAGTAATTCATCAAATTCTCTCATTGTATGGAATGTTTAACTGGTTTATCCAAGTTGATACAGAGAGTTGTGGCAGATCAGAGCCATGAACTTGGGTTTCCACCTCCTTATACACAAACTCTTTTCATCGTTTTTTATTGCTTCCTAATGCTTCACATATGTAGCTATTTGTTTTTCTCCCAAACTCTAGACTAAACTTATATTTTAATATGATACAATTAAGAAAAGGATGGGATTTGACTTACAGGACCTGAATGTAAGTCTGGCCTCATTAGATGCCAAACTTTATTTTCTTCATCTGTAAAGTAGAGCTAATTATCATTGTGGTTTTGATATGAGGATGCACTTTGAAGTTCTTTAGAAGAGCCCAGTCCATAGAAAAGTTCCATAAATGTTGGGTAATTATTATTATGGCACTTGTATTGCTCTACACACTACAATATGGCATCCTGGTCAAGAATAAGGGCTTTGAGATTGCCAAGAGCTAAGTACAAACCAGGTGTCATTCCTTTCCAGGTGTGGAAATGTAGACAAGTATTGTTATAATTATAGGAACAAAACCTATAGGACAAAGGAATACACACTGTTTCAAATATTCACCATACTCACTAGTGGAAAATTTTTACCCACTCCCACCATGCCCGTGTCATTCTGCATTTAAAGTCTATCTTTCCTCTGATCTCTGCAGTCACTAGTAAGAGCTGATCTGCAGGCCAGACATTGTCTCTCTCATAAATCTGTGCAAGTAACTGTTGATTTGGTAATATCCCTGCTTTCCACGTGCAAGCAACACTTTGTCCTATCCTTGATGGATAAGCTTTTCATAAACAAATGTAACCAGTGTGGAATGCTTCAAGATGACAGGATGCAAGGAAGCTAAACTAAGGGAAGTACAAGGTGGGATGAGAAATGGACTTTGCTACTGAGGATTTGAAAGTCCTCTGAGTAACACAGCCTCCATTTCTATTACTCTTCTCCCCGCCAGAATAATTTTTGTCACCAAATCATGCCGCAAACTCTACAGTTGCAGCCATCAGGCCATATGATACTGTCATCAATCTATGTGATAATTCTCACGGCACACTCTGCATGCACAGAGGAATTTGTCAAAGAAACATAGAAGTAGCACGTGTCGACCTCTCTGAAAGGAATACTTTCCAAGTATGTGAGCGATCAAATGAAAGAGAAATCGGATATCCCCCTCATTTGATCTAACAGCCGTAAGAACTCATCTTTATAATGGCCCCATTCCAGGTACCTGGCAGTAACTAGCCAGTTTAATCCTGATTAACAATTCCACAAGGTAGGTGTCATTATTAGTCCATTTCCCAGATGAGAAAATTGAATCAAGTACAGGTTAAGTAATTTTCCAATGCCAGTAAGTGATAGAGACAGGTTCTGCTCCCCACTACAAATCTTATTATCCTGAGTCTGGGCTGTATCACCTCCTGCTATGCTCAGTGTGCAGTATGCGTAAAATTCAGGTGATTGTTTGCAACTGATTAACTCCCCTCATTGGCTGATATCTGATGGGTCTTCCAAAAGGACTCGCAAGGCCAAAGTCCATCAGAAAATATCTATCTTGATGCTGACACCAGCATAACACTGATTTGTTGGAGGTAAGTTTGAGGCAACACATCTATTGGAAATAAGTCCCAGATTCTCTTTTGCCTTCCTAATTCGTTCACTTTCAGACAATATGTTCCAGACTCTCAAAATTACTCTAAAGAGCAAAAGGAATCGAAGGGCTAAATCAAGGGGGATAAAAATTCTTGAGTACTTTGACTTAAGAAAAAGAAAAGAAGAAAGCTTTCAAAGTCATTTTCTGGACCTCATAACTTAAAATTCCTTCCCAATCAGCACCGCATCCAATAAAACAAAATCAGTGTCACCCCCAGAAAAGCTCATTAACTTTCCTTCTCTGACATGCCAGGAGGGACCTTTCTCCCCCATGCCAGCTGTTTCAGGAGCCTGGGGCCTGCTTCACCTCTAGGGACGTTAGCTTTAACCTTTCAATCTCTTTGATTTAATCATACAATCATGTAATTAAATTCCAATAGTCGAGTTTCAAGGGCAGGGAGGCAAAGGCTGGGCAGTTCCATTTAGCCCAAGCAGATGGCAGACACTGCTCCTAGAACAGCATGCTCAGATTGCATGTTGCTAGCATTTATGTTGAGTTCTCGTTAAACACGTGCAACAAAAAGGCAGAGTCAGTCTGCTTAAAGAATGAAAGCCTCTTCACCCGCTTCCGTGAGATAAGGTGCAATGTATTTTTAACGTACACTTTTATCTCTCCTTGGCAGCAAAGATGGTTTCCACGTGATAGCCAAACCATAAGGTAAGCAAAGCTAATGGGTCTGATTTGTAGACAGCATATGGACCCCTAGGTTCAAATTAATGCATTCTTTCTTCTTCTGTTGCCTCAAGCTTTTCAAATGTTGAGGAAGAGCTTTCAGGATTGAATTTAAAGATGCTTCTTCAATTTGTTTAACTGTTGTTAATAGCCAGGTGTTATTTCAACATCTGGTTGGAGTCTGTTTTATGATTTTACCAAGAAGACATCAGCGACGGCTCCAACCTTGTTACATTAGCAATGTGTTAGCGGGGCTAGCAGAAAACGGGGGTCTTTATACACTGCAGGTAAATCTGTAACTTGGTACAAACTATTGAAAGAATGTGATTATATGAAATAAAAGCTTAAACGTATTCAGACCTTTGCCTAATTTTCCCAATTATTCAAAGTGTACAAGCACGAAGATGTTCATGTTACTTTAAATATATTACTGAAAAAAAATTAATCTGAGTATCCTTCTTCATTGGACCACTGGTTAAATAAAGGTTAGTGCCTCAATAAGATGGAATAGTATATTCAAAAAGTAAATTTGTAAATATAAGTTGCTTAAGTAGGATTCAGATCTGTTTAGATTGGATTATCCGGATTTTATTTTTTTAAAGAAGAATACACGTACAGATATGAAAATGGTGACATTTGGTAGCTCTGGGCGATGAGAATATATGAGTAATTTTTATTTTATATTTCATGTGTTTTCTTAGATTTTCCACAATTAATATATATTACAATTACATAGAGAAAGTTATTTACAAATTAATACATGACATTTTCATAGCCATCTCAAATCTGTGCTATTATTCACAGAAAGATCACAGGCAAGAAGGCCGGTCTCTTCATTTCAGTCATTCCACCAGAAACTGAACTAGACAATATTTGGCACAGACATGAATGTCAAAGTCCTTTTGCCAACCAGTTTTTCTTTTAACATCTCTCAGATTAAGAGAAATTATTCTGATTGTCATCCGATAACTTTGAAAAACAAGATAAGTAACACTAAATCAGTTCATGTAAAATGACACTGATATGAGATAAAATTGTAAAATCGCACCTTCTTAGTATCATGAAAAACAAAGGTACAGCTTCTTCGTAATTTACTTTAAAAGAAAAATGGGCATCATTTTTTCTGTTTTCTTCATTCATTTCTTAGGCGGCTACTCAGTTTTGTCCTGACGATGTCTCTCTAATAGCAACACCCAGCGAAAAGTTCATACACATGGACTTCTTCTCAAAATGTCCCTGCAACACAGGCCAGGAGTGGCACTTAGATGAGGACAAAGGTTAAGTTACTCAATCAAAGTAACTCTGTGGCTGCCACGTCTCCGGATCTCAGGGCACGTTCTCTCCAAGGTGGCTTTGGTGAGGGGAATACAGTATACTGGTTCCGAGTTTCTTTCATGTGCTTCTAGGAAAAGGCAGTGAGTTTGAGTAGCACTGTGGAGAATACTAATAGGTCCCCTAGCAGAAGCAGTTTTAGCTTTGCCAGAGATTTCCCTTAAACCGCTAAAAGATACAGTTAAATTGAGATTCTGGAGATCACTTGCTTGGAAGTTTGGCTTAAATGACTTAATGGAGCATCCTCAGTGGCTGAACATAGAACCTCCGGATATTCTTCACCCAGGGCTGACTAGCCAAATGGCACTCCATTGATGCCACCAGAAGATTTGTCATCTAGGATGACGAAGTTGGTATCTTTCCAAGTTACATCTGTTCCTTAGAAAAAACTATTCTGTGTCTGGGGTTGCTTTTTAAAGTGTTTTTTTTTTCTTTCTTTTTTGACTTTGCTTAAAACATTTTATTTGTAATAGGTGACTGGAAATAGCTTTAGCCTAATTACAAAAACCCTCAAATGGATCACCAGTTGATTTTTTTTTTTTTGGTTTTTGTTTGTTTTGTTTTTAAATGTGTTTTGAGTTCTGATGCATCATTGTAAATGTCTGGAACTTACTTGCTGCCTTCCTTGTTGTAGGTAATGACCATCATCCCAGCCATTGTGTATTAGCTGCCTTGGGTTCAAACCTTGACTTTCTCCTAGTTCTCATGTGGTTAAAGGGAACTTCCATTCACAGCATGGAATATGACATTCCTCAAGCAGAACAAATCAAAGGGATCAAAGTTCTATAACTCAGAGTGAAATGATTTTAGGATATTATTATGTGGATTAATGACTGAAACTTAGATTTCTTTTCTTTCCTTTATTAAAAGGAGTGGGGGAAATTTGAAAACCAAAAACGGTTCAAATAAAGCAAATTCGTTGATAACTTCTACGTTTTTGTAAGTCACTAACAGTATTTTTATACTTATTAGTTGTGATATACTCATTTTGAGCAACTTCATTTGATATAACTTAACATAAACAAAAAGCCAGAGGTTCAAATTGTGCAATTGGCTCACTAATAGAGGAAGATTATGTTTAAGTTGTAGCCTAATAAAAGGCACACTCATTTGTTTTGATTGTCTGAAAGTTTTATATTTTCATAAGGGATAATTCGTCTAAAAATAAAGATGTCTTTTTTGTTTGCTTACCAAATGAAAAACTCAACTCAAGAATAAAATTCTCAGAAAATATTTTCTGTAACCAAAAAACAAAAGTAAAACCCACCCCAAGGTGGAAAATGCACATTGCTTCTCAAAGAAAGCTTGCGGGGTGTGTGAGTGGCTCCAGGCTCTGACGGTCCGACTTCGGCTCAGGTCTTGATCTCACAGTCCATGGGTTCGAGTCTGCATTGGGTTCTGTGCTGAGAGCTCTGAACCTGGAGCCCGCTTTGGATTCTGTGTCTCCCTTTCTCTCTGCCCCTCTCCCGCTCGTGCTCTGTCTCTGTCCCTCAAAAAATAAAATAAAAAAACGTTAACAAACTTAAAAAAAAAAAAGAAAACTTGCTATCTTGGGTATTCTTCAGTGAAGAGGAAGCACGTCAGGGAACAGAAGTCTTTCCTAAACAGTTATAAAAAAAAATGCTCCTTAGTGTAAATGCTACTGCATATCAAAAAAACAAACAAACAAAACAAAACAAAACAAAAACTAGCAGTGTTATTTAGAGATTCTCCAAACAATATATTAGCACAAATCATTAAAATATCTTCTGTGCTGAAAACGTCTTCTGTGCTAAAAACAGAATTCTAATGACTTTAAATAATATGTTTATGAAAGAATCTTCAGCAACATGAAACATACTTCTAATAATACTTTATTTTCCTTCCTAAGAAATATTGGATGTTCTTTGTTCATTGCTTTACTTTTAAACAGTTCATTTAATGAGACTTATATAATCTGGATGATTTTCTTCGTGTTGTTTTGAAGCCCCTATTTAATAGAAAAGTCTTTTTTCAGATGTAGGCATATGTGAGCTCCCAGCATATGTAAATAGGCATGGATGAAGGACAGTAACATGTTTGAAAGTCCTCTCATTATTCAGGAGTAATAAGAAACCATTGATTCATTTGGACTTTAACTCAAACAGGCTTGCTGTGATTGTCAGGAAACCACTTTTTAAAAAAATAAAAATAGAATATGCATCTTCCAAATCAGTTGCGGGAGGGAACTTCCTCTTAAGAGACAGTTTAAGGATAAGGACAGAGGCTAAAAATAAGGGGAAAAAAACCACAACAAGAAAATATCAGCCTAAATAAAGTTAGTGTAACCATGATAACAACAAAATAGAGTCTAAGGCAATAAAGTGAAATGTCCCTCTGAGAAATGAAATGGGTCAGACATATTTATACAAGGAATAACTTAACAAAAACATAGAACTAGTTTAAAATCTACCCATTTAATAACATAGAGTCAACACATGACACAATTGACAAATTGCCACATGCACAATCATTTAAAAATTTACCTCAATAATTCATCAAACAAGCAGGTAAAAACAAAAAGTTGAAAAGATAAAATGAGGCAATCTTAGCTCAATCTAATGTTACATAGAATTCCATAAATAACAATTAGGGAAAAAACACTCGTTTCAAGCAATGACCAAATTCTACTAAGCCATAAAACAAATCATAATACCAAAGAATGGATATTTTCAGGCCATATTCTCAACTTAAATGAAAATAATTAGGAATAAGTAATTAAAGATATATATCTATAAAACAAATAAATCCTGGAGACATTCCAAATAATTTATGGATCAAAGAAGTTACATCAATTGAATCAGAACTAGATTCTAGAGCTGAATGTTAAACTTACACACGAAAAGTTGAGAGAGATGGTGAAACTCATACTTAGAGAAAAATTTGTAGTCTTGTATTAAGCAAAATAAATTTTAAAATGATTGCAGACAATATAACAAGCTAACAATTACTATTTAGCATATATAGAGGACTTGAACCGATAAGGGAAAAATTAACCAAATTTCCAAACGGATAAAAAAAATAAATGAAAAGAACCTTAAACACCAGAAGAATCAGGGAAATGCAAATTCAAATCAGAACAATGCTGTTTCCTTTCCTAAAATAGACAAACATTTAAATGTTTTACAATAGGAAATAGCAAGGGTGTGGAAATGAGAACTCTCATGTATAACTGGTGATAATTAAAATTTGTACAAACACTTTGGAGAACAATTTGGTAATATCAGGTAGAGCTACAAATGAAAATTGAATGTTCAATCTAGCAATTCAAATCTTAGATATATATGATCAAGAACTCTCATATATAAGCTATTAAAAGTATGTTCAGTGAAGATTCTGTGATCCTAAAATGTAAAATGTAAAATGACTTAAATGTTCATCAGCATGCTAACGTAAAAGTTAAATTCTCATATTATATTATTTGTAAAATGATATATTTATATGATAAAATATTATACCGTATTGAGAATGAATGGGTTAAAACACTATAGGTACATTTCACAAACATGATACTGAGTACAAAAAAGCAAGATAGAGAATGATTCATAGACGTTGAAACCATTTAGGTGTATATTTAAAACATGTAAAACAACACTATACACTGTTTATTGATTCATGTGAACATAGTAAATATTTGAGAAAGTAAAAGAGACTAGTGTGATAGATAAGAGACACAAAGGCTTCAACTATATTTGTATATATTTTTTAAATAAACGCAAGACCTGAAGTAAATGTAGAATAATATTAAGATCAGACAAGGGTAGTTGGTGGGTATATGAATGTTCTTCTTATTGCTGTCTTTATTTTTCTGTGGGGGTAAATAATAGTGATTTCCCCATAAAAAATATAAAATAGTACACAAAAAAGATAACAAAGCAATAAGTTGTACAATCAACTAGGACAGAAACTCTACACTCCTCCTCAGAATATGACAAAGCGTTCTCTATGTGTATAGATGTATATTAAAAGCAGGAACTCATTGCCTTTGCCCAAAAAATGGTTTCTTCTCAGAAATTATTGACAAAATTCAAATAAAGATAATCAAAGACTTCAGAGATGACCCCAACATGTCAGTGATATTAAGTTCATTAAATTTTATAATGATGAAAAGTGCAGATACAATCAGATACTCCATTTTGAAAGAATTCATCTTAAAATCTTTTACCTAAAACTAGTGTGATAGAAACAGAGCTCTGGTTGCGATCCCGAGCTGCTTGTTTGTTAGGATCAATGTGACACCATCCTTGCACATTATTCAAAAACTTAATCCAATGTATTTTGTGCCACTGATAACAAACGTGGTTAAGGAGTTCATCTGACAAAATATTTTGTACAATTTTGAATTAAGTTCTGCCTCGAGACACACATATCTATCTTGGCTCCTGATTATCCTCTTGTTTTTCAAATTATTAAAGCACATAAACCAAAAGACCAACGGATGCGAATAGGAGTTAGTGCATTTGCAACAGATTTTGTTATCTGCTTCAGGCTAGTTCTTTCAATGAGCTATTAAATCATCAAAATTTGGGTCAAGTGATTTCTGCTCAAATAAATTGTTACCCAAAATAAATACTTTGGAGCTTTCTGGAGGAAACTGTAGAATAGAAAATTAATAATTAGTACATTTTCAGATTCTTAACATCATGTTTAAAATGCATACATTTACAGCTCTGATCCTGGAGCCAGACTTCAAGACAATCTTAAGTCACATTGAGGTAGTGGCATAATGACGGGGGACAGTATCAAAATTCCCCAGAGATGTGGAATATCTGCCCACATTAGTTCTGGAGCACTGTCTGTGGCAAACTACTCTACATGGGTGTGGGTAAATTACTGGTGGGTGGAGAATGGGTGAATTAGGCAATGCCGATTAAAGAGTACACTCATCATGACGAGCACGCAGTAGCGTATGGAATTGTTGAGTCAGTTTTGTACACCTGAAACTAATATAACACTGTATGCTCACTTTCTTTCTATTCTGGAATTAACTTTTTTAAAACTTGAAAAAAAAAAGAAAAAAAATCTACAAACTTTGTACCTGCTTACACATGGTTTCAAATCTATGCATTCAAAGTTGTTGTTGTTTTTTAAGTCCCACTACGTGTGATAGTCTCTCTCCTTGACTAAACTTCAGACAGTTTCTTCTGAGCCCTCGTTTCAATGAGGCCTCAGCCTCGAGCCTACCTAGCCCACTTGTAGCAAGTGTCCTGCTAGGTCATGTTGTGAGAATCTTCCACATTTGATATGTGATGACCTTGGCCTGTGGAAAGGATGAATCCTAACTCTGTTAAACAAGACTCCCCCTGCCCTTGACATTTCCTCATAGTTAACTGTCCATTACTGACAACTCACTTAACTCCTTGACTATAAATCCACCCCCTATAAATTCCCCTGCCCCGTCCTTGCTGTGTTCACAGTTGAAGCCACTTCTACACTGAGCTCTCTTTTCCCTGGTTGCAATAGTTTCTAAATAAAATCTGTTTTCGCCACTTTCACTATTGTCTGTCTGCCTTTTCTGGTTCTGCTTACAGTACGAAGCATTGTGCTAAGTTCTGACCAAAACAACTGTTGTCTCTACTTTCATGGATCTTGTGATGAAACAGGAGATAGTCGTGAAACACACAATCACACAGACAGATGACCACTGAAGCCGGTGTCCTTGATGCAGTTCCAGGGGTAGGTAAGGAGGTAGACACAACTGAATACCGATATCTAGTCAGAGATACGGTTCAAGAAATAAAACTTACCCTAGGTATTTAGGCAAAAAAAAAAAAATAGGTAGATGGAAAATTGTAGGGAGAATTGAAGGAGCAGAAAAAGGGGACCGCCAATGCAAGTAATCACAGTAAGTTCTAGAACACGTCTGAGTGATTGTTCTCTGGGAATTAGGAAAACTGCTGCTCAGTCCTGCAACTATCCCATCTCAGCTGCTCTTTGCACTCAGGTCTCAGTGAACTTGCTAACTGAAACAGCAGCATAAGCATGGCCTCTGCCTCAGTTTGCCTTTCAAAAAGGTACATCTGATGGTGTTACCTAATTTCCATCTACACCACTAGCAACAGGGGGGTTGGAAATGCCTTTTTAGGCCTGAAGCTTCTTTAATACAGGACAACACCCAGAAGGATGTGAGAACGGATGCTGAGTGCCAATTGACTGTATCCTGTACGCTCTTTGGCAACTCAAGTCCTGCAACTTCTACTTTAAAAAGGGGCGGGGTGGGGGGACTTCAATATGCACCTGCCTAATATATATGCACCAGCATTCTTTATACAAATAGAAATATTTGTATTTCTCCCCAAATGTATTTGTCACTGCGGCCATAGCTGGGCTGTCATCATCTGTCAGCTACAGTCTTAATCCTAACCTGATAGTCTGTAACTGGAGGACCAAATTACAAACATCATAGTGTATATAAAATTGTAGAGGGAAAAGAAGGTAAAAAGGAAAGTCAGTACATACATAACAGGGCAAGGAAGAAAAGAGGAAGGATTATGAATTCCTTATTCCTTATTCTGCAACTGGTCACAAGATCACAGATGTTGATGACAGTTTATCCCAATCCCATTACCTTTACTTTTGAGTACCTCTCCCAGTACTGAAATTGGTCAGGTGTTTTTGTTTGTTTGTTTGTTTTGCCAGATTCTTGAGTGGTCTTTATTGTTGATGGTTCTGCCTCTACTGGGTTGGTATGGTCTTCCATTTATTTTTATTTATTTATTTTTTCAATATATGACATTTATTGTCAAATTGGTTTCCATACAACACCCAGTGCTCATCCCAACAGGTGCCCTCCTCAATACCCATCACCCACCCTCCATCCCTCCCACCCCCCATCAACCCTCAGTTTGTTCTCAGTTTTTAAGAGTCTCTTATGCTTTGGCTCTCTCCCACTCTAACCTCTTTTTTTTTTTTTTTTCCTTCCCCTCTCCCATGGGTTTCTGTTAAGTTTCTCTTCCATTTAAATTTTGACCAAAAAGGTGATCCTATAGAATTTCCTAGGCTCCAATATACATCTCCTTATCTGTGTAGAAACAACTCTATTTTTCCTTGATAATCAGGATCAGTTGTGCCAGCCAATGCAGTTAACTTCTCCAACTATTGGTTAAGTGGCATGGGAAGACCTAATTATCCAATGTTAATCTTAGAATTCACAGGAATCACTGGTGTGTGTCTTCTTGGAAGAGAAGCAGTCTTCCTTTGAGTGCAAAGATCTTGAAACTATTGCAGCTCAAGGTCATGTGAATAGAAAGGTAAATATTCTGAGTCATCTCTAGATGAAATATAAATGTCTCCTCTCTCAGTTCCATAGCTTGGTTTCCAGACATATACTTTGCATGATTTATATATGTTCTATTGTTAAAAAGCATTCAATTCTGCTATCTATTACTGACACACACACAAAAAAACTCATAAGATGTGTTATAAAGTTAGTAACCTATGAGCTATGTTAGCCATGTTAAATATCGATAAACAAGTATGTCTTCTGTGTGCTGAACATAGATATAAAGATATGGGAAGACCAAAATCCACCTAATATTCATGATATGCTAAATATACATGAGGTACCTGAGGCACAAAATACTCCTGACACACTAAAAGTACATAAAGTGTATGAGGTACTCAAATTTATGGGGTTGAGGATTAGCCACACATTTGTGAAACCAATCCTGAACCAATGTGTCCTGTCTCTCATAAATGCAAATGAAATACATAGCTGTTAGTGCAACAATTGGCAGTCTACTGCTTTTGCCAGTTAGGCATGGCCCTGTGCTTCTTGGGTAGGGTAAGTTAGCCCCAGAGTACTTCTATCTATTAGAGACCCTTCCTTAGACCTTAAGCTCACTTGCACCTTATTTTAAGAATAGTGTTAACTGATCTCAGCTCTTTCCCCTTACTTTCTGTCATGTTCTTTTTTAAATTTATTTATTTTGAGAGAGAGTGAGAGAAAGCATGAGTAGGAGATGGGTAGAGAGAGAGAAGAAAGAGAATTACGAGCAGGCTCCACACTGAGTGTGAAGCCAGATGTGGGCTCGATCCCACGACACTGGGAACATGACCTGAGCCAAAATCAAGAGTCAGAGGCTCAACTGACTGAGCCACCCATGCACCCCTGTCATGTGTTTTAAATTGAGTTAGTCGTGTAAGATTTGGGCATCTTAGTTTAGTCTGTGAGCCTCTTTGTATTCAATGACCTCTGGGATAGCTTAAGGTAATTCCCACATGGCATTTAACAATAAAAATGTACCATGTATTGGTCACTAATTCAGATCACATTTCTTATTCTGAAACACTGTGCCCTCATCCCCCCATGGTATCTTCTCCCAAGTGATGCTATAACTGAGTCTTCAATAGTACATTATACTGTTTTAAAAAGCCAGTTGCTTCAGGCAGCTTGTGGCATATGATAACACAAGTGAATCCTATTGACTTGAGTCCATTTTTTCAACCTTTGTATCATAAATGAATGCATTTCCCCAAAACAGTATTGTGTGGGTCACTCTGATAATGTCCCATTAAATAAGTCAACAGATACAGAGGCATGGCCACAAAAAAGGCAAATCCATATCCAGAATTGTCTATTCCAATTTGGATAAATGTTTGCCCTTTCCATAATGGAAGGAGTCCAGTGACATTACCTGTCATCCGATAGATTGCTGGTCCCCCTAGTGAATGGTGATGTGTGAGAGTGTCAGCATTTGTCTCTGCGATTGGCAGCTTGGATATTGATACTGATATGGATACTGATATTGAACTGCACCAAATAAGCCATGTTGTTGAATCTATGTTTTAACCTATATTCTTGCTGTTGTTAATTTTTAATTCATGAATCTACTGAGCAAGCGAGGGGAAGTGGCTATTGAAAGTAACATTGATATTCTTATAATGAGTCATTGTATTCACACAATTATTGAGAGTTTCTTCAGCTGGGAATGGCTTCAGGAGAGAATTATGGGACATTAATATCCACATGGACTCTACCAGTTCTAAAAGGTCCTTCCACATACCTCTTTCCTAGATCTCCTTATTACCAGTCTTCCAAATTGTATTCATATGTCTGGCAACCTTCATTTCCAAGCAGAGTGAACAAGCACATGCACTACTCAGTGATCTGCCCACCTGGAAGGTTTCTCATCTCTATAGCTTTTCTGGGGAATAAGCATAGGTTAAAGAAGTGGCAATGCACAAACACATAATCCATTGGTAGGGTAAACAATTGTTCAAACAACAATTTTGAGCACTGAGCCAATCTTATATATACCATTTCTATTTCATGTAGGTTTTTTGTTGCCCAAGCTCAACTTTATGGTTAGTTCATTTTAAGAATGATAGCTATGGTTGCATGGCCACTTGGGGGTCCAATGGTCAAGTGTTTGGCCTGTCTTAGCATGTATTAGCAAAGTAGACTCTTTTTCACAAAAGGATATTAATAATCAATATCAGGAAAAAAACCTGATTTTGTTTCAATACCCAAAAGGTCTACATTATTCATCTCCTATCAGATTTGCAAGATTTTCCAAACGACAAGGCCATTTGCTTCAACCACTTTAGACACCATTGAATTTGCTGCATCATTATGACCAAGTGGCATAGGGAACAGCTTGCAGTTTAGCCTGGATGAGCTAGAGAGTCTCCTCTTCTTCTGGAACAAACAAAATTCACAGCCTTAGCAATTACTTGGTAAAGATATTGTAATAGCACATCCAAAATTAGTATTTTTTTTTTTGCTTTCAAACATCCAGAAGCCCACCAAGAAGTGGGCCTGTTTCTTTGGAAGGGGTATTCAGACATGTCTCCCTGAATTTTCAGAAATAGGAAAAAGATGGTAGATCCTGAATTTTCATGAGGTGTTTTCTCCTACCTTGCAGCATGTATGTAAATTACAAAGTTGTCTAGGATATCATATATTCATAGCTCTCCAATTTCAGTCACTTGATGTCATTAAATGGCAGACCTGTGTGACATCTTCTAGTATGGTGAAACAGTCAAGGCCCCTGGAAGGGATGCATGAGATCACCATGAGAAATGTTACTTAACGTGAAAGCAAACCAGTTTGGTGTCTTTGCTTATTGAGATAAAACAAAGAGGAATTTTATGACCATTTCTAGGTTAATAGCTGAAATCAAGATGTCACAGCTCAGCTGATTTTTTCCAATAAAGACCATATTGTCTACAACCATAGCAACTGAAGTCACCACTTGATTAAACTTAGATCTGCCATTCTCCAAAATAGAGCCAACCTCTTCTGGGTGAAAGAAGCAAGTGAAATGGGGATAACGTGGAAATCACTATCCCTACAACTTGACTCTGGGTAACTCTTGGTAAGTGGCTATGACACTCCATTGTCATAATTAAAGCCAGGCTCTCATTTGTCATACCTGGGTCATTTCTTCAGTTGTACAATGTAATATGAGTTAAGTTGGCTGGACATCTATTTTATTCATGAAGTTACAATAAATATCCACTCCTAGAAAATGGGTAAGCCATATTTGTACTACTTTACTCTTGATGCCTATTATAATCATGTCCACCCTATACCTGGTAATAAGTTCTGTCATTTGACCTCTCTCACTCCAGGATTCCATCATTCCCACTTAAACATAGAACCCATTTCAAGGGCAGTATCATTTCTGTCCAAGATAGGACAGCTTCATCAATGTATTGCTAAATGCCTCACTGAAATAAATACCCTTTGGACTCTCGTAGGAGACATAATTAGAAGTAAAGTGAATCAGATGATAAATCACTCCTCTGTTCATATGCTCCCAAGTTGCAGATTTTACCACATACCAAAGATTCCTTGCATCTCACCTTCATTTTGTGTGAGCCATTATTGAGTCCAGGTTTTAGGCAACCAATCCAGTAGACAGTTAGAATCACTCTGAGCTGCTTGGGAAAGCACATTAGATGCAGATTCTAGTGGGTGCACACATATTGGTTAATTTCAACCAATGTGTTTATGATCTTTCTCATCTGGTGAAACTTCCTTCAAATCTATTGCCACACATATTCCCCAGGTTTCAACTGATAAAAATTAAAAAAAAAAACACGACATTTTCCCCATGTTTTAGCCTTTTCCTCCTGGTTCACCCTTTGGCCTCTTCTAACACCCTGGGAACTGACTCTAACTCTAGGTCTGAGAGCAGTAAAGTGGCAAGGACAAGCAATGAGGGAAAATGGCATTCCTTATACATGAGTTACCTCAGGCAAGTTAGTTCCCCAAGTCAGGAAAAACTGACCTTTTAAAACAGGGATAATGGGCTTCTACTGGCAAGGAGGTTTCATTGGATTTGGACAATCAGTATAGTAACATTAATCTATATCCACCTAATATTTCCATCTGAATTTTCCAGGTTCTCCATCTTTCCCAATCAATGCCGTAACTTTTACAGAGGAGACCTGGTGAGGCTGTGATTCAGCCCACATTATAATTCAGCAATAAACAAGATCTGACACTGTGCACCTTTTCTTTCTTTTTCTTTTTTTCTTTCTTTCTTTCTTTTTTTTTTTTTTTTTTTTTTTTTTTTTTTGCCAACAGCAGCCCTGCAGCTACAAGATACAAAAGACTGTGGGGAGTAGTCATGGATGCTTTCTGGGCCTCTGACTTGCCTTGAGCAAAGTATCTAAAACGCTGAGCTGTTTTCTTTCTCTACACATTTCAGTCCAGTCATAAGGAGCTAGCCTACCCCACAATTATTATATTTATATTCCTATCATAAAATTCTATTGAAGAAATCACATAGCTCACCAAAACTTTGGCTTTAATAGGTATTTCATTCTAAGTGACCTCAGGTAATAATTTCAGTAGCTGATTTTTTTTTTTCCACTGCAAGCCAAGAATTGCTAATGTTCCATTACACAGTGATAGAATTGTCTCTTCTTTCACAACCAGGTTAGGTAACCAATACCAAATTTCTATCTTTGAGTAAATAGAATTGCAACCAGTTTGCGTTCCAAATACTTCATCCAACAAGAATAAAATGCAAGAGATAGAAATGATTCCAGTATTTTAAACAGGAGAGGATTTAATACAAGTATTAGGTGTGCACAATATATTAAATGTGCATAATTTTTGGACAGCTTAACGGTTATTTTCTTTAATATCTTCAGCTCAAGCTTTCATTGTAACAAACCATGATCTACCAACATTCGGAAAAAACACTATTTTTAAACTATTTCCATGTCACCATGCAAAAATTCTTCCTTCTATTTCCTATTTAAAAGGTGACTTAAAAAAAATCTATTGTTTATAGAGGCTGACACTAGCCCCAGAAGAAGAGCAAGAAATGGCTAAGGGAGGAGAAGTCTGGGGCCACCCCTTAAACTATTGTATGCAATAACATTTTACTGTAGCCTTTATCTAGAAATCAGGGCTCTCTTGCTTTTGGCTCTTGACCTCAGGCATTGGGACACTGATTATAGCTACCTTGTGTGACTGCCTCTATACCTAAACCCACATATTAATAGGCAGATAGCCTCCACTCCACGATTATCTTGGAAATTTTGCACGTGAGCATGTAATTTGCAAAGCCCAACTGACATCTAGAACCCTGCATGCAGGGGTGTCCTATACATGTGCTAGATTTCTTCCAGGAAAAAAAAAGTATATAAAAGATATTAGGAATGACAAATACCAATCAGCCATACCTAAGGGCTTTGTCAAAAAGGTTAACTCTTACACCATGCACCTCAGCATTATATACTACATTCCCTGCTTTTTATCTGTGGGGGGTACTATGCTTTGCAAAGCCCTGTCATTAGTTTCACTTTTGCTTTATTTAGTTTGAGCAGAAATGTTTTATTATCAGGATAGCAAGGCACTACAAATAAGTCATAGACCAAGTGTACTACAGGTGGGATTATAATATTGCTACCCACATTATGGAGAACTGGATATAGGATGTGCCTTATATGCATTTAAACTCATTTAGGACTTATACCAAATCTATGGGGAAATGATGGCTACAGTTTAAACAACTTGCCCAAGGTCACGTGGTGAGTAAAAAGCCAGGTCAGGATTTCCACACAGGTACTCAGCTATGCTATGGAGAACCCTAAGGTAGGATCTGTATTTTAGGAATATCCCCACTGATTCTCTCAAGCCATATGTGAGAGAG
Source organism: Panthera pardus (assembly GCF_024362965.1). Lineage (NCBI taxonomy): Eukaryota > Metazoa > Chordata > Mammalia > Carnivora > Felidae > Panthera > Panthera pardus. Next base: position 121,457,520 of record NW_026526810.1, on the reverse strand, counting down.
AACAGGAGGTGGTTTCTCAAGATATGTTCACCAGGTTCCTTGAGAACTTTTCTGTCTTTTAATCAAGGGGCTTGAAGTTCTTTGCAGAGATGCCAGACTCCAACAGAAAAGACAGAGAGAGACCAGTAAGAATCTAGCACATGTATATAGACTCAGTAATATTCACAAGGCACATTTATTAAAAAGTAGGAAATTTATGGCAGCAAATTGTTGTGTAATGGCAGAGGTTTTAATGAGAGAACTAAGTCTCCTTATTATTATTATTAATGAATTCTGTCTCTTCTAATTTGCTTCTTAAAGAAGGCCCCAATGGCTTTTCCAAAGATTAAAGAAAATACCAAAACAATTCTCAAGATGTCTAATATGTGGTATATATACTTTGGTGACTCAATTTTACTTGCCAAGGAAAGCTGGGTCATGATCTGCATTAAAATCTGTAATTGCATGATTCGAAATGTAGTCAGCAGGATGGTTGGGTCATTAATCCACTGACTACCTTGCTGTTCTGATAAAATATACAGTTTGGGGAATAAAGTGCTCAGACTGGTCATTTCCAGATCTCTTTGGATTAATCTTCAGAATGGCCTACCACAGGCTCATCACAGCATCAGCACTAGTTAGGTCATTAGGTAATAATAATAACTGCAAGAAAACTCACTAGTAAAGTAGCGAAATGCAGTGAGGGGAAACACCTGATTTGAAATCCCAAGCCCTGTGTTTCAAAGCGTCAGAGCTGACTCCATCACTTACGGATGGAGTAATTCTCTCAGGGGGCTTCAGTTATGGCATCTCTGAAATGGGAGATGCATATAAGGATAGCAAAAAAGTTTCTAAGTATAAATTCTGTTAAGCACTCTAATCCTAGCCAAAATCATAAGAGAAAATTCAGCAGCCCTCCAATAGGGTTGAGACAAATCATTCATTGCTACCACTCCTTGGGCATATTAAAAAAGTCAGTAGCAGAAAGTAAAATCAGAAGTCTTAGGATTTCTGCTGGAGTCCCAGAATTCTACTTGCATCTATAGAAAGTAAATTTGGAGCCTAGAATACCTGATAGCCTTAGGTGCTTATCCTCTGCTTGCCCATGTGGGCAACTGCTTTCAAGAAAAGCTGCTCATTCTCAGGGCACCTGGGTGGCTCAGTTGGTTAAACTTCTGACTCTTGATTTTGGTTCAGATCATAATCTCAAAGTTCGTGGGATCAAGCCCTGCATTGGGCTCTGAGATGACAGCGTGAAGCCAGCTTGGGATTTCCTCTCTCTACCTCTCAACTTCTCTCTCTTCTCTCAAAACAGATAGACATTTAAAAAAACCTGCTTATTCTAAACCATAAACTACTCCAAAAAGAATTCAACTTTTTTATTCCCATCAAGATTTTGTCCACATAAGGAGAAGATGTGCTCATAAACAACTTGCCATCCAGATAGCTGCATTTGTCAAGTGGCATTATGTCTGAAAGAAGGAAACTGGGCCAAAGTGAGTGAGAGTCACCCATGTTCCCAGCATTCAGCCAAAGACTGAGAAAATTCCTGGGATTTTGCAGGTATGGTTGAAATAATTGGATCATGAGAAAACATTTGTTACAGAGTAGAGACCGCCTGCTCTGGAAATTCTTTTCAGTTTGCTTTAGTTTTTGTCTATCCACAGAAAACACTTGTTCTCATGAAACCAGTAACCAAAGGGTCAATGGGACTGATCTCAGCTGCATACTAATAAATGCAGCTGCAAATTTTTACCCCATCTTTTTCCTTTGCCTTTAAATTTCTCTGCCTCTCTTCCTTCTGGGAGGTGGGTTTCAGACTTGCCCTCCTGTCTCTTTCTCCGGCCGCCTCTCCAATAGACCCTTTCCTGCCATACGTGGGATTTCTCAGTGATTACCTCTGCCGTGCATCAAGCAGACAGAGTTGGATTTAGTTAGACTAACACACCAAGCATTTCGATTGCCTTTTCCATATATCTTTTTCTTTTCATATAGAGTTGATAAACTTTGGTTTCATGTGGCTTCAAGGAATTGAATGTTAACTGTTCTTTTGGGGTTTTTTTTGGTACCTTGTGTGTTTTTCTTAAATTTTTATGTTTAAGGTATATTAGAGCTATTTTCTTAGAAATTTGACAATCATCAGAGACGGAGAAAGGTTCAATATTGATTAACTCACTAGGTTTGCCATAAACATGCAATCAAAGTTGGACCTCGTGAGTACACGTTGATGTACGTCATTCAAATTCACAGAACTAAATGGTCAGAGGTTATAACGTGAAGTTAATTTTATTTCACATTGTTCAATAAATAGGGGACACCTTTGGGCTCAGTCATACCCCTTCATGTGATTATAGTCCTACGTCTAGTGACATTTAGCCCTGAGCAGAAGTGTGAAGCAGGCCGTGGTGGGTTGGTTTCTCAGGGAATCAGACTTGCACACAGACTAGAGCACAAGAGGCTTATTAGAGAAGGCTCTTTCAACTGACATGAGTGAAAGGGATGCATGAGGAGGAAGGACAGCGTAGAGGGAGAGGTGAACTGGTGATGAAATCTCAGGTGAACCTGCAGCCCATTTGTGAACCCAGGTGACTACCAGTCATCAGGGAAGGTTGGCGGCCATGGAAAGAAGGAAGAAGCTCAGCGAATACGCTCTCTTCAGCCTCAAGCTTTCTACTAACAGCAGCAGTGCACTGCATGGAATGCCAAACACACAGGTGACCTTTGCCCTCCTTAATGCTGCCCCCAAATTTGGGATCCCGTTCAGGGGCTGTCCATCCTAGTGGCCTGTGCTCCAAACTCTGCCATTTCTCCTTTTTCCAACCATACTCCGTTGTCTTTTGTCCCACCCTCTACTGGTAATTGCTATATTTGGGTAAGACACATATGCCCAGCCCCCATCATAATGGCTAGTATACATTCTACATCTTGAAAACCTAGGTAACCTGTACCCATTTGGCGAGGATGCCTGGAATCAGAGGAATGAAGAAACTGGTGGGAATTTCAAACAAAGTGAAGGATGACAGAGCAAAGAGTAAGAGCCACAGGGAATTTAAGCTTTAAAAAAATTTTAATCAAGTTTATTGATTTATTTTGAGAGAGAGAGAGAGTATGCACACTTGCACGTGCGTGAGATGGGCAGGGGCAGAGAGAGAGAGGGAGAGAGAGAATCCTAAGCAGGCTCCACGCAGTTGGCACAGAGCCCGACACGGGGCTTGATCCCACAAACCTTGAGGTCATGACCTGAGCCAAAATCAAGAGTCTGACTGAGCCACCCAGGTGCCCCTAAGGTTTTTGTTTGTTTGTTTTGTTTTCCTTTTTGGCACAGTTACATAGGTACGTATGGTTAACTCTGTTGTTGCTAATGTGGGGAGACTACATCATGAAAAGTTTGCAAAAGTACATGCCCATCTGCTCTCCCACAGACACCCACAGAAGCTCAAAAGGCAATGACCACGTTTTAAAACTTAATTTAAATCAAGCAATACATGAGCATGCCTGGTTGAAATGTGGATGGGTGGATCCACACTCAAAGCTCTGGCACTCCTGGTCGCATGAGATAGTACCTGTCTCTATCTAGGATCTCATGAAAGAACAGACCGTGGGGTGTCTGTATTCATTATAGGAGCACAAGACAGCATTTTGTTCTATGAGGGGTGATAGAAAAGGAAAGAGACAGGAAATGACAGAAAGAAGTTGGATGGGATTAACATAGCTGAGCGATCACTAGGTACAAGGTACTGTGCTGGTAACTTTAAATGAATTCTCACGCCAACACAATGATGGGGTTTTTTTTATTATAGCACTTTAGATATAAGATACCAAATATTAAAGTGGTTAATTATTTGGCTAGGGACACAGCTGGTAAGTCAATGAGCCAATATTTGAACTCTAAAACCATTGCAATTTCCACCATCATATATGCTGTGGATTCTCAAATAACTTTTAATAAGAGCAGTTCAAATTTCTAGTACTTGAATGGTTAATATTTTTCCCCTAAATGTTTATTTATTTTTGAGAGAGAGACAGAGTGCAAGCAGGAGAGGGGCAGACACGCACATACACACACACACACACACACACACACACACACACACAGACACACACACAGAATCTGAAGTAGGCTTCAGGCTCCAAGCCATCAGCATAGAGCCTGACGCGGGGCTCGAACCCACGAACCGCGAGATCATGACCTGAGCCGAAGTTGGACGCTCAACCGACTGAGCCACCCAGGCGCCCCTGGATGGTTAATATTTTAAACTGTTAATTCTTTTGATAACTTCTTGGTCTCGATGTTTCTTTTTTATTACATTTTCTAAACTAAGCCTGATTATCTTGTACCCATGCCACAAATGATTTGTATATGTAAGTGTGCTGATTCATGTACCTACGAAACACATTGTGTGTTTTTCCCTAAAAATGCATTTCACACCCCAATTTATTTGCCCATACTTTAATCACTGCTCTGTAAAACTTTGTGTGTGTGTGTGTGTGTGTGTGTGTGTGTTTCATTTTGTTTTTGATGGGGGCTTTTTGTCCATTAACATGGTAATTTTATGTAAACATTTTCTATCTTTCTTCCCTATGCTGGTTTGTTTGTTGTTTACTTTTCCAGTTGCACTGGCTTGCACTGGCTTTCAGGTTACGCTACAATAGACTCACTTTGTAGTAATTCTTTCATTAACGCAACCTTTGTTAAAATAAATTATTTCAAAAGCATATCTCTGAAGTTTTGAATTTCCTTCACTGTGCAAAATTGATTAACAATTACGTACTTTTCCCTCAGATGACTTCATCTTTGATTTACTTGTAAGTTCTTAAACTGCCAGGCAGAATTTTAATGTTTGGAAAAAAATACTATTAAGTAATTTTGTCATATTTGCTTTGATAAATTCCTTTAAAATGCGATTTTGGTCCTTTACAGAGGTAGCATAAGGCTTAACTAACTTTCGAAAATAATTATTGTATTAACTTGGTTACATTTTACTAAATTCTTTTCATAGAAGTAACAAACTTTTAAAAATTCCATAACAAGGACATAATGAATAAGTGAGCTTGTAAAAGAAGTGAACAGATAATGATACCTCGATCTGAGTCCCAAGGATCACTTTCTAAGTACATAGCTACAAGCTATTTATTTAAAATATCCATCATTAGATGGTATAAATTATTGGAAAGGCTGCATTATATAAACATCCTTAATAAAGCAATGTTTCATTATTAAATTCAGATGTATGATGTGATCAATTAAAGCTATTGCTTACTGGCTGGGATTCTTAGGCAACCACTTTAAGGTAAATATTTTCAAATTAACATCCTTTGTTATCTGGTAAGCCATGGCTTTATAAATGTATTGAAGGCCCTGGAAAGAAGTATTTTCTAATTGTTCTAAAAACTCTTTCTTTATTTTTAAGACCACAATTGTATATTTTTTCAGGGTTCAAAGATAAGAAGTGGCACAGTCAGTGTTAAAATCTGTTCTATTTCATCAAAAATAAAGTACATTTATCATTCAGCATTTTCCTGGGTATTATCATAATTTCTTTTCTGTTGAATATTTAAAGTTTAATAGCTATTACATAAAAGGCTTACAAAGATAGAAGATGCACTCAGTATTTTAAGAAACAATCTTGTTTTATACAAGTTTTATTGTAGGGAAATCTATCTTTAATAATTTTTTATCGAAATAAAGTATTTTATAAATATGTCTACTTAGTAACATAGTTTGAATTTCTCTCTTTTGAGGGAAAGATAATTGAGTTAATAAGAATGAGCTTTGTTTCCACTTGCTTCTCTTCCTATTCATTTGTCATTTTTCAGCCATGATGAGCTTGAATGAATCTGTTACTGCACCGAACACTTGACATAAATTATCTCATTGACTCTTCACAAGTACTGTTACCCTATTTCACATATGAGGAAAATAAGGTTTAGGAACATTAATAACACACAGGTATCAGGTGGGAGCTCTTTGTGATTCCAAGGCTCTTTTCATACTTGTGCATGATGCTTTCCAAACATATTGAGTTTACTGTTGCTGTAACTAATGGGGGACATGCTAGTCTTTGTAATAAAGTCAATGAAATGGAATTTTTGCATGCTCCCTGTTTTCTCTCCCATACATATCTTCCGGAAACTCATGAAAACACATGGCATAAATCAGCCCAATTCACTATAGCTAAGCTTCATGGAAAATTGACAAGAGTGAAACAGAATTGAGAGTCCAAAAGAACTTAAGAAATCAACCAAAGTCTTATGCTCTCTACTAGAAGAAAGAGGCCAGAGAGATGAATGGTCTGACCCATGATCCAAAGGAGATCCAAGGTGTGTAATCCAACTTTGTGGATATTAATTCCCCATATTTTCAGAAAGCGCCTGACATTGAACACTTTAGTGTGTGCCAGGCACCTTGCTGTATTGTTGCTGCTGAGGTAATTATTGTAATAACCTCAAGGACCAATGAGGAAATAGAAGCATAAATACACTCAAGGCCCATGGAATGGAGCAAGGAAAACTCTGGACAGATTTGAACTCAGAATCAGAGAGGTTCATCATGTTCAGTAAGCCCCATACAATAGGCTGTATAGAAACTGCTGCTTTCTGTCAGAGGTGATTGGCCTCCATTACAAAGCAAATGGTTCCCTCTTATTCAAGATCCACTAGTGGAGCACACTGTATTCCAACTAGTAAGAGTCAATATGTAAAAAGTTAACAACAGAAAAAGCCGGGAGGCAAGCTATCAAAACAGACACCAGCCCAAAGAGAAGAGAAATTGGCTATAGACCAGGGGAATGCCAATATTGGCTTCTCCCTGCCGAATAGCTGCCCCGAAACCAATTAAACTCTGCAGCCAAGGACTAGAAGAGAAAGCATTTTTCCCTTAGCATCTGAATGGCTAACCTTCTGCCTTTATTAAACAAGAAAAGGCAGGATAAAAGGAAAATAACGCTAATATAGAGTCCAAATGAGTGACCTGTTTTGAGCCTGTTTTCACTACCATCAATTACCATGCACCCAAGGAAAAAAGAACATGACCTATTCAAAGAGGATGTATGCCTCTTAGTTACAACGAGATTACAAAATGAAGAATGGCATTGATTGCAAAAAGTAACTGGGTGACAGATGGTAGACTGTCACATCTACACTGCAGAACCATTAACATGCTCTTCCGTTTGGTTGTTACCAGCCCCGCTATCTGCCAGCCAAGTGCCGGTATAGATCCTATGGTTGGTTATAGTAAAACGAAATAAAACCATGTCATTTAACATTATAGATTTTTGAGCAGAAAGTTATTATCTTGCTTTTTTTTAGTTTTAATTTCCCAATGTCTTCTGAACACTCATTCTCAGAGCACATTTGATACTTCTGTGCTAATTTTTAGCAATAATCACATGTATGTGTATTCTGAAGATCAGAGAGGAAATATGTTAGCTACACTACAGAGAAGTCTATTCTTTTTCCTTTCAACAGTGATGCTCAATGGTCCCACCCATCATGAGACAGAGGACCTGGTATTGTTCTGTGCTACCTTATGGTGCCTCACTTTCCCTAACTTTTCCAGTAAAAAAAAAAAAAAAAAAGTAGAAAAAATGGAAAACTCCCTGTTGCACTGTATTGATAATGGTTGTACACAATTATGTGAAATTTGGGATGCTAATTACCTTTGAATACATGACTCTTGTATAATGCTGATCTTAATACTCATGAACTTGGGTGTCTTCATATAAAGTGGACAATATGCCACTCTGTGCTTGTGAAAGAGGTCTGTCTGAAAATATATCGTGTCCAATGCCATTTATTCAATGCTTGCCGAGTCTGGCAAACTGTTAACTGCTCTACATACCTGCACTTCTGGCAACCCCCATATGTGTTGGACTTCACTGTCTCCATTTCAGGTAAAGGAAACTGAGGACCATAAAGTATAAGTTATTAACAAAGCCAATTGGCAGAGACAGGTTTCCAAAATAAGTCAGCCTGTTTCAAGTTTGAGGTTTTAATAACTACCACCTCCACTGCATCCTTCTTTATGGGAATATCATTTCTAGAAGAGAACTATTTATTTGTAGAGCAAATAATCAAGATAATACAATGTGGACCTCTAAATGATACATGCCATATTTTAGGTATAAGATATGACACAGTGAATATCGACTGTCCCTTTTGATATTGCTGATGGAAACAAAAAACTAATCTACTTTTTTACACATGAAAAGTTCATCATGCCTAGCAAAGTGTCAAAATGTTTTACTTGGACTTTATGTCTATCCATACTTTGTGTATTTCTCATGATGATGACATCTGGTAAGACAATTCTTTAAGATATGTCTTTATATGCCTTTTTGCAAGTTGGCTCAGAGTTTTGGGGTTTTCTGTAAAATATAAAAAGGATGTTCTTCAAATCATTTGAATAGTTCTCTCAGCCTTCCTTGTAGGTATAAACATATCCTGATTTCATAATAAAGTTTTCAAATCAGATAAATGTGTGATCAACAAATAATCACGAAAACAAAATTTCTCTAAAAATAGTCATGGGTAAACAAAAGATTTTTTTAGGAAATGTATGTTTTGTTTCTTGTAAAATTCATATCGTAGCTTCTGAGCAAGTCTAATTCTGCATATCCAGAATTCCACCGATCATTCGGAGGCTTTTAAGAAAGTCATCCAGCCGTAGGAGGTTGACAGGGTAGCTGTTATTTGAGCTGCTGCTGTTTGGGGACACCTGACATCACTTCATTGTCCCATGTGCTCTGTTCACATTTTACCCAAAAGCATGTACGAGACACCTGCCCAGGGCTGGACACTGTACTTACTCATCACTGGATGAGATACAAAAATTGGCAGAGTCTGTCCGCTGTCTCCGGGGGGTTAAAATATAGGCATGAAACATACCCATGAAAACCCACAAAATATAGATGCCATAAAGAAAAGTATTTTGAAGTTATATTAACTGTACAGAGGAGTCAGATAGTTGACAGATGTGATTTGAGAAGCTTCCCAAAGGTGGGGGCCACTTGAGTCATATCTTGAAGAAGGAACAGTTCACCAAGCAAAGGAGAAAGTGAATGTCATAGGATAAAAAATGTCGAGCTAAACTACAGCAGTATAGAGGAGTTGACATTTCTTAGAGATAGACTGTTGGTTGATTTCAAGTATCTATCTAGTCCAGAGAATATAATGAATGAGGAGGACATACTAGTAAGGAATGCCAGGGAGTAATGTATATATGACACATTATGTCATACAAAGAGCTTGAATTCTCTCTTAAAATCATGGTAATGCCTTGTCACAATCGGGCATTATTTATAGACTATTATACCTTGTCCCACGGTGTGTAGGAAAGATGCAGGTGGACTAGAGAATACAGGAAGGGTCTTAACCATGTCAGAGTTAGGAAACGGAGAGGAGAAAAAACATTTGAGAAAGCATGTAAGTGTTGTAAGAACTGCTGTATGATTCCTTAAATGTAAGAGTGCGAGCGCTCAAAGGAGGCAAAGAGACAGGAAAAACGTGGCCCATGTGTTGAGCACCATAACTTTCAGGAAAGATTTCTGATGATGCCAAGTTGGCTGTCCCGGAAAGCAATCTTATTCAGCACCAAAACTTACCAGGCTTCATCAAATAGTTGCTAAATGAAAACAAAACTAAACTAACACAGGCCCATCCTACCCAAACCAGGGAGTTTAGCAGAATCTGAACCAGCATAATTTGATATTTGCTTAGGAATAGATTAACCCAATATGGACGTTGATTATGTCACAGAAATGACAAGAATCTCCTTAAGGATGTAATGAATTTTTCATTTAGTTTAGACTTCACACCAAGAAAATGGGCAAACGGGTTCATCAGTTGGTGTGTGTGTGTGTGTGTGTGTGTGTGCTAAAAAGACCTCTGTTTTTAGAGTGTACCATTACAAATGCTTTATCCTTAACTTTCCATATAACTAATAAAAACAAAGCTCCTACAAAATCCTCTAAAGCGCACATTTTCTATTTGTGCTATGAAAAATAATTGTAAATCCAGGAGCCAGTTTGCTAAGGCCCTAATAGATTCTGACATATGAGCATCTTCAGCAGGATCTACAAAATACTTCGAGCAACCTCTCAAGTAAGAAACAAACTCATTACTAAAAATAACCTCACTCAAGTCCTTTTAATAGTTTTCAGCTCACCCCGTGGGTGTAGGCATATCTTGATTCCATCTGAAGCTTTCAAGTCAGATAAATGTGCAGCCACCCAATAATAACAAACACAGAATTTCTCTAAAAAAAAAAAAACCAGGAATGGGATTTGAAAGACAAATATTTTTAGGTTTTTAGAATGTTTCCTTGATTTGCCACAAACAATAATTAATATATGTGTCCTCAGAGTGACGTTGTGATATCTCGATCATCACAAATTTTAACTGTTGACAAAGAAGTTGTCCTGAAGGCTAGTCCATCTCAAAGCTAGTCAATTTAAGAGGCGAGAAAGTACTTAAGAGTCTAAGAATCACGTTTGGGGTTAACGCCCGACTCTGCCATTCACAGGTTTTATGATCAGGGACGAATCGCTATACTTCTTGGGAAGTTTTACATGCTGAAAAGCTAAGATGAAACACCTTACGTAGTTGAAGACAAAATGTGACCACATGTATCAAAGCATTCTAAATGTGGCATTACATTGGTGCTCAAGAATTGTCAGGTGCCATTCTTTATTGTTTTAGATTAATTTATATTCTGGTGCCCAGCGGAAATTTAAAGTTGCATGTCTAATTACCAAACACAATTCCTAAATGTTCAATTACTTAGTATATGTTTGAAAATTTGATTCAAATTCAATTCTAATTTCATCAACGCACCATCACTTTGCGTCATCTATTAAACACCAAGATCGTCTAATATATACAACAAATGCATCATCAAATGTATCAAGAAGTACGTCTATTTCTTTCGTCACCTTAGATACTCTGTTGAGGTTGAGAGAATGTAAAATTATTACATGGGCTCTGAGACTCCGGAATGTGTTCGAAAACAAGCTTCTTGCACAATCTGTGAGCTCCTTAGTGGTAGAGTCATATTTTTCTCTGAATCCCCAAAAGAACCTAACATAGAATTCTGTAGAAGGTACATGAAAAATAAATACTTTGGGTGAACAGACAGATTTCTTCAGGAACACAGGGAAGTAGAAGATGTGCTTGACTTGCCTAAGACTGTATTTTATTCTTCTACAAAACTTCTGAAGTCAGCCAAATGCTGACTTGTAATAAACTTTTTTTTTTTAACGAATTTTATTCCTTGACTAAGGGTCTGGTCTTCACAGAATAAGGTCTGCAATTCTTGGTAAAAGTGACTGAGAGTTGCATGGACAGTACTTGGCACAAAATCTCCCAAGTGTAATATAAATCACCAGTGACCACTGTCTTGCATACTTAATTTTCCAACATAGATTCTACAAATAATTAATACTAGTTAACTGAAGTGTCGTGATTTTGTTTCCTGATTTAATCTCTGTCAAATACATTATTAAAGAGTTAGAGGAAAGGGGTCTGGCAAAATCGTGAGAATAATCCGAGTTGAACTGGAGCACGTGAATAGATACATTTTCATGAGTGCTCATTAGAAGTATGGGTGCATGAGCTATAAACAAATCTGAAGTAGAAATGTACCATGGGAATTCTTAAGAAAAATTGACATTTTAAAACCAATAGTGTATGTTATGAAATGGGGGGGGGGGGGCTCTTCTGATTGGATTACTACATTTGTATTTATCTCTATCCTAAGCAATACAGATTTCACAAATACAAAACAATATTCGTGATGTATGGTGTATACTGAAAAGATATGCAGACAAACACACAAGTTAGTCGGGAAGTAGCAAAGAACATGAAGATTTCATATAAACCCCTCACACACACAAAAAAGGTTAAATGGCTTTAAAAACAGAAGTTGTCTTCAAGGTAGGAGAAAAGGAAAAATCCTATCACCTCCTTTATTCCTGCCACCCTCATGCATCATCAGGAAGCCTTCCACATTAACAATTTCTCTTTCACATTAACAATGCAAGTGTTGGCTATAACCCAATGAACTTACTCAGATAAACAAAATGTGGTTTTCTTTTAAAATAAGCCTTTACTGAATATATCAACAAGGTACTGTATAGTGTAGAGTGAAGTTTGTAGTTAACAAGGTGTGCGGCATGGTAGGTCTCAGAGGACGTGCGATGCAGAATCTTCCAGCCCCTTGCAGTCCCTTGTTATGAGAACACACTAAACATAAACCAGAAGGAAATCAACATGTGGTTCAAACAATAACAAACCATTGGGATTAACTTTTGGTGAATATATACTGGTCTTAGAGGGACAGACAGTGGTGACGCCTTCACCTTGCCTCAAAAAGTTATAAATCTTATATCCCATGGACATCTTCATAAATGCCTCAGTGTGCGTGTTTGTGTGTGTGTGTGCACGTACGTGTGTGTTGCATACTAGTTTAAAAATGTCTGTTATGATGGCCTTGCTTTGTGCTCTTCTGGTGGATGATGTGCCTCTAGAAAAAGAAAAATGAAAACTATAGCAAAAGAATCTGATTGGTTTGTTGTAACAACAGTATCATACATGGACAAAACTTTCTCCCCACATTCTGTGACAAGCATCCCCCAGTGGTCAATTGTCTTATGGCCCTGATGTAGAAATCAGAGAAGGATGTAAGCCATAGCTTTCTTCATTAGTATTTTGACTTTTTAAAAAAGAGCATCAGGTCAGTTTTGACAAGAGTAAGAATTAGGAGAGTTGTTTGTTTGTTTTGTATTTGTATTGCCCTTTGCGGCACAAAGAAATTGCTTTGCACTCCCATGAAGCTGGAAAGGTAAATCATGCGCAAAACTGTTCTTGTTCTAAAGTAAAACTCAATGTCTCCTTGTTGTAGGGTAGAGAAAAATGCTGTAAACAAAGAAATTGATGAAAACTAACCAGTTCACTGTCAAAAGGTGATCTGCCTCAGCCGTTCCCTGTAACTTTTGCTTGCATTGGGTGTTCTGCTCACCGCATGCAGAGCTGGTTCTCCACGTGGGGAAGTTAAGTTATGATCTTGGGAAGTGACTAAGACCATCATGATCGGCACTGGTAGGAAACTGAGCCTTAAAATTAGCGACTTCATTAATATTTTTTGCCAGACTGGTCACAATACAGCAACACAGTTTGTTCGTTTTTTTAAACCTTGGGGAACATATCTTATATATTTCCAACAGACATCCAGGTAATTAGAAATCGCATTATTTCTCAGGGGATAGAATCTTTTCCACTTCTCATACAAGGAAACCGGGCAGGGAAACACACTTTTTGTCTCTGCCTGTGGCCATCCGTTGTGATGAACTGCTAATGTATTTGACAGTTTTGAGGGGAGCACAGAGCCTCTCCCTGTTCAAACACATCTCCCCACAACAAGCAGGTATTAATGACAACCCTGGAAATGAATAACGATCAATAACATCTGTGTGATCACGGCTACACCCTTTACTCTTAGAATTTCCTCTGCACAGTGACAGTTGCCTAGCTCTGAAAGTGGCCGTGTGTTATCTGAAATCAGCCTGTTTGGTCAAACAGCATCAAATTCTATAAGCCAGGGTGTATGTCTTGTTGGTTCATGGTCCTGGCCTGCATCTTCAACTGTGACTCTTGGCTAATCTCAAAGTACATAACAATGGCAGCAAGAGAGGCTCCATTAGAGGGTAGATGTTTCAGCAAAACACACTTCCCGAGACTGAAGATGCCAATCAAAGCCTAAGCCAACACTGACGGTTGGTTATTCCGCAGTTTTCCTAAGACACGTAAGACATTACAAATTCCGTGATGGGCTTCCTATCCTGGCGTGAGAGCCCCAGGTATGCTATGACAAACGAGACACTGATCTTATTTTTAGCAGCCTCCGTCATACTGTGCGCAAGATCAAAGCAAAGACTGCAACTAGGTTCTATCTCTTCAGGAACGTCTTTTAGCAGAGGCCCCTTCACATGACTAGGACTTCATTGTACCACTCAAGCCCCAAATAATTCTTTGAATCCCACAAGACATCATAGAAACCTTTCCAACATCAGTCTTGGCTCGAAACTAAAATGTTTCAGCAGCCAAATATGATGCTGGGGGTTAAATACACAATATAAATAAATGAGCATGATTATTTTGTGGATAAAAGAGAAAAAAAAAACCCTCAAAAGTCAAAGTACCATAATGTGAACACATAGTTTTATCTACACAGCCAAGGAGAAGACAACAGTGGAAGGGAATTATCCGTTTAAATACACACAACCCCATGTCATTGTCCTGAATAGTAGATGGCTTACTGTTAACACTGATCACCTTCACAGACTGTCTTGTCCCTTTGCTGTGTGGAATTAGCTTTCAACAAGCAACAGCCAGATTTTGCTAGCTAATAAACTCATATGGAAACCTAAGTCACTTTAGAATTAATTCAAATTAATTAACAGCTAATTTCAGTTCAACTGACTGCCGTTTCGATTCTTGCCTCTACAACATTATAACTTCAGTTATATGTTCTGCTTATTCTGAAGGACAAGGGAGATTAAAACATATAAGTTGGGGGGTACGTTATTAAAGAAAATAAAGCTCTTACTATAAAGAAAAACTTGCATAGCGTTTTATACCTAAACTCTTACAAAGAAGACACATCACAGTTCTATTTTGTTAAAAGTGAGAGACAGAGAAAGAGCGAGAGAGAAAGCCAAAATGAGTGTGACGTCAATTTCACAGGTCCCTAAAAAATGGCCAGTGGTAAAGGAAATCCACAACACAGGGCAGAATTTGATTTTAAAAGGAATTTTCCAGTGGTGTGTTTTTTTAGTTAATGTAGGTGATCGATAGCCCTTCTACATCTACGGGATGAAAAGGAGTGAGTTATACATACTTTGTGAAAATGGGCATTGCTTTGAAAATATCTAGAATTAAGCACAGACATCCCTCTCTTCTCTATGCCCTCTGCTCTTTGCCCACTCTGCCAAGATTAGGGGAAGGAGCCTGTGCTCTCTGACTTGTTCCATGTGATCCTACTAATGTAAGATAGATCATCCCTCCACAATTCCGAAAGAAGAGGGACATCCAAGACTGAAAGGGAATAAATGAAATTTCAAAAGTGGAATAGGATGAACATCGGTCCAAGGTGGAAACTCAGTATTGCTTTAAAAAAATACATTATTTCAGCCAGCTTTGATACGTCCTTATAGAATTATCAGCAGAGAAAATTAGTATACATTTTAAAGGGTATAAGTATATATGGATATTTTGTGGACCCGAGACTGGGATCTCATTTTCTCTTTCAAAGTTTAAGCAGAGTGGGGGGGAAAAATCTAGCATAAACGGCTAGTTACGAAAATATAGGTGAGGTGATTGGAAGACAAATTTGCAAGGGGATAAAGGTATTAATTCAAGCTATTTCAACATGATACTAACAAAGTCGTTTGATGAAGTGTAGCAGAATCACTGATCACTTGCTTTTGTCTAAATGGTACCAATAGTTTTTAAATAACAAGTTTAGTATATTCCAAACACTGATCTCTTGTTGGTCTAAATATCATGTTGACATAGCTGCGGTGAATCTACCCAAATAATTCTCATTATCAAAAATAATTCCATTCAATATAATTCTTCCCGTTATTTTATTAGCCTCTTCTAAAAAAGTATTCTAGAATATATCTCTGTTGAATGTGATTCAACCTGACATATAATTTGAATAGTAACACTTTTAAAGGGAGTTTTCTTGCTGGAACATCCTATCTGTCCCTGAAGATGGCCGGAATCAGACTCAGGTCTCTAACTCTGTTATCACATAGGATCAGGGAGGCGTGAGGGGTGATTTTTAAGCTCCCAGTCAGAAAGCCAACCCCCGGGTTTGAAGTTCTTTTCAAAGCCCACATCATTTTCTGGATTCTGCCGGGTTCGGTTAACTTATCTTACAGGAACGGGCTTCCTCGTGATGCTTTCTAGATTTCCTGCTTTGGGTCAAATCAGGGTAACTACCTCCCTTCTTCTACTTTGAAATTTTTAACTTTCCTTCCACACCAGGAAGTATAGAAATAGCATAAAGATATCTATCTGGGCCGTTCCTTGTTTTCCCCATGTTGTGTAGCCTACCCTGATGAGTCCGTTTCCATGTGCCTTTTCATCTGACCACCAACCATAAGAAAGGAATTTATTCTGACAGCTTCAACAGTAAAATGGTGAATGTGCATCATGAGGAAGAATCACTCCTTAGCCTTGGCATTGGGTTCTCATGGTACAACCCTGTACAGTACTTCAGCAACTATTTTTTTTTTAAGATTTAAAAAGCAAAGAGTTACAAAACTGTTTGTCATTAACTTGAAATAGAAAAGATAGCACTTTTTTCTTTAAATCCCATTATATAGTACACCGTATAAATTACAGAGTATGCAAATGCACAAATGCATCTGGGCAACATTTATCAAATGTAATTCGTGTGTCTTTCGGTGCACACACGTGTGTGTGTTCTCCAGAGTCTTACTGTCCGCCTTTATAACGCTGGACCTCTGGCTGTCACGTGTGGCAGTGCTCCAGGTCTGGCACACTGCTGTTACAGTATCGCATGTTGTTGGGGATATGGCAGTCCGTGTAATTAATGCCCCCGTTTGGGGTATAAAGGGGCTGCAGTCTGAAATCTCCTTTAAGGAGCTGATCGTTATTTAAGGAGACGATCTGAAAGCTGGTTTCTGTCATCTCCAGGATGGAATTGTCTTTCTTGGTGCCCGCCTCGCAGTAGTCGTCTTTCCGCCGCCCTCGGTTGTATTTCCACTTCTGGGAGGTGTAGCGCCCCTTTTTGTGCATGTGCCAGCAAAAGACGCTGAGCAAGACCACGAGCACAAATATCACCGCGCCCCCGATCAGGCCCGCCAGCAGAAAAGGGGAGCCCATGCTGCGGGAAGTCGTCTGCTCGTGGCTGGAAGCCGTGTTGCTGCCATTGTTCAAATATGAGGCGTGGGTGGTGGCCTCGGAACAAATGGTATCTTCCACAGCTCGGTAGTTAAAAGCATCCAGTGGCACTAAACAAATCCGATAGGTGGATCTGGGCTCTAAATTAACCAGGCTCAAGTGCTGTTTCTCACCGCTGACTATGCGTTCCTGAACAATGCCCCCTACTAAACTGTGGCCCATTTTCACCCACGTGAGTTTGTATGCCATCACGGTAAAGAGAGAGAGCCAGCTGACTTGGATGGACGTGTCATTCACAAAATGGATAGAGAGTTGGATCCGTTCAGAAATAGGCGGGGTCACTCTTTCTCTGCCATCCCAGTCGGGGATCGTGGGAAGTTTGGCTGTGGTGGGAGTCAGAGGCATGTAGCTTCTGCTAGGGGTTGGGACAGAGAGCGTGGAAGGCTGGGTCGTTGGCGAGGCTGTACTTGGAGCTGGGGTAAAGACGGGCAGCCCAGGGGTCGTGGTGGGGCATGACAAAAGATTCATATTCAGCTCCCTGACAGCCATCCCCCGGACTTGCTCGGGCCCTTGGCACATGAAACCTCGCACGTTGAGAGATGAAGGGATGTATTTGAGCCATTCCGTGACCCACTTAATACTGCAGTCACAAAACCAGGGGTTATTCCGAGCGGTGAGCTGCTTCAGGTTGGAGAGATTATCAAAGACCCCTTGAGTCAACACGCGCAGTTGATTGTTGGATATGTCCAGGCGTTCCAGCTTGCGCAGATTTGAGAAGGCTGTCAAAGGGATGTGGTTGATCTGGTTGTCCTGCAGGTAGAGCCTGATCAGATGTGTACCTGGGAGATCAGGAGGGGGGTGGGAGAGTGAATTCCGAACAATGGAAAATTCCTTGAGCTTGGTGAGATGACTGAAGGTGCCCTCGGCAATGCCCTTGTTAGTCAGGAGGTTCCCATCCACGATCAGACGCTCTAAGCTCGTGAGGTTCTGAAAGGCCATGTCTGATATGACAGCGATGCGATTTTCATCCACTCTCAGCTCTTGCAAATCCACAGGAAGCCCAACGGGCACGCTGCTCAGGTGATTCTTGGACAGGAACAACAGTTTGAGGCTCACAGCCTCCCGGAAGGCCCCATCTTCCACCCCCACCGTGGATATCGAGTTGTCATCCAGGTGAAGCTCTTCGAGCTTCAAGAGCTGGGCGAGAGCAGCCCGCGAAATGGTCTGAATGTTGTTTTCCTGCAAATGGAGGACTCTGACGTTCTTGGGAAGGTTCATGGGGAATTCATCCAGTTGGTTGCCATAAAGGTAGACCGTGTGCACCGACCGTACGTTGTGCAGTTCTGCGGGAAATCCAGCATTATTAATTTGGTTGTTGTGGAGGTAGAGTACGGTTACGCCCTCCGGGATCCCAAGAGGCACTGAGGTCAAGCTTCGCTCATTACAGTAGACAAAGTTCCTGTCGCAGCGGCACACGCTAGGGCACGCCAAGGTTTTTGACATTTGTGAGTAGAGCCCCAGGGAAATGAGAAGCCAAGACTTCAGGAAAAAAGCCCCACGGCTGGGCCACTGTGTGGTCTGTAGGCCCATTTCTGAAGTACGGAAACAAAATACAAGGTGGTGGGAAAGTAACAAGAAACAAAACCAAAATGACTGGAAAGGGCTCTGTTAAAGTCCAGAACTCCAACTAGAGGAAAAGTCCCAAGGACCTGTAATAAGAGAATTCTCCTGTGATCTCTGCTCTTATCAGCCTGTGTTGCTGTCTTTGTTACTGTCCTCCATGTGCAAAAACAAAAAAACAAAAAAAAACAAAAAAAAATCAATAGGGAGAATTTTCCACACAGGCAATGAGTGAAGCCAAGTTATCTGCAGTCAACAGAGGCCCAACTGGGCAGGCAGAACTCCCTTCTGATGTTGTAGATCAGGTCAGTGTTGATCAGACTATGAACTTCTTGGTTAAGCTCAATCTGCACTCTGTTAGAGGAAAGTAGAGAGAAAAAAGTCAGTTTAGGATAGTGATGGATGAAGTTCTGGTTACTAGCTGCCTTTTAAGAACACTATGGCCAGAACCAAATGGCCAGGGCCACAGAGTTGGCGTTAAATGATGTTTTAAGCAGCAATAATTTAGTTGAAAAGGTATTCAACAAAGGAACACGATTCAATTACCTTATCTTCAACAACCCAATCAGTACCGTCTCTTAAATATCTGTTTGAATATCCAAATAGAAAGGGCACAAAAGGCACACTGCTGAATCCACTGAATCAATAATGATGGGTACCTACAAATCCAACTGGTCACATCTTCTTTCAAGATGAAACAAATGACTGAGTACCTAACACCACTTGAGAGAAGAAACGTGAAGCCTTTTCTACATGCAAAATAGGCACGGCTGCGGTCATTTAAAAAAAATGTGTCCTTTTGATCTAATGCCGTAAGGAAGAGGAATAAACACAATGCACAGAAGCACGCGTGAAGGCAGAGAGATTTTTTTTTCTTCCCCATTTTTCGTCTCTCCTCACCTTTGTCTTCCATCAAAACAGCTTACCCTCAAGGTACTAAGGAGAAGGACCAAACTCCAGTTCATGATGACATGTGTATTTATTCCCTCTTTCGGGACCTCCAGGTACAGATTTGAGAGTTGCCACACTCATGATTGGGAATAAGGTATTTTTCAACACCACCCCCTTCCTCCCATCTGTGTTTATTTCTACCTTTTTTTTTTTTTTTTTGGTAGGTTCCACATCCAGAGTGGAGAGCAGTACCGGGCTTGAACTCATGACTCTGAGATTAAGACCTGAGCTGACATCAGGAGTTAGATGCTTAATCAATTTAGCCACCCGGACACCCCTTTTTTCCCGCTTTAAAGAAAGACCTTTAGCACACTTTGAAACGATAGAAGACCCAGTTGGGGAAGTCAAGGCAATACACAGATAGTAATCATGCCTCCCTGCTCTACAATGTGTTCCATCTGTTTTTAGATCAGAGAGGTAAAGCAGATAATTGAAAGGTGCCAGATTTTATTTCCTTACAAAATAAGCCAACATGACAGGACATGGCAAGCTATGAGTTTCTTAATTCTCACCAAAAGACAGAAATTGAAACAACTCATATCTAGAAGCACAGAGGAACTATTTGAAATTGTTCCCTTAGCTATCTTTAGAAACATAATTAAAAAAGAAAAAAAAACCACACCGCAAATGCTGTTTAACTGTCAAGGATATTGTAAATTTGTTCTACAACTTAAAAAAAAATTGTGAACCACCTAAAAAAATGCCACTGATGACCTGAAACAGTAAAATTCATGTTTTGTTGTTCAAAAACCTTAAAAAGGGAAGGGGAGATATAGGGAGTTTTCTCCACGCCAAAACAGATCGAGATATGATACTTTATTAAAAATCAAACATTACTTACTTTGTTAAAACGTACAAATAAATATATGTTTTGCCACTAGACAGAAGCCATCCCTCCAACCCAGCAAAAATCTCCCTATATACTTAAAGAATAATTTATAATACAGCCAAGGATAGTATAAGGAAAATTAGTTTAATGCCATCAGCCTGATATCATCCTTAAGCTCAGATTTCAAATTTTTAAGCCATCTCAATGGTCCCTAATAGCTAGCTATTCAAGTGTGATCTTGGTCCAGTAGCATGAGCTTGAGCTGGGAAATTGTTTGAAAGGCAGAATCTGCACGTTAGCAAGAACCTGGGTGTGCACGTTAAAATTTGAGAGGCATTGCCCTAAACATAGTAACATTTAACCATTCGAATATTTTAATTTATTAAATATAAAATAAATGGAAGAAGATGCCCAATGACTCTTCAAGAAGAGTGAAAGCATAAGGCATACTCATCACTTTCGTCCCCCGGAGACAGTCTCAAATGACATCTTATGTATAAATGACATCTTGGAGGTGGAGTAGTGCAATGGTTATACCATATGTGTTACTTGGCCTCAACAGACCCTTGAAAATGTATGTCTGCATGACAGGCACTAATGCCCTGTAGGAGCTTGCAAAGTTACTTGTGATCAGGGGAGCCACTTTTACAAAACATGATTTATTTAAGAATAAATATTTGTGGGGCGCCTGGGTGGCTCAGTTGGTTAAGCAGCCGACTTCAGTCAGGTCATGATCTCGCGGTCCGTGAGTTCGAGCCCCGCGTCGGGCTCTGTGCTGACAGCTCAGAGCCTGGAGCCTGTTTCAGATTCTGTGTCTCCCTCTCTCTCTGACCTTCCCCCATTCATGCTCTGTCTCTCTCTGTCTCAAAAATGAATAAACATTAAAAAAAAATAAAAAAAAAGAATAAATATTTGTTTGGTGTTATTAGCATCTGATCTTCACAGGAGGCAGGAAAGTGAGACCAAAGGATAGAACCTAACACATTTTTTAGCATTCCACAAGTATCTTCAACATGTGATAGTAGCACACAATAATTTCCTAAGATAGAAAACCACCTACCCCAGGGTTCTAAGTTCCTAAATAAAGAGAATAGATGTTTCTTAACTGAGTTTACAGTCTAAGTTTTAAGGCCCTGGAAACAATTAGCCGATACTTGAGGATGGCAGAATTTATTTGGAAAGTTCCTCAGCTAACAGCCTCAAAGTTAATAATCACTGGGAGCTTAGCAAAGTACTCAGTACAGACCGGGACACTATCGTGTTTTCAAATTGTAGATTTTCCACTTGCCTGAACTGTGTCTTCTGTAAGAACAGTAAAAGCCCCATCAGCCAATCCTTTGCCCCAGGCTTTGCTCTCTGGCCTCTGAACTCTCCTTACGAGTGGTTCTTTTATAATTATGCAAGAAGAGGATGTGGTCCCGAAGAAATCTCCTAATAGGATTACATGGGGCAAACTGTCACTGCTTATCCACCTTAAGAGGAGAAAAGTCCCATCGAGATCACCATGTGTTGATCAGCTATGACAAGTTCAATTCTAAATGAAAACAAACTCTCAGGGTTTTCTTTGAGCTTCTTCGGAATCCCACAAACTTACATCAAATAGATTTGTTGTAATCCTTGGATCAACGACAGCCTATATTATGTCAGCCCGTCTACTGTATCTTTGTTCAAATTAGTGCAAGTGTAAAATTACAAACATGTAGGCAATGATGACATTTTTTTTTTCATTAAATAGGCTAAAATTTCCTCCATATTTTCAGTGTGAATTCCTACCGAATACTGAGGGCAGAAATCCTTTTAGACCTTAAGCTGGAGACTCCATCCATAGAGAAGGCAGTACAGCATAATGGTCAAGAGCATAGCCCCTGACTTTTCATCCCACCTCTGACACAGAGTAGCTGCAGGATCTTAAACTCTATGCCTTCCTTTCCTCGCCTGAAAAATGACAATAATAATAGTTCTTATCTCATAGTATTCTTGAGAGAATTAAATAAGATAGTATTTGTGAAAAGCTTTTATGTTGCCTGATACCTACAAGAACATAATAAATATAAACTATTATTCTCTGTGTAATTATTAATATTTAGGTTGTCCAAAGAGGTGAACTCCAACGTATAGAGCAAAATAAAATCGCTTTGAACCTTTCAAGTTCTATGCATTTTTGTATACTCCAGGACTTCTCAACCTCAGCACTACTGATATTTTGGGCCAGATGATTCTGTGGTGGAGCTTCCGTGAACATCCAAAAATGTCTCCAGGCCTTGTCAAATATATGTCTCCTGGGGTGACTAAATCACCCCCAATTGAGAATCACTGACCTACACCATCTTACAAGTACCTTAGAAGGTTAGCATTATTATTCTGATTTTATAGAAGAAATCAAACATAGGTTTCTAATAAACAGAACCTAAAAATTCTTCTTGCCATGGACACCAAAAAAAAACCCATGAAAATGCAGCATGGTTTTCATTCATTTATTCAACCAATATTTATTGGCCTGGGCATTAGAATGAAGATACACTCTTAGGCGGAAGAGATGTAGGTTTTGGCTTCATGAGCTTGATTAAGTCAGGGGAGAGAAATGAATAAGCAGGGAATTACAGTACTGTATAAGGAGTTCTAAACTTAGGGTACTGTGTAAGGAGCTCTCACCTAGTCCTTGGGGAATCAGGAAAAACGTTGCAGGACAAAGACTGTCTATGTAATGATCTGAAGGATAAAAAGGTACAAGAAAGGGAAGAGATTCAAAAAGTTCTGCACAAGGAACCAAGCAGGTTGTAAGGTGGATCAAGAGGTAAAACTCAGCCCAGCTAAGAGAAGGAACAAAACTTGGATGGCAAGGCACCTTCCCCAACTCTGCCTACTTCTCCCTGAGATAGTCTAGTTTCCAGAAGGTAAGAAACAAGCCCATGTTTCCAGGTCATTAGCCATTTCCATTTATAAGTCTCTAAATATTAGGAATAAAAGTTTTTGCTTTTACAAGAGGCGTTTCAAATACTAAGGGCAATGTTTCCCCCTTTCCTATTTATTTGAATACCACACTGAGTATGCTTCCTTTCCAGGAAACTAGCGATTATGAAGAACGGTTTAGTGGAAGGTGCTAAGGAAAAAGAAGAATTTTCACTGAAAGTAGCAAACACAGTTTCAAAAGACTGAGTGTAAATCAACAGGCAACAAATGCTCTTTGGAGACATCAAGACCCTGGCCCTGCCAGTCTGGTAAAGCTGACAGTAAGAGCAGCAGTTATTCTAGGCTACTTTACCTTAATTCAACTCTTTTCATAGGAACTGAGACTCAAAGCACATAAATCATGTTAAAGCTTTCAGCAAAGTGTTTCTCTCCCAGTGTTGCTTAGGAAGATTTTTTTTTTAATTAATTCCAGGAGCCTGTATTCCAGGAGCGCTTAATAAACTCAGACTATAAAAATCATAGTACAGAAAATAAGAGTTGTCAATAGGCACTGCCGATTGCATAATATAGTGACACCAGGACAAACCTAATAAAATCTTAATGGTCTTAGCATTGGCTGGATTGTGACAGGACAGTGCAGTAAAGGAACTGGTGTGAATGAGAAAGCTGACCTGAAGAGAGATTCTCTGCAAAATTTCCCGGGGTACTGGGGACTTAGCACTTCTGGAATTAGGCAATTTGTGCTTGAAATCAGACACACAGGTGCAGAATCGATAGGCCTAACTATACTACAAATGTCTCTGTTGCAATCTGGAAACACTAAAGCCATTTATAGATCTTGTGCACATTTCCACATTCCTGAAGATAGGTTATAAATACTGCTCTCACAACAGTCAGAATGCTATAGTTAGCTGGGCAAGATGTGGGGATTAGCAGAGGAATGTGGGGAAAAATAAAACAATAGCCACCCCCTAACTTGAAACAATTTTTCCATCTCCTTCACTGATCCTCAACCAAGCTCCTTGAAGTTTCTCAATAGACAAATATTTTTCTTTGCCAAAACAAAGAGAAAGAAAGAAAGGAAGAGGGAGAGACAGAGGAGAAGAGAGAAGGAAGGAAAGAAAGGAAACACTTTAGGTAAACAGTAGACAATTTCCTGGCTCCAGTCAGTCTAGGATTTAAAACATTAAAGTTGGAGCCCCCCCGTCCAAAAAAAAAGAGCTATTCTCCCAGCAAGCATAAAATTCTCTAACACATTTGAAGAGTTGTCCCCATGTGGTTTCCAATGCAGTTGGTTCAAATAATAAGTTGAGAACACACAACCAATGTTAAAAACCCAAATACATAAACTTTGAGGGCAAATTCATTACTGCCATTCTCTGTTCCTCATCCACTGGGGAGCTTCCACTGACCATTCCTTGGGTCCATTAAAATCTGCATGTCTGGATGCAAGACTGGCCTCCATGTTTTTTTGTCTGCTTGTTTGTTTGGTTTTTGTTTTAATGTTTATTTTTGAGAGAGAGAGACAGAGACAGAGTGTGAGTGGGGGAGGGGCAGAGAGAGGGAGACACAGAATCCAAAGCAGGCTCCAGGCTCCCAGCTGTCAACACAAAGCCTGACGTGGGTCCGAACTCATGAGCCATGAGATCATGACCTGAGCTGAAGTCAGACGCTCAACTCACTGAGCCACCCAGGTGCCCCTAGCCTTCATGGTTTTTAAACTCAGTGGTGAACAGACACTAATAGAGAAGAATTTTATTGAGACAGTACCAATAAAGATAGAAGTAGGGTCCATAAAGGATGGAGCCCTCTAAAACCCACATCTATATATTTTTCAATCCATTTCCAAAAGAGGTAGTTCATTCATTCATACATCCATTCATTTGGTCAAACAAATATATACTGAGTACCTCATGTTTCAGGCCTAGAAAATAGCTGGTTTCATGTTTTTATCTCTGACATGGATTTTTCCCATCATTTGCTCCAGATTTTCCCATCAAAAACACTACGGGAAGATGATGAAAAAAGAGGGTTTCTCGGTACCACCCTGCAGATGTGGGGTTTAATAGGCCTTCAAAGAAGGATGTTCATTGTCTTTCGTCAATATTCCCCAGGTGGATCTGATGATCATTTACTTTTGAGTTCAACCACCCAGATACCGCTACTGGGAATTGTTTTCAAGGCATCGAGGCAACTGATTTTTCTCTTTTTTGGATCAAATTGGCTTGTAAGAGGTGGAACTGTAGGTGTGGTGGCATGACAAGAACAAAGGGTTTGGGGTAAGTCAGAATTTGGCTTTGGCCTCAGCTCAGCCACACTTCAAAAGCATGATGATGGAGACCTGACTTGAACTCTCTCAATCTCACTCTACACATCTCAAGAGAGGATATTAAGCCATGCTCACAATGTTGTCGGGAAGACTAGAGATAATGAATATAAAGCAACTAAGAGTCCCAAGTAGGCACTCAACGAACTGTGTTGGGCTCTGGGGATATGTGACCCGGATAGCTTTCTTCCTTGCCAGCTGTGCTAACTCAGGCACAACATTTCACCTCCCTTGGCCCCAGTTAACTCACATGTCAAATGGAGAAAATGGCAGTTTTACTCTCTCCTACTTTTTGTAGAGCTGTAAATCATTTCAAGTGTTATCTAATATCTAATATACACACACACTCATCATGCTTTGGCTATTCCCATTTTTAGCTTTAAAAAACAACAATAGGAGTGCCTGGGTGGCTCATTCAGTTAAGTGTCAGACTCTTGGTTTCAGCTTGGGTCATGACCTCACAGTTCATGGGTTTAAGTCCCACGTTGGGCTCCATGCCGATGGTGCAGAACCTGCCTGGGATTCTTTCTCCCCCTACTCTCTGCCCCTCTCCTGCACCCTCTCTCTCAAAAATAAATAAACTTAAGAAAATAAAATAACATGAAAACAGCAACCATAACACACAACCTCCTGAACTGGGAGTTTCTGTCCCTAATTGAGTAAAGAGTTGGTTCTTTGGAATCCATGACATTTCACTTTCCTTTTTCATTCATTGATCATAGTTCTTTCTTTTGGAGATACACACATACATCTTCCCATGTATCAACACTGCAAATATGCAGAGACATTTACTGGGTCTCTCAGATCTTTCCTATGTCAATGTTTCATTTCTTTCATTTGCTTCACAATCTTAGCAATGCTGATGCCTCCATTTCTTGGTATGTGCTGCCCATAAAAGAAGACAAGATTCATGTGGTCTGATCAGCACCAAGTACAGCCCAGCAAACACATGGGGAGCACCTCACTCCCTGCCAGGCAGAGAACTAGTTACTAGAAATATATCTATGACAGAGCCCCTGTGTTTGAGTATCAGTTTATGTCAGATCAAGTAACTCTTTGCATGAAGCTCTTTACAATTCCAAAAGCATTTTAATATGTTTTATTTCATGTAATCCCAAAACAACCCTTAGGAGATATGTATATGAACCTCAAATGAAGTCTACAGAGATGAAGGCATTTGGTTGAAGCCATATTGATGGTATGAACAGAGGATGGCATTATAAAATTTCCATAAGAAAATACGAGATACTGGTATGATTTGATGACTGGTGTTAGTTACGATGGTATTAAAGCCAACATGCAAAAACTAAAGCCTCTCCCACTGCTTAAAAATACAAAGCTATCAGTAGCCTGGCATCTGAAGTGAGTAAAACCTCTAAGCTGGACTGGTGCATAAATACAGAGTAATTATGCCAGGGAACGCAGTGTCTGTTCTCCCCATGTGAGTCCAGGACTCCAGGAGTAGGAAACCAAGCTGCAGCTCAGCTGATGAGCAGTATCGAGGTGCCAAGGACTGGAGGTGTCTAAAGGACTTGATGACTACTGATAGGATGGGAGCAAAACAGACAGCAAAGCTTCCGTGCCTACTTTATCTCAAAGAATCTCAAGTTGGCTGTCACCACATTCTACAGCTTGAGAAGGTCTTCATGTGGGGCCACCGTGGGAAAAGCTGTTGAAGGAATAAAGCTAGTCCCTAACTACCCAACACACGGCCACCCTATGTATACTAATCACTCGGGATGATATGTGTCAAGAATTCCTTCAATTCTAAGGGAAAAAATCTGTAGAAAGTGAGATCAGTAATCTAACATAGAGTAATTTTATGAAAGATCTTGCTAGATCAGCGTTTTTTGTTTTTTGTTTTTCCTGCAAGAGATTGTTCCTAAGCAATCCCATTGGAACACCTGACTCCAGAAATTCTGAAAGTTTTCTGGGGCGCCTGGGTGGCTCAGTTGGTTAAGCATCCAACTTGGGCTCATGAGTTTGAGCCCTGTGTTGGGGTCTGTGCTGACAGCTCAGAGCCTGAAGCCTGTTTCAGATTCCATCGCTGTCTCTCTCTGCCCCTCCCCTGCTCATGCACTATCTCTCTATTTCTCTCTCTCAGATATAAATAAACACTTAAAATATATTAAAAAATAAAGTTTGAAATATTTCTTGTATCTTCTGCCCTATGATCCAAACATGCAGGGCTCACTCTGAATACTTATGTCCCTTTCCAAGCTGTCTTCCAGCCAGTCATATCCCCAAAGGCACTCTGCCAGCATTCATCTGGAGTGGGGTGAGGGGGAGGAAATGAGAAGTCATCTTCTTTTCTTCCCTCCTCCCCTCACCCCCCTTTTTTTTTGAGAGGCAAGCTATGTTGGGATAGAACAAGAGATTTGAACTTGTTTTTATACAGTCCTTGGTAATTCAACAGAAGAAATAAGCAAATAACTATAATCACTGTATGTACTCTTAGGCTTTGGTACATTTCCAACTTGAGTTTAAATTCAGCTAACTATTCAAATACCCATTGAGTGTTAACCACTGTTAGTAGTGTGAAATACAGAGCGATGAGAAATAAGTCATAATTATCCTGAATTTACAAATGAGGAAACAAGGTTGGAGAAGTCAGTGACTTACTCAAGTTCAAATAATAGCAAATCCTAGCCATAGAATCCCAGCTCAGTTTTTGTGATAGAAAGAAAGAAAGAAAGAAAGAAAGAAAGAAAGAAAGAAAGAAAAGAACAGAAAAAATTGGTGCTCTTCCCACTATATTCTCCTCCTTATTGGCTTAGGGTGTATAATCTGTCACTTCAAAAATCCTTCTGCCAACACCCAGAGTTCTCTTTCCCTCTGTTCTTTCATTGCACCAATCAAGCAAACAAAGCACCCAATCACAAGCCCAATCTCCCCTGTGCCTGCCCGAGTTTCAGGTTCTCGCCAGAGAAAGTCACCTAATAGCACAGATGAGGTCTACCTTAAACAAGAAATCACCAGCCTACAGTGAGACTGCACCAAATTGAGGAACACTGTTAAACTTCTCTGGAAAACTTGTCTCTCATTCTCCTCAAAGAAGGCTTCAGTCTTCAACTCTCCTTTATAACTTCTCTCCCTTTCAGTAGACAACCTGACTTTCATCTGAAGATGAGCAGAAGGCATCAGACAGGATCTCCCATGTCTTTCTGTTGCCAAACATCTGAGCTGATCTGTGTCTGCACCCACTTTCTTTTCCTTAGTGGTTGACGACTCTATCTCTCCTGTGGAGCCCTTGCCCTGCAGGCTTCTCTAGAATGTAACTCTATGTGCTCCTTCCCTGTGTATGCAACCTTTCTGTCTCAGACTGGACCTGCTGTCAATCATATTTCTGATATTTTCCACCAAAAACATCTCTTTGACTCCATATCCTCCCTCCAGCTGTTGCCCTATTTCTCTCCTGACTTTGATCCAAACCTCTAGAAAGAATAGTCCATAATTGATATCTCTGTTTTCTCACCTCCCACCCATCTTCACATTCTACACTGTTTCCTGCTCCTGCTTTCACACAAGCGTGTCTCACTGATGTCAACAATCAGCCCTGGGGTTATAAATCGAAAAGACTAGTCTAAAACCTTCTGTCTTCTTAGCTCCTGACCTGTACAAGCAAACACCCACCTGATTTACCTATTAAGTGTTTTAAGAGCATTTCTAACTTAGCATTTGCAATTTCAGACTTTTTAAGAAACTTACATTCACTGACTCATAATAAAGCAATACTTTGGTACTGTTACTACTCCTACAGAGGGAACAGGGCTCCAAGTGATGGACCTTCTCTAAGACCCATCAGCAGATAGAAGACAAGGACAGAGTTTGAACTCAGTCATGAGTTGCAAAGCCTTGCTAGAAGCAACCCATATCTTGCCTCCCTGTAAGCTTCACACAGGCAGAGTTCAGACACCTTTTGCTTACTCTTGTTTCCCCAGGACCTACAACAGCACATGGCAGACATTCAAGAAGGGTCTATAGAATAAATGATGAATCAAAGAACGACCTTCAGATGATCACTTTGTTTGAAGAGGCAGGCTGTAAAACCTCGTTGACATCTTCAGTCTGAGGTCTCATAAGAAATCGCCAAGATAATATTTCAGAAACGGCTTCAAAGTTTTTAAGTAATACCAACCTACCCAGAGAGATTGAGGGATAGACAGAGAGACGGATGAATAGTCTTCAAATACAAAGAAACTAGACGACCTTAATAAAAGGCATAAATCATGCAACTAGAAAGTAACTGTAATTATCATAGCACTATACTTGTTTTGTAACACAATATCAAATTCTGTGCTCTTATCAACTGAAATGGGGTCAGTCTGGCCCATTATTACAAACTTGGTTTGATGAAAGGCATGATGATCACCTTAGATACCTAATACTTCAGGTTCTATGATTCTGACCCGAATTCAGGGAAGTCGTTATGGTCTACTGCAAAAAAATAAAATAAAATAAAACAAAAAAAATACATGTTTCTGCTCAAATAATGCCAACTGCTTATATATGTTTACACAAATTTCAGTGCGACAGTTCAACTGTGCTTTAATTGCTTACCCCTTTACCATTCCTCATAGTTACAATTCATACAAAATAGGCCGGGAACTTTGAAAGCTAAAAAAGCTCATGAAAAAAATAAACTGAATCCAAAAGTGTAAACATGACCCATTTTCCCACCGAAATATTGCACCACATATGTAATATGCATAATGAAAGAGAAAACCTTGTCTCCTTCACAAGGAGAATACAGATTTCCGTCAGTGATATTGATTAGGCACATGAAATGAAATTACATAGTGTGTATTTGCAGGTGAGTTATCTGGTTTTGAGTTTAAAAAAATGAAAAATTCATTGCACAAGCCTATTTCGGTATCATAGGGATGGCTCTGAATGTAAATGGTGCAAAACTTCCTCACTGAATAAATAGTTTTTACGTTGCACCTTCTCATCTTCAGAACACCTGTCACACTGAAGTGTCAGGCTATGTTCAGGGGGGTATTTCTGGATTTGAGCAATGAGAGGGGAAAAGAAACAAAAGAAGAATGATTATTTCCTTTCCTTGACCGTCTCCTTTTCTCAAGGGCATCCTCCCCGACCCCTGCAGCATGATCAGATATGGGATAAAATCAAGTGATTTCCAAGACTTAAAATTAAGCCCCAGATGAGAACCATTGGTACTGTGTCCAGTGTAAGTTTCACACTGCAGAAAAGGAATAATTCAAAGGAAAATATTAAAAATGCACAGCAGATTTTAAAAGCTATCTTTAAAAAATCGACACTGGCAGCTTTTCTCATTTGAATGAATCTTAAGATATGTTTTCCAAACAAAGGGGAATTAAAACATATGAGCAGATCTTTTACAGGTTTATTATACACAGTCAGAGCACTGCTTTCATTTGTGAACACTGCAGACTTCAAACTTTATCCAAAGTGCAGAAAAGTTTGTCTTTTCTTAATCACATGCTGTCAATCATTTTCAATCACTTAATTCTGTTTAAAAACAGTGCCTTCCCCACCGCAAACACACACACACACACACACACACACACACACACACACACACACACACCAGGAGAACATGATGACTTCTTCCTTTCCTTCCCTTCCCTTCCCTTCCCTTCCTTTCCCTTCCCTTCCCCTTCCCCTTCCCCTTCCCCTTCCTTCCTTCCTTCCTTCCTTCCTTCCTTCCTTCCTTCCTTCCTTCCTTCATGATGACTTCTTCCTTCCCTTCCCTTCCCTTCCCCTTCCTTCCTTCCTTCCTTCCTTCCTTCCTTCCTTCCTTCCTTCCTTCAGGAAAAGCAAACTACAGTCTGACCCAGTGCTTGCCCACCAAGCCTATGTACACAAAGCTGCCACCAGAGGGAAGCAACACAGCTAAATGATGGTCCCAGTAACTCTAACCCACACATCACGTGAGAAGACAGTTTGGGCTGTTTTTTCATCTTTGTCTTAGTTACTTGATAGTTGTACAAGATAGAGTTCCAATCTTCACTTCTAAGTAAAATTACAAACTCAAGTATTAGAGAGTAACAGGATGTTTGGGATGATAAAGCAAATTTAAAACATTGAGACTGATGAGTCTCAACACATCATATGTATGGAATTAGATCAGATTACTCATTGCTTCCTTAGTTACACTCTCATACTTGACTAAAATGTGCCCCCCCCCCCAGACCCTTGGGAATACCATGATTGTTCTAACGAGGTTTATCTTCTAAAGTATTATATCTTAAATGGCAGGTCTGCTCTCTGAGACAAAACATTCAAGAAATAGGTCAAAGAAAAACACACTTTGAGTGGGCACCCACTTAACGTGATGTGGTTTCCTCAAAAACCTTTCCTCACCAGGTCCCTGATGCTTAAAATTTTATAAATATAAACCAATTCCTTTGGATTAGAATGCTACTCTCTCTAGAAATCCAAACATTCTTGGCAAACATTCTAAACCAAGTAAAGGATATCTGACCTTTTCCTAGAGCTAGTGTTTGTCACTCATTCATTCATCAAACGATTGTTGAGCGGTTACTTACTATGTGCCTGGCACATAGTGAGTGTGGGATCTTTGTGATACACAGATGAAAAATACAGTCAAGAAGAAGAAAAGAAAAAAATATTATAAACATGAGACTAGAAATGCTAAGATAGTGAGCAATGTCATGAAGGAAAGAAAGAAGGGTGACAGAGAATATCACTGTGGGTGATAGGTGTAGGTTTAGATATGGAGGTCATGGATGACATTTTGCAGAATGGGATTCCCAAAGAATGAGGAGTTGTAATGAATGGGGCATCTGGGAAAAGGGAGGACAGCCCATGAGAAGAGAGAGGCTAACAACACTCTGGGCATAGTAAAGGCAGGAGCAAAGATCAATGGAGGAAGAGCCTGACCTCTTCCCAGAACTACAAGACCAATGTGGCTGGCATCTGGTGAGGAGTGGAGTGAACAGAGGGCCACTGATGAGCCTGGTCACAAAAAGTCTCATGGCTTTAGCAAGCCTTTTGGATTTTATTCTCAGGGCAATGGGAAGCCTACAATTAAATAGACTAAAACAGGGAGGGTACAGTGAGAGAAGGTAAGGATCAAAAGAGACAACCTGAATCTCTACAGCAAAAAGCTGAAAGAAGTTTGGGGGAAGGGATAAAGTAGAACAGAAAATGCGATGGAGAAGAGGGGCTCGGTGAGGCAAAGTAAGCTCCGTACTTCTTCTGTCAGAATTTTCTCTTTAAATGCCCTGCTTCAGGACAAATCCGCCACCCCCCCTCCACCATTTTTCAGCTGTCTCAAATTCTCTTTGGAAATAGATGAAGTATAAATAATAAATAAATAAAAGAAATACAGCTTTGACTAAACAAGAACTTAAAAGACAAAGTGAGGTACCCATGCTGGGGAAAGACAGCCACATAATTAATTAGAAGGGTCTCTCCCCTTCTATCCTCAGCACTGAAGCCAGCCACCCTGCTTAGCATATGTCCCCTTCACTGGGAAAGGCACAAACTACCTGCTGTTCCCTAGCAAGTAAATTGGTCCCTACTATAAATTATTCTATGTGGTGAGGAAAAGCACTGGCTTTTTATGTATTTATTTATTTGGTTTTCTGAAGCTAGGAGCACAGCCAGGCAAATAACCCTAGATAATTTGAAAAAGTGGCTTTTAGTGACCCTAGTGACAAAAAAGTTGCCAGTGCTGTCCAGGGTGAGGCGGGGCCGCATCATTCCATGGAGGCTGTTCTGTCTCACCTGAAGAGGGTGCTGGGGTTGCTGCTTTGCTCCCCTCAGGCAAGGGTGGACCCCACTCAGGGTGAGGGTGCAGGAACCCAGGCATTGTCAGCTTCCACTGGAAATCTGCTCACACTTTCTAGACCCAAATCTCTTTACAAAGAATGAGTCCGTCTTTCGTGGGACTTGCGAGGCCAGAAGCTGGAGATTTATGATCAGGACTTAATGGAGGGATTGATTCTCAGGTGCAACAACCCCCCCTCCATTAGCCTCCTTTGGATGTGGCTAAGCCCTGACCTTAATGTTTCCTCAGACTGTTTTGTCCCCTCTCTTGCTCCCTCTTCAGGGAAGTCAGAGCATGGGAATAATTTCAAAACCAAGGCAAGCTCCTCAAAGAACTGAGACTGACCACTGACCACAGCATCACCCTCAAGACGTGCACCCTGCACCCTCCCACCAGGGGCACGGTGTGCACAGGGCTACAGGCCATGACCGTCCAGAGCCTATATAGCCCTTTCTAGGCTATGCTCTGAGTACCCAGGTTGCAGAAACTTTCTCCCAGAACCTTGACAGGCTTCTCAGCTGCATCTGTCTTCCCAGGGTTATGGCACCTCCAGGCCGATTTGTCTCGGTGGGGAAAATGCAGAGCTTGTGTGTGTGTGTGTGTGTGTGTGTGTGTGTGCCCAAGGCCCCTTGGGACTCAGGATACAGCCCCTGAGGGAAGAGAAAAGGGTTGCTACCAGTTTTCTCTGCACTGCCATTTTCCATGCAGAATGTGGTGGAGTGTGAGACTTCTAAAGTCAAACCTGGCTGGCCTTCCAGGCCACTCTAAAAGACAGATCAGTCACCTAGGAGAACTGTATACACTTTTTAACAATTTGTTAATAAGATTTATAACTTTCAAGGGATTAAATCTGAGGTGGGCCTCCCTCTCCAACTCTTGCACAGGGCCCCACAAATGTCTAGGGCAGTGCTGCTGGTGACAGTGGCCCTTCAGGTGATAAGAGGAAGTGTCACCATGGAGAGAGCAACTGTGCACAGCTACTGAAAAAATAGAAACACCGCCGTGGAATTTTATCTCTTTCAGGGTGAAAGAGATAAAAATATAAACATTTTAAGAAACTTACTAATAACTCACAAGAACGAACAGAATTCCTAATTCAAACATGGCCAAAAATAAAATAAAAATTCATTCATTAACCCATTCATTCATTCATCCATCCGTTCATTCATGAATTCACTGCTGAATGTCCACACACGACAGGTAGTGGATTATCATGAACTCAGTTGTGTCCCACAAAACTCATGTGTTAAAGTCATAGCCCCATGAACCACAGAATGTGACCACTTCTGGAGACAGAGACTCCAAAGATACACCTACGTTAAAATTAGGTCATTAGCGTGGCCCTAATCCCTTATGACTGGTGTCCTTATAAGAAGAGGCCATCAGGACACAGATACACACAGAAGAACCATGTGAGAACACAGAGAGAAAATGACCACCTACAAGCTGAAGAGAGGGGCTTTAGAATCCTGCTGACATCTTGATTTCAGACCTCCAGCCTCCAGGATTGTGAGAAAAGAAATTTCTATGGTTTCAGCCACCCAGTGTGTGGAACTTTGTTATGGCAGCTCCAGTAGACTAACAGAGAGATACCTTACAACAGTAGTTCACCACATAGCAGAAAAGAAAGATATGCCAGAGTCTATTGTAAACTGAGGTGATTAAGAAACAGCTCGCTAGGGGTGCCTGGGTGGCTCAGTCAGTTAAGCGTCCAGCTTCTGCTCAGGTCATGATCTCGCGGTCCGTGAGTTTGAGCCTTGAGTCGGCCTCTGTGCTGAAAGCTTGGAGCCTGGATCCTGCTTTGGATTCTTTGTCTCCCTCTTTGTCTCTCTGCACCCTGCCCCCCACACTCTGTCTCTCTCTGTCTTTCAAAAATAAATAAATGTTTAAAAAAGAAAAGAAAGAAAGAAAGAAAGAAAGAAAGAAAGAAAGAAAGAAAGAAAGAAAGAGCTCACTTACGTCTCACTCTCAGAGCAGGACTGCAAAGCGATTTGAGTTTCCGTACCGCTGGAAGGTCTTCCTTCTGGACCTCCACTCTGGACCTCCTTCTGAACCTAATCTCAGCTTCTAGGCCTTAAGCATTTCTCACTCTTGGAGCTGAAAACCTTTTCTCAAGTGCCATGGTCATAGCCCTAGCAGTTTCAAGAATCCACCCCCCCCCCTACTTTTCAGGCAAGTGAATAACAACTTCATACCTTCGATAATAATCCATTAATAAAAAAAAAAATGAAAGCTACTAAGAGGTCATTAAGAAAAGTATGTTGTCTAACTATAATTGCTCTCTCAGACTCTAAAAATCATTGACGTGCTTCAATTCCTTACAGGGTTGTCTGTATCAACAGTTCCCAAATCTAAGTGTCTGTCTCAGGGAGGGGGACATCCAGCGGGGAAGTGAGCATGACTCTCAGGTCAACTTGCTCAGCCATGTCCTGAGCCACGCCCACTCTAACACAGCGCCCCACTGCCTTGGGTAGAGGGGGAGTGCAATCACCTGAAACACAATAGGTCATGCATTCTTGACAAGGGGGACAGTATCCCCAAGGCAGGTACAAACTGGTTCTTGGAAAAAAAGGAGAAGAAATCCTTAGATATTATGATAGTTTATGGACTTTCCAGTGGCCACACTACACGAACAGACATACTGAATGTCTGCAGTATTAAAATGTCAGGAGGGAAGGGGGTCTTTAGGAAAAGAAAAAATCTAGGCAACTTTTCAGGGGAGGGCAATAAAAAAAAAAGTTTGAGAAATACTTCTATAGATTGGAAGTAAGAATACCAAGCATGGAAATAAGAATAATAATAGCTAGCATGTGCTGAGTGCCTTGTAAAACTGTGAAGTGCACACGGTCACAGGCTTGAGGTCTGTCAACTCATTTAATTCTCGCGGCAACCCTATGTGATAACTATTATTATTATATTGCCATTCTAACGATGTAGGTATTGAGACGTTAAACGTTTAATTTTCTGAGTGTTACGCATCTTAGATATATAGTAGCTGGGATACGTGTAGCAGAAAGTTCCTTACCAATATTAGATTTTATCAACATACCCGAAGATGATTTGTACCCTCACTGACTGCGACAGTGGCACAGAGGATGTTAGTGGCGGCTCAGTGTTCGTCTAGCATCTATATACACACTCTTGACTTTCGAGCTCTATGCCTACCAAGAATTCCCAACCATATTATGCTAGGGGTGCTTTTGTACTGTAGTTACACGAGAATAAAGATTCTATAAAGCAATAAAACAGAAGTACGAAAAGGGAGTTACTCATATGAAAACATGGTTGAATAGTTTATAAAAACAGGGTTTTTTTTATTCAATATCAAGTCAGTTAAAGTTGCTGGCACATTAGGGAAGACAAATATGGAGAGAGAAGAATCTTAAAACTCTGTGATGATTTTGCACTCAGATTACTCTCCTCGTGCCTAAATGTTTTAAGTGCACTATAAGAAAGCAAACTGGAAATCAGAGTTGATGCATTTGGGGAAGAAAACAGGAATCCAATAAGTTCCATAAGCAGATGAAACCCTGGGCCCTACATGAAAAGACTGGCAAATTATTGTTCATTTAAATGTTTGTGTGTGTGTGTGTGTGTGTGTGTGTGTGTGTGTATAAATTATTATTAAATATTTTAATGATTTCTTAATTAAACTTAATTAAACTTCCCCTAGTGTACCTGATATAGACAACTTGTATACTATGTCCATTTTCAAATGCGTCTCGCAGTTCTATTGGCCCTAAAACCTGGAAACCCGTAACCTATTTTACTGAAGCAACAACTTAAGCAAAACTGAGGAGCACCATCCAACGGAGACAGCTACCATTACCGAAAGAAATAATGCTCCCTATTTCCACCTACTGTTGTGAGCTAGCAAAGGCAAAATATAGCTAAGAGAAAACAAACCACTGGGCTCCCTAAATGACATTTCTTGACAAAAAAAGAGAGAGAGAGAGACATATATGGGGGGGGAGAGAAAGGAAGGAAGGAAGGAAGGAAGGAAGGAAGGAAAGAAGGAAGAAAGGGAAGGAAGGAGGGAGGGAGGGAGGTGAAAGGAAGAAAGAAAGAAAGAAAGAAAGAAAGAAAGAAAGAAAGAAAGAAAGAAAGAAAGAGGAGGGAGGGAGGAAGGGAGATGAGAGAAAGAGGGAGTGCAAATTTAATCTAATAGATGGAAAGTCTTGGATGTTATTAAAGAAGATGAAAAAGCACACTTAGAGTCTTCCGCACCCAGGCACTTCTGACTCCCTGAATTATTTATCAGGTGCACTGCAGTTAGGCTCCAAAAGGGTTATGAATTCTTAGTGGTGTCTTTGTGACCTGTGATGATTCTGAACCCTCCGTGTCAAAGCGTCCCGTCTTCACTAATGGGCCCTGACAGCCAGATGAGGCTGGGACGGCCACTGTGGTCTTCCCATTTTCTTTCCTAATCCCCGTGGGCCGCCCCTCTGCGCACACAGGCAGCAGGAAAGACTAATTTCTTTCCCATTTTCTAAGCCCTCTTTGAAGGTATTTCTCTAGCAGTGGGCTGAACAGCGGCGGTTTAGAGCAATTTAGTTTATCTGCATCTTTTTATTTCCTCTGCCATTAGTCCACTTTAAAAAAACAGTAAGAACAAAAAAGAAAGCGTCCTCAGTTTTAAAGACAATCCTTAGGCTTATTTATCTTGCTTCTGATTTTTTTTTCCTTTGGTGGAGGTTTCCAACTCTCAATTTCTTCATCCACAGCAATTTGTACAAACAAATACTGCCCACAGCCATCATTAATCCTTGAAGTGTCACCTCATGTGCATAATAATGTTCAAAAGTGCAGGCTTGGTTGTGCAAGGTGAAAAGAAGTCAAAGATGCGATCCAAGTCCTTGAAAAGTTTACAATTTAGCTGGGGAAATAACTATGCACATTAGAGAAGATTACCAGGCCACAGAGGAACAGGGTGGAAAACGTGAAATAAAGTATAACTGAAGGAAGACTTGGGTAAGATTTCTGAGATCCTGATTTTACTCCCGAATGTTCTGCTAATACAGGCATGTCAGTTGGGCGCCTAGGTGGCTCCGTCGATTAAGCATCCAACTCAGGCTCAGGTCATGATGTCCCAGTTCATGAGTCCGGGCCCGCGTCAGGCTCTGTGCTGACAGCTCAGAGCCTGGAGCCTACTTCTTTGGAATCTGTGTTTTCCTCTGTCTCTGCCCCTCCCCTGCGCTCTCTCTCTCTCTCTCAAATAAATAAACATTAAAAAAAAAATTACAGGCATGCCAATTAACTTTTCCAGGCCTGGTGTCACACATATCTTTACAGAAGGAGCTGGAATCACTTCTATCAGAATTCCTTCCTTTCCAATGTTAAAATAGGTGACAGTTTTTCATCCCATGTCATCCCCCCAAATTAACAATGATAAAACAAAAACTCCCCATTAATGTTTTTAAAATCCAGTAAAACTGGGTAGTATTAATTTAGGTAAGAGAACTGCTGAAATTCCTGAGTTCACAGAAATAATATTAAAGAAAGCAATGATGTGAGCATGAACAAAAGCGGTATATTTTAACACAGCCAACACGTCCCCATCAAAAGCAGTGCAGTCACTTTTTTCGTTACCCAGAAATCTGTACAATGTTCATCTCTGACCTTTTCTCCATTCTTAATCCAGGTCTCAATTACCTGCCAAGATCTGACAAAAAGAAAAGAGAAGAAAAAATAAAGAGAGAACCCCTTCATCTTCTATCAGAAGGTATTTATCTGCCCTTATCTTGTCCTCAAGCAGAAGTCACTCATCAATGAACAATAAGACAGGGTCATTCTTCATATGCTGGTTTTGAGCTTATCAGTTATTCAGTCAATGCGATTATTCTAGAAAGCATTAATGACAGAAGCCTTTTTTTTTTCTGTTAATAATCGATGCCCAGAACCTCAACTTTCGTCTTCCCTACAGACACAAGCAAAGAGGTCTCTATCTCCTGTTCTCTGGGGTTTACCTCATTGGAATAGCTTCAGCAGCTACCAAGTGAGCGAGCTAAGTGAAGAGCTCTGTACTGAGTGCCTTCAGGGAATTCAGAAATAAATCAGTTCAAGTCCTTGCCTGCACGTTACTTAGGAGAAAAGAAGGCAAAGAAGATGGATAAATGAATAATTGAAGGCAGAAGGTCATAAATGCCATAAATAGAGGTATCAACAAAATTATATCCAGGCTGAAAAGAAAGAGGGGGGATATTTGGGAATATGTGAAGGACTTGGAAGGGAAGTGGCGTTTGAGACTAACTTCATTTCCAACTCCTCATCCAGTAGTAAAGAAGAAAATCACCTCAAGACCCCCCTGCCTGGCTCCCCAAAATAAATCCAAGAAGAGAGATGACCATTCATCTGGGGTTATGGCATATTTTTCTCTACAATATATCTTCCAAATGGTTATTAGTTTCATGTTCAGCAGGAATGAAGGGTCCCCACGCAGAATTCTCACACATCAAAGGATATGCCATCCATTTATTACATTGTAGCAACTCGTTTCCTGATAAATAAGTTGCCAGATCCATTCCCCTACAGGGTGAATGAAGGCATTGATGTTAAGGTAGGGTTCTTAAAGCAAAATTACACTCACTCTTTCCATTTCACTTTTCATAATAACTGGAGCTTTTTTTTTTTTTTTTTTTTTTTTTACCAAATCAGTTTTCTGTACTGAATGTAGAGCCCCCTTAAGCTACGCTCACTTTGAAAACTCTAACTTGGCTTTGAACAGATCCTGATGAAGACAAAGAGAGCACAGAATGTAATCAACCCTGATTTCTCCAATTTGTTCTCTGAGCTACAGGGTGCTTTAATGAAATCGGAAGCGTCACGTTGCCTTCCAGTAGAGGAGCTGGGCCCAGAGAAGAGCCAAGAGCGTAGCAGGAATGATTCTGCAGTGGTAACTCTAAATCTGAGCACAGGGACCACTGCAAGGTTGTTACAGCAAGACGGTTACTTTGAGAAACTGGAATAAATGTATCATCATTTCAAAAGACAGCTTTATAGGCTAGATCAAAGAAAATAAGGTAGCTGTATATGTAATTTTGTGTAAACATGCATGTAAAATTTTACATGCATTTACAGAATATGTGTGTGTGTGTGTGTGTGTATATATATATATATATATATATATATGCAAATATATACCCACAAAATACACTTCTTTACTCTTTACTACGAATACGTATTTAATGGTAAATTTTAGATATGGTTAAGAAACTCATGAGTCTATTTTGAAAAGAGGCTTTCCTCCATACAGACCAAGAAGCAGTATTATTTGTCAAAGTCTTCTACTCGACTTCTAGGAGCAACCACCTGTACAGGGTATGCAGAACCTTTCATGGTGGACTCATGGACAAGTGCATTTCTGAGTACTGTACTCCAGGTATAGGACTCAGATACAGGGTAATCTTTCTGCTAGTGCTGTTTCTTAGCCATCCACACCTTTGCAGCTTTACCAACAATAATGAAAACCATTAAAGAGATAATATTTGCATAGAATTTGCCATTTACAAAGCACTCTCCCATACATGTCATTTGATCGTCCCACGTCTAATGAGGCAAGTCTTGTCACTGGGCCATTTTACAAATGGCAAAACTGAGGCTCAGGCAGTTCCAGGGATCTGTTCACCCTTATCGAAGTCGTGGGTAGCAGAGCTGGGGGTGAAACCCAAGTGCTCTGATGCTAAAGCTATGCTGTTTCCTTTGGGGTGGAAAGATCTTTAGGGCTTTTCTCCCCAGGCCACCCATCCACTGCAGCTTGCCATTAACCAGCTGCGAGGACAGCCTGCTGTCCTCTATTATCCAGGGGCCTGCAGTCTCTCTGGGGGAATTGGTGATGTTGGGCATAATTTTCGTCTTGGCAGCCTGGCTGTGCTCCAGGACCTCTTTATTAGGATCACGCTGTGTCATTTAAAGTTCAAAGGGGCTTGTAAGCAATGCTGACAAAATGGCTCGACAATGGTCTGTGGGTCCGTGGTGAGTTCAACCTTCCCCTGATGGGTTTGGACTGCCAGTTTACTGCCTGCCTTGGGTACATTCTGCAGGTGGTCTCTTTCACGTTTTGCGTCCTTTAAATCTCATCCTATGCTCCCTTCAGCGCACCGGTCTCTGTACCTGCATCTTCACTGCCTTCGGGAGCTGTAGCCCCTGCCCGGCCGTGAGCGAACCTTCTTCTTTCTGAACTTAACCCTGTGCTCTCCATCCAACTTCCTCTGCTCCCTCCTGCCAACTAGAGGTCATGGCTTCCATTTGTTTGTTTGATTTCATCACGCGTTTAATAAATAAAATGAGGGTACTATCTA
This sequence comes from Panthera pardus, assembly GCF_024362965.1. NCBI lineage: Eukaryota > Metazoa > Chordata > Mammalia > Carnivora > Felidae > Panthera > Panthera pardus. Next base: position 121,415,899 of record NW_026526810.1, on the reverse strand, counting down.
TCTTTCTGGCTTTATAAAAGGCTAAGTGACAATATTCCACAAACATCTACTAAGTACCTGGAGTGGATGATACTATGCAGCTAGATGTTAAGATGAAGGTTTCCCCTCCAACCAGATCTTCTCTGCTAACAAAGCTGATCAGGTCTTCACTATTCAAAACCTCTTTCCCGATACTCAATCCCAAAGCTCTCGCTTTGCCTTTCTCTTTGCATTTACATACATCATGTCATCTCTATATCCTACCCTCTGGCTCCTTATGATCCAGCTTACATGATTCGAAACTTCTCTCTAAAAAGAGTCCACACTAGGGGGGGAGGGGGGGTGCCTGGGTGGCTCAGTTAGTTAAGCGTTGGACTCTTGGTTTCAGCTCAGGTCACCATCTCCCGGATCATGGGATGGAGCCTGACGTCGGGCTCTGTGCTGACAGCGTGGGGCCTGCTTGGGATTCTGTCACTCTTCTCTCTCTGCTCCTCCCCGGCTCTGTCTCTCTCAAAATAAATACATAAACATTTTTCTTAAAGTCCACAGTACGATTTCCAAATATAAAATCTACTGCTCTCCTTCAGTTGTCCTTTACCTTGACTTCTCCACGAGGCTTGCTACTCCTGATCATGTTTCCTTTCTCTAAACTCTCCATTTCCATCAGTTTCTCTGATATCCTGCTAGTTAGTCTTCCTCTTACTTTTCTGACCACATCCGTTTGACTCCCAGCCTCTAAATGTGGACCATCCTTGGGGAGCCTGGGTGGCTCAGGCCCTCGGTTGAGCCAGGTCTTTGGCTCAGGTCATGATCTCGCGGTTCTTGGGTTCGAGCCCTGCATCAGGCTCTGTGCTGAAGGCTCGGAGCCTGGATCCTGCTTCAGATTCTGTGTCTCCCTCTCTCTCTGCCCCTCCCCTGCTCATGCTCTCTCTCTCTGTCAAAAATAAATAAACATTAAAAAAAATTTAAATAGGTGGACCATCCTTATAATTCAATCCTCATGCACCTTCTCTTCAACACACAATTAAGTGCTCCTGCTTTAATAGTATAAAGCTGGATTCCGAATCTTCAACCCAGTTCCAACATTGATCCATCTGATCTGATTTCCAGCCCTATGGACGTTAACAGCCGTACATCCAGCCAGAATTTCAAACCGGTCTCTCAAAGCTCTGCTTCTGACTTCTCCAATTTAACCGGTGACAGTGACATTCCCTCAGTGACTCCACAGTAGTGGCCATCACTCGTCCTCCTTCTTCCAAACTTACCACCCAAATGAGGCACTGGTGAGGCCAGATCTTCCTTTATAAGTGCTTCTTCATATGATGGCTGCTTCCCCCATAATGAGCTAAATAAAACTACACTTTGTCCCACATCTCCTTGTCCCCAGCATCTCCTTTCTAGCCGCTCTCAATTACTTACATGAGTTTCCTGGGGGTATCATTGTGTGACGCCACTCAAAAATTTGTATCTACTGCTTGTGAGGATATTGTCACTTAAAAATTTTCATAGCCAGTTACAGCCTATCTTTTTATCTGGGTCTCGAATTGAAATCCCAGATTTGCTACTTTCTGGCTGTGTGACCTTGGGGAAATGACTTAATCTTGCCATGACCTGGTTTCCTCACTTGTAAAATACACAGGCAGGTGTTAACTCGCTGATGAAATAAAGAAAGGATAGATGAATGAATGCGTTAACTGAGTGTCTAAGGCGCAATTTAGGAAGGAGGAATTGATTTTGTTGTGAGTGGCATTGTTAGATGTGCTTGATAATTCTTCAACGTTAATTAGCTTCAATTTTGTTAGGCCAATGTGCTACAGAGGGAAACGTGTAAACTTCATAGCTAGAGAAACCAGTGTTCAAGTTCTGAATATTCTAACGACTAGCTATATGGCATGGGGAAAATCATTTAACTTCAGTGAATCATGGTTTTCTCCCAGTAAACAGGGATAGTGATACCTACCTTACAGAGTTACTTTAAAAATTAGGAATAGCAACGTGTTGTACCAGTGTAGCCAGCAACTTGAGGCTGTTTATTAGTACGATTCTTGAGCATGTTCTAGGGATGAAACAGCCAGAACATAGCCATCTCTGACATTGGAAGATATTTTTAGCTTATTGAGTCAAGAGTGTTTCATGCAGCCAAAATCTGGTTGCATTTGCCATCTGAATTTAAAACAAACAAAAAATCATTTCCCTTCTTTCATCCTAATTCATAGCTGCATAAAATATGTTGTAGATGATTAAATTCGTTACTCGACACTACTCTTTATTTCCATTTTTTTAATGTTTATTTATTTTTGAGAGTGATAGAGACAGAGTGTAAGCTGGGGATGGGCAGAAAGAGAGGAAGACACCGAATCTGAAACAAGCTCCAGGCTGTGAGCTGTCAGCACGGAGCCCCAACACGGGGCTCGAACTCACGAACCACGAGATCATGACCTCTGTTGAGGTCAGACACTTAACCTACTGAGCCATCTAGGCGCCCCTCAACATTAGTTTTCAAGAAAGCCTGTCTGAATAGCAGACAGAGGTATAGCCATGGATTGTAGCGACCTGGCTCTTTGTCTCAGTGTTGTTACTAACTACATATGTGGCCTTGAGGAAAGTTATTTCATTTCTCTTCTTGAGTATTAAAACCATAACAGGAAGAAGGTTTTTACAATGCCTCAGGTCTCTTTCAGCTTGAACATCCCATGAGTCCCAGGGATGGAGTGCCACCTGTTGGGTCCAACTGAAAATTAGCTTTGAGATTTAAAGAATTTCTCAGAGCATCTGAATGTTACCATCAGAAGCCGAGCCCTACAATAAATAGAATGAATATAGTGCGATGATGAGAGTCACAGAGAAGACGGGTTCCCGAATCTGCTTCCGGTACCTGGCTTCTGATAAGTATCGTTTATACACTGCCATCTAAACTCACTTGAAAATCTAAGGAAGTTTAGAATTCCAACAGAATGATTTAACTAAATTAGGAAACATGTTTAGTTCAAGGATGAATAAATACAGCCAGACAGACTTGTGTGTCCAGACACCTTCTCTGCCATTAATGAGCAGAGCTCAGAGCTGAGAAGCAAACCATTTAACTCCTCTAATCCAAAAATTCCTTACAACGTGGGTGTCAAGATTAAATGAGGGGATCCATGCAAAGTCTTTATCGAGCAAGTGGCCTGAATGGACCAAGGACTCAATAAATGGGAATCATTATTTTCATCGTTGGATATAAATTGTTCTATATGAAGTAACGAGAGTAACAGTTTCAAGTGAAACCACTACAGTGAAATACTAGCAATACAAAGCTACTAATGTGAGTCTAAACCAGAGGAGATCAAAGGGTTATGTCCCAACTGCAGAAATTATATTTGTGGCTGTAAATAAGTCACTTCTGTTTGTGTAAAAAAAAAAAAAAAACACCACCGGAGTATATCATTGCTGAGATCCCGCTCAGCTGTAACATCCTATCGGTATATAATTTTAAGCCACACGTCTGCTGTAGAATTCACCAATATCTTTAGCTTTCTGCAGAAGTAGAAATGCATGAACTGTAGAGAAACATGCTGCCTCTGTGAGCAGACGGGACTTCTCACAAGTTGCTTAAAGCCCCCCCAAAATCTTAAAAACCGACTGCATTTTATTTCCAGTATCAACATAGAGAAGGTTAAGGGGAAAAAAAATAAATAAATAACCTCACAGACTTTTGTTATTTAGCTGGGAATGGCTGGCAGTAAAATCCAGTAGAACAAATAAAGAAAACTAACTTCGTAATGACACTGTGATGTTTTTCCTGACGAAGAAAAAAAAAATATCTCCAAGTGGCTTATCTCATTTACTCACATATTTCTATCAGCTAATAAGAGAATATGTACTGAGCACTTACATATATACAAAAGTAGTTCATGCCTAAATAGCTAATATTTCTCTTCATTTTTCTTTCACACCCTGACACATCTTCTCTCATTTTCCAGCTCCTTGAACTACATTTTTCCTTATTATATTTTAATTGACTCTTCATATTAAATTTTGCTTGAAAGGGTGATTTGAGTTCAAAAGCACCAAAGGAGTCATACCTTTTGAGCCAAGGCTTATGTCACGTTTAATTTGATCTAAACTTCGATAGCAAATTCTGATTTTCCTCTTTATTTTTCATATTAACACAATAAAATACAGGCGCGGCTGAAAATAATAGAGAGGGAAGAAATAATTTCTGTCATTCAAACACTCAGATTTCACCTTGACTTTCGCTATCATGAAACTCTATCATTTTTTAAATGTTTGCTTGCTTTCTTAGAATCAAATCGTTAAAGCCATATGCTATCTCCCAGCTCAGCATTCTCATTACCATTTAAAGTGTGCTTAAAATCAATTGAAAGTCAACACATCACATAACCAGCAAGGCACAGTTAGCGTGTTCTGATCTGTGCAGTCGCATGGTAACTGCTGGTCTATGAAACATCCAAATTCTCCCAGGTGCCATAGTGATAGGCAGGAAGAGTTTAAATAGTGAAAATGTTTTTTTAAAAAATGGCTTTCAAAAGATGATGGGTTCAGTTTCTTCAGAAGGTCTAAATCTGTAATTCTGTTATCTAATTTGCACATTGGAAATTTCCAAAAACTAAATTCTCACGTTGAAGTCTTCTTTCCATATTGGAAACAAAAAAAAAAAAAGAAAAAAAAAGGAAAAAAAAAAGAAAAGAAAAGAAAAGAAAAAGGAAAAAAAAGAAAAAGAAGAAGTTACTTTAAAAAATCCTGTCTTGCGTTTGTGTCTAATCTCTTGTTTGGTCCACGATTCTACAAGGCATAAGCACAACAAATAGCAAATGTGCTAGAGCATCTCAAAAAGAGAAAAAGAAGAACTACATGAAAAGGGCCTGTCTAACTGTTTTCATGTTTACAGAAATGCTTCATTCATTTTAACTCTCTTGTGAAGATGAGGGGGTGGGGGGTGATTCTTTAATGGATTCCCACCTAAATCCGTGAGGCCAGGTTCTGTGTCATTCTCCAGATCTGGAAGAAGAGATAACACATGAAAACAAACAACTGCATGAGTTCAGAGGAGCCTGTTTCCTGGCCCCTGGGTGAGAAGCCATCTCCCTGACCCGTGCAGGGAGAGACAGTTTGTTTGTTGGACACTGGTATTTTAAAAGGTCCTTCCTGAATAGTCAGAAAAATGAACTGTAATTTCCTGAGAGATGCAGCCCTAAAGCCGGTCCAAAGATCAATGAACATGAGCCCAACCCCAAGGGAAGAATTCTCAAAGGCCTCCCAACCCGCCCTTAGGAGATTTGTAGAAGTTGACTCTAAGTGACCCACCAAGTAAGGAACGTGCTCACCTCTTGCCAGTCAACTGAAGCCCTCTAAACCTTCTTCATGGCACCGAGAGAATATATATGTGAAGACAGGAAAATGCAGTGAACCAGAAATGGCCTAGTTTTCCCGCTGGGCCTGTTGCTTGGTATTAAGAAGTTATCCCCCTATAGAAATAGCTATGGGTTTCATTTCCAGGCCCTTCTGTATTAGGACTTCAAAGAAAATTCTGAATATTAATCCTATTGGTGCTCTTTGAACATGGTAGGCACTTATACCTTGGATAAAAGAAGGACATTAATTCCTAAGCTCTTTTCATATAGACTTCAAAGGGTTCTTTCTTCCGTATCTTTGAAATCCATGATTTCACATAGCCACGTGCATATACACAAATATAAAATAAATAAGCATACATACATATATTCAAAACGTGTCCCTACCAACTACTGAGCATGTTCTTAATGCCAAGCACCTTGTCAGGCATCTTTTTCTTACATCTTACCACTAATCCTCACAAATCTCTTGTAGGTCATTACTATTAACCCAATTTTGAGATTAAAAAAAAAAAAGAACAACTAAATTTAAGAAAAATGAAATGATGTGCTCAAATTTGCAGAGATTATAACCATCAACTCTTGAACCTAGGATTATATGAGTTCCAAAACCCAGGGTCATTCTATCACACGCATCTCCTATTAACTTAAGTTAATGTGGGTGTGTGTGGAACTAGTAAGAAAACTTCAGTTCTTTCAGGATTATATGAAATGTAAATAGAAAAAAGACTTACAAGTATCAAAACTTAAAAGCCTCATGTACGTTCCTCAACTGGAAATGACGGGAGATTGGCACAACTCTGGAAGCCAAACTTCTTTCTGTGCTCAGGGAGAACATTCCTGCTTATTGAGCACCTACAGCAGTAAGAGGAGTTTAGGGTGTGTGGCAAAGGGCTGAGTGGGTGCATTTTAAACAGGACATCTGAGCTGAGACCTTCAGGCAGGAGGGAACCGGGCACAAGGATACCAGGGGAAACAGTTCAATGAAGCTCTGCTCAGGCACACATCACCATACTCAAAAGACACACATGTGCATACGTTCCATGCACAAACACAAATGCCCAGACTCCTGCAACTGTAGTAATCATGGCTTACTCCCTTCCCTGAAGCAAACTTCAGATATATGTAGGACCTGAGCAAGACCCTTGCACCCATCAGCAGTCACTCAGTCTTGACCGACATTTCTAATTTCCTCCTAGAGCGTCACTTTCTTTTACAGACTTGTAACTTTCCTTAGGGTCAAGTCTCTGCTTCTTGACATACACGCGGTGTGTCTGTGGAATTTCTATTACTTCTTTCTGTCCCTGTGGGTCAGATGGTGTTACAACTGGCCTCTCCTTTCCTGGGTTTACTCTTATTCTAAATTAGAAACCAACTTCATCCCGTTTTAAGGGCTCTAGAGTATTAAGAGACCCTTTCTAATCAAGATAATTGTTTAATGTTTATTTATTTATTTTGAGAGAGAGAGAGAGAGAGAGAGGGGGCAGAGAGAGGGAGAGAGAGAATCCCAAGCAGGCTCCATGCTAAGTGCACAGCCCGATGTGGGATTCCAGCTCATGACAGTGAGATCATGACCTGAGCCCAAATCAAGAGTTGGCGCCCTTAATTAAGACAAATTTATATTTTAAAGTGTATTCTTATCTTCCGGAAGTTCAGTGGAAGGAAGCCATGCTAGTGGGTATCAGACGGTGGGGCTGATGTTTCAGGGAGGGCTTACAGCTCTGTGTGTCTCTTCCCACCAGTCCGAGCTTCATGTTTTCCGCCATAGGAAGAGGCTCATCTTGGTTGTCAGGACAGAGTTTAGGCTGTTTCACATGGCTGCCAGATTATCTGGATCTATCAACTGCGATATGAATTTTCTTGACAAAGTAGATTGAGTTGCTTAGGTCTAGAGCCAATTCATTAAAATATTCAGAAGACCACAATTTGAGTGGGCTTAAAACCTCATTACTGTTGAAAATACAAATTTTGGCTAATCGTTTTAGGTAAAGAATAAGTATGGTCAACTACTATCAGTTAAAACTTTAATCACATGTTTGCTTCATATAATGTAAATAATATTTAAATATTATAAGCTTTGTATTAATGAATATTGTTTTTAGATAAATTTGAAACAAATTATTAAGAGATATTTGTGGCCTGAGTATTCTAAATAAGCAGAGAAATGATGGGATCCCAAGGACATAAGATGAATAGAAATTTTTAAAATATAATTTTTAGAAATCAGATACTGAGTACCTGTAATGCTAGAGCCAGGTCTATAATAATCTCAACTCAAGAGGGGGAAAAAAGGTAACCAAGAGACATGTAAATAATGCTAAATAGGGGTGCCCAGGTGGCTCAGTCAATTAAGAGTCTGACTTCAGCTCAGGTCATGATCTTGTGATTCATAAGCTCAAGCCCAGCACTGGGCTCAGTGCTGAAGGTGTGGGGCCTGCTTGGGATTCTCTCTCTCCCTCTCTGTCCTCCCTGACTTGTGTGCATGCACATATGCAAGCTCTCTCTCTCTCTCAAAAAAAAAAATCATAATGCTAAATGACCAAAAGAAATAAAGTTTGGCAATGGTATAAAGAGTCCAAAATCTATAAAACATTATTAACTGGTTTCCAGATAGACTATAAATATTCAACAATATCCCTTCAATATTTCCAATCTCCAGAAAGTATAGGACATATTTAAAATTCTCCTGGAACCCACTGATTCTGGCTCAACATGTCTCAATCTTATCAAATCAATAGGGTTCCAATTCTATTTTTTAAAAAAATCATATGAAAGATTTGGTAAACCTTATATTAACCTACTCGCCATGCAGCCAGGTGATGAGGTACAGAAACAGAGTCTGAATATCATAAGGAAGAGGCAGCTGTTAGCTTCATGGAATTACAAAAGCAACACAGAGTAGAGCCCACAGGCATCAGAGAAAAACTTAGAAGTTTTAAGAAAAGTCTAAAAAAATCTTTAGTTAACCATTTGAAAGCTATGCCCGAAGAAATGAAAAGTTAATCTTGGTATTTTATGTAGACATCTAATCAAATCATCTTTTTCTCCTTTCTCCAGATGTTAACCTAAATTTCCCTAATGAATCGTAGTGTCACCCAGTGGCGACGATATAGCATACTGGGGAAAAAAATGGTACCCGTATCAGATGTGAATTGAGATGCAGTACATACAGGAGATGAAGATATATTTTGTGTATTTTCTTTCCACTGATTTGAAAATATTATGCAAAATGTTAATGTGATTTTAAAATATTATGGATTGACTACAAAGAAAGCCCTGAGCTCATGGAACCGGCAATGCAGAATATTCTCCACGTCTGGATCCCCCACTGCCCTCGGCATGGCATTCTACATGAACAGGTGCAGAAGTCATGTGGTCAGTTTGTCACTGAGAGTAATGCCAATACTTCTTTGCACTTCTTTGCCCATTTATTCTGAGTTGATACACTTTCATCACCAAAGGAGAAAGTGTGTGTCAGTTTTCTTTCCTGTTAAAGGAGGAAGGGAGGGTGAAGGTCACTATTTGCTGTGTGTCCCACAATTTGTAACCCCACGGCTACCAGAGTGGGAGAAAAGTGGGGATGTGGCCATTGGGATGTAAAAAGGCAGAACAAAGGAGGAGCTGCCTCCTTCCTTCTCTAGAGTCATTTCCTTTCTTTTCTATTTTCTCTTCCATCATCACAGAATATATTGATTAACATTAAGAAATAAGAAAGCCATCTTTTTCCTATCACGTGTTTTCTTAAAAAAAAATCTCATAAAAGATTATTGTTTTCTTCCTGTTGCATCTATTTTAATGACCCATCTCAGGCAGGGTGAAATCAACTACTTATGTAGACAAATATTTAATTTGACACTTAAAAAAATCAATTTGTAATTTACTTTGTTATTTCAATTTAGTGGAGTGAGTCATTCATTTCTTGACTGCTCTATGTGTTTAAAACAATAAGATGAATGCATATTAAATTTATATAGCATTCTATGTAAGCATAATGCCTCTTTATTCCTCACATCCATAAGAGTCGGGGTTTAGCTCAAGAAATATTTATTAAGCAATAAAACTGCTTATACTTAGGAGACAAAACTGAATCTCATTTATAAGTTAACCATTCATGTACACCTGTCACTCAGTAAATCAAAAGCAATTAAGAGGAACCATTTAGTTGTCTACTAACCTAGATATATAAAGATTTGTTTAATCCTCAGTTCTTGTCTATGCTAATTGGCAAGAACAATTGGATGGTGATTTTGCAGGCCGAAGGGGATGCGGTTTCTGACTACCTAAGCATTCACCTAAATTACATTTCAAGTGCTGATGGGAACCTGCTCCATAACTTCCCCAAGCAACGTACAGGACTGTGGTCCTTCCCCTGCGTGTGCATCTTCAGATTTTCAGAGTTCAAATGCTTCCCACTGCAGACTTTCCACAGAAAATGAATTCCCATAGGACAATGCACTTCAAACACACTTAGACTGGAAGAAGGTCAGATATGTCCTCAGCTTCTGGGAAATGGACAGATGACACCAACATGAAGACCAATGGGTGCTTTCATTCCATTCTCCCAAAATGATATCGGTCTGGGGCACCTGGGTGGCTCAGTTGGTTGAGCATCTGACTTCAGCTCAGGTCGTGATCTGGCGGTTCATGAGTTTGAGCCCCATGTTGAGCTCTGTGTTGACAGCTCAGAGCCTGGAGCCTGATTCTGATTCTGTGTGTGTCTTTCTCTCTGCCCCTCCCCTACTTGCACTCTCTCTCTCTCTCTCTCTAAGAGAAATAAACATTAAAAATTTTTAAAAATTCAAAATGACGTTTGTCCAAATCCTCAGTGACTATAAAGTCTGAAAAGGTGACTACTCCTGAGAATACCGAAACCAGCCTGAGGATAGCTTGGGAGAGACTTGTGTTGCTACCTCCTTGCTTTCTTCTACTTTATATAGTGATGACTAAGAAATAGATCATATCATCTTAAAAATCAATCCCCCTGAATAATGATTTACTTTTCAACAAATTGTATGTCTCGGGATTCTTTTCAAAGTGTTCAGCAGTTAACATCACACCGCTCTCTAAAGTCACAGTAAGAGGCACCCCGATACAAGGGTGGTTCTCATTTCATCAAAACCACAAAAAATTAAGAAACGCAAAAGGCCACTCAGCTATTCATAGGACACAGTGATTAGAAGTCAACCCCATGAACACAAGACTACTGCATCACCCAAGCACACACTGAGCAAGGCAAGACAGATGAGCAATTTAAAAAAAAATGCTTACTGTATGTTTCTTCATGCATGCTGCTTTGTGTGCGCTATTCCTTTCCCAATGTGCAGACATCTACGCCATTTTAACTGACTACACCCACAAAGAGAATAGGAGGGTGTTTATCACTGCACTTTTAGCCCATCATTGAGATGAACGAGCAGACATTATTGACCATTGACTATGGGCTAAAACTCTAAGTTCAGAAAAAAGAAAGGGCAGGGGAGAGAAAGAGGCAAGAAGAACTAAGAGCTGTAGCTATTTGCTATACGGACAGAGAAAAGCAATGCAGTGTAGGATCTTAGAGGAAGGGGATTAATCTAAGACATTCCCAAGCTAGGCCCCATAACCAGTGTTCTCAACAGGGGTCATTTTGCCCCCCTCCCCTGGTGGATATTTGGCAATGTTGTAGACATTTCTTTTTAAGTTTATTTATTAATTTTGGGAGAGAGAAAGAGAGAGAGAGAGAGAGAAAGAGAGAGAGCACATGACCAGGGGAGGGGCATGAAAGAGGAAAAGAGAGAAAAGCCAAGTAGGCTCCGTACTGTCTGTGTGGAGCCTGATGTGGGGCTTGAACTCACCAACCATGAGACCATGCTGAACTGAGATCAAGAGTCAGATGCTTAACTGACTGAGCCACTCAGGTGCCCCTGAACATTTTTAATAGTCATGACTGGAAGTGCTACTGGAATTCAGTGGGTAGAGTCCATGGATGCCCAACGGACCCCACAACAAAGAGCTATTCAATTCAAACTGTCGATGCACTGCAGTGAAGAAACTCTGAACCAGTGACATGACCCTGAACAAGTTATTGACCTTATGGAAGCCCAGGTCTCTTTATCTGCATAATGCTGATAATAATACAACAGAACCTTCCTTGAAAGGTGGGTAAGGATATTGTAAGACATAATCCAAGCAAAGCACTTCGTCCAGCTACTGGAATGCTGATTGCCTCATAAGTATTTCTTTAAATAATTTTTATTGGTAATAGTGCCTGTGTTTTTCACTTAACACAAGAAGATGGAAAAGGAAAATATAAGAGGCCACAAGAATAATCGCTCATTTTAAGTTGTAATAGTATAAAAAATAAAATTCGGTACTCACATTGTCAAGTTTGGTTCATTCCAGAATATTTCAATCTAATCGCATCACCAAAAATAAAAAAGGAAGCTCAAATAAAAGCAGCATCCCAGAACACTTCCTCATCATTCACCAAGCAAAGGTTCCAGAACTCTTACTATAAGGCTGTTGAAGACAAGACAGCCTTGTGGGTAGTGTTTAATCAGGGAAATTTTAGACTAAAAGGAGAATATGAAAGCTTGTTATCATTTTAATATCATCTTTGGAATATGAGCTCTCATTCCAAGGATGAGTTTTTATTTCAAGTCTTGAAGCATTTTCATTTTGTTCTTTCGAACTGTCAAGGGTGACCACATCTGAAGAGATAGTTTTCATTTGCCTGTTGAACCTGTGGTAGGGTCTGAGCAACAGCAAACTGTTCACTTAAAAAGGAAAAAAAAAAATTCCACAGTCAAGTCTTTCCGTTTGTTGAAACAGTTAGAAGTTGAAGAGCAAGTTCCAATTACAACAGCCTGAGAATCGAATATGTTTTTCTGCTTTAGATGGTGAAGGAGGCCAGAAACCACAAGATTGCACATCAAATGAGCAAACAAAACAAATCAGGGAAGTCTTGGACAGCAGGAGTAGCTCTTCCACAAGAATTCTTTGGAAATGGTGTCTGTTGTCAGTATCAATTAGAGTGACCGAGATGAGCTCTGCTTTTTTTTTTCCATTCCTTAGCCATCTATAAACTGGATTACCAAGCAGTTTTTAAAATCTACTTCTGCCCATATTCTGAAATGCTGGAAGAATAGAAATGTTTTTTTTTTAATATCATTTTGAAAACTGTAAAAGTGAGTTTCCTCACTTGATGGTAAAACTGGAAATTATAACACCTTACCTAAGACATAACCAAAGGCCAAATATCAAGTCAGATATTAGTAATATAAAATAGTGAGATTCCCTGATAGCTAAACTGGATAATACTGATTTATAAAGGGAAGGCAACTCCAAAAATTACAAAAAAAAAAAAAAATCTCTACTATTTTTAACATTTACAAGCTATGTGGAAATTACTTTGATTCACCTAAATTCCATGAGAACCAGCTTACCTTCCTGTGTTGACATTTTGGATGTGAACTTCTTCCTTCTGACTTTGAGAAATATCATGGCCCCATTATACAAATGACAAGATCATTCCTCAATTGATTCCGTGTCTACTAGGCCCAGGAGAATTTGCCTGGCTGGTGTTTTAACTTCAATTGCTTAAAAAAATTTAAACCAGGATCCCTTTTTATATTTCACTTTTTATCTTGAAAAAAAATAACAAAACACCATATTTTCAACTCCTAAACTGTGGAAGAATTGACACCTCAGTAGAGGGGGAATTTATCAGGATTATGAAACACCAGTCTGAGGCATTGTTTCTTTTCTTTTCTTTTTTAATTTCATTTTATTGTGGTAAGAACAATGAATGAGATCTACTCTCCTAACAAAATGTTAAGTATACAATACTGTACTATAACTATAGGCACAATGTTATACAGCAGATCTCTAGAACTTATTCACCTTGCAGTAAGGAAACTTTATGCCCATTAAACGAGCATGATTTCTTACACCAGCATTGTCAATGAAGTCAGTGAAGTTGCTAGAAGCTCAAGTCACACAGCCCCCTGTGATTGAAGCCTGGCTCCACTGGCTGTGTGACTTGTGGGCAAGTTACTTAACCTCTCTGTGCCTCATTTACCTCTTCTATAAAAAGAATTACATAAGTCATATATTTTGTATGTTTGTGCATGTATATGTGTGTATATATGTGTGTATATATGTATTTTATATATGCATGTGTGCTTACATATATATATGGCAAATAGAACCAATGCCAAGGAGATAAATGATATAAAAGTATTTGCTACCATTATTGCTGACTAACAGCAAAGCTGAAGCAATGGCACTCTTGAAGAACATTAAAAAAGGAAAATGTAGGAGTGCCTGGATGGCTCAGTCGGTTAAGCATCCAACTCTTGATTTCAGTTCTGGTCATGATCTCAAGGTCGTAAGATCGAGCCTCAGGTCCAGCTCCATGGAGCCTGCTTGAATAAAGATACAAGAGGGCTGAAATTCTCACAACTTGAGATTCTCTAACTTTCTCTCTCTCTCTCTTTCTCTCTCTCTGCCTAAGAGAAATAAAAATAGAAAAAAGAAAGGAAAATGTATATACAATTCTATTTGCCAATTATTCCTCAATAAGCTAGGAGACAAAAAGAAAAGAAAATGCAACACCTCATCTTTGTTTCCCAGCTCTTCACCTAAACCCTGTCACAGAGTCCAAGGCCAGATGGCATTGTCCAATCTCTTATAATTTAGATATATATAATATGAAGAAAATAAAATTCACCCATCCTTAATCTCCACAAACTTTATTCTGCAGAATCTAGAACTCTAAATAACACATTAAGTAAAATAATACCTAATAAAATACCCAACACATATATGTATACTCTCCTGTATAACACACACACACACACACATACACACACACACACACGGATTCTTTATACTGAGATTACTATTTTTGGTTACTTTACTCTTTAACTTCAGGTTTATTTATTTGCAAATAAATTCTGCCTTATATTTGTGACCAGAAATAAGTTTTGTGGTTTTCAAAATAAGGATAAGTTTAGTACTTTTCTTATAACTGAACATTACCGAGCCCCCTTTGAGTGGGGAAGGCAGTATTAGCCAACAATGTAAAATACTGTCCAGAAAAATGATAGTCTGGGATGAACCAAATCTGAAAAAGACTAGTTATGGGGAATAAAACATTTGAGCAAGCAATCTTGCTCTTTCAACCCAGAGGGGAGATACTCAACTCAAACCTGCAGAGGGATGGCTTTGAAAGGCTTAGGGACTGGAGACACTTATTGAGTGCTGATGACAGATGACGCCACAAGCATTATATCTCCCTTAATCTCACCTCCACCTTGCAGGTAGCTGCAAGATTAGACCACCATCTTCCAAATAAAGAAACCAGGGTTCAAGGTCACACGGCCAGTCAGCAGCTGTGGTAGAAGGCCAACCACATTTCCTGGTTCTAAGTTAAATATTCTTTCACCATGCCACAGAAGCCCTCCCCTGTCTCTTGCCTTTCCTCAGCCCTCTTGTATTTTTATTCATTGCCTCTCCCAGGCCCCCCCTGCCAGCCCCGCCTTGCATGCTTTTTGGATGATGCCCCGTTTGCAATGACAAGTAAGTGGGGGTACAAAAGCCTCATATAGCTCCCACACAGAAGGCCTGACGAAGGTAGGGCCAGCGATGCCCGAACACGCCAGTATTGTCACAGACACGCAGCTGCAGACATGCACACCGCCTCTGCAGGGCTCATAAAGCAGCTCTCAGTGCCACTCAGCACCCTGTGTCGGCTGGCACCTGCGGCC
Organism: Panthera pardus; assembly: GCF_024362965.1. Lineage (NCBI taxonomy): Eukaryota > Metazoa > Chordata > Mammalia > Carnivora > Felidae > Panthera > Panthera pardus. The sequence continues at coordinate 121,400,817 of NW_026526810.1, read as the reverse complement.
AGCCACCGCACAGGAAGTCATTCTCTGCGGAGGCCAGGCAGGCCTGCCATGTGAGCAGAGAAGTGGCCACAGGAGCCCAGAGGAGAACGTCTGTCCTCTGTGGCTCTGGAGGGCATATTGTCATGTCCTGAAAGACAGGAAGGGAAGAAAGAGCTGCAGAAATGGCTAAGGAAGAACCTCCAAGCCTGACTGAGTCCAGTCACCCAACCTGGGCCCTCCGTGTCTACTCCTGCACACGAATACAGAAGGAACGCACGATTCACAAGGCCTTTCGTGGCTTTAATTGGCCTCCACATTTTTCTCTTTAAATGCTTCAGCACTTTCCTTTTTTTTTTTTTTTCCCATGTAACGGCTTCTGCTATTTAAACAAGGATATAAGTGCAGTGCTCCCAGTCAATACTGTACATCCTGGTACGTGCACATCCCATTCATAAAAGACATTTCCTAGTCCTGTGCAAATACTAATCAGCTCTTCCGTTTGGCGAGGCAAGTAGCTACGGAGCCCTAGTTCACTGTTGCTTAAATAGAGATTAAGAGGAGAGCAGATGAGTTGTGGAGCCTTCCCTAGACTGAAAGCTCCCAGGTTCTGGAGAATGGGGGAGCCCATATTCTCTGAGGGATAAATAAATAAATCCTATCACAGGGATAAAGACAGTCCAGTGCATCGCAGGAGCCAATCAATAACAAAACACCTCGGCCAATCACTGCCTATTCTTAAAACATCCTTCTAGCCATTGTCAGATTCTGATTAGCTTAAGAAAGGCCCCCTCCTCCTTTTTCCCCTTGATTTTCAGGAGGTTCCTGCATTCACTCCCTCCAGAGCACTGCAATCAGCATGCAGTGCTCCCGCCTGGTAAAGGAAGTTAGATTTTCATCTTTGCACAATGCCTGGAAGCAATACCCTTTAAGTGGACCTGCAGTCTGATCTTGACTTCATCCCGTAGGCGCTCTGGAGTGTGCTCGCAGCTTCTCCCTATGGCATCCACTGCCTTATTCTGGGTATATCTGGAGCTACTCCATTGCAAGTTTTCTGCTCCCAAAATTCATTGCTTTAACCCACATTTGACTTCTGCTCATGGTAAAGAGTGCCCATCAGTCACTCAATGGATTAATTCCTTGAGGCTACTATTTGGGAAATCTGTCCATTCCACTTTAGCCAACAGTGAGATTTTGAATGGGTCAAAAGTGTTTCCTTAATTTCTGATTTAACAAAACGGGTGCACTTTATATATATACATATATATATATATATAATATATATATATATATAATATATATATATTTCTCATTACCTCCACTACTTTAAGTATTATAGCACAGTACAAAAATTGTATAAATTAAAATTAATTTATCTTACAGAAACAAATTTTCCAGAAGTATTTATTTTTGGAAATGTTAGGAGAGGCAATCTCACTGTCAGGATTGGATCCGCCTCCCTCCCTCCCATAATTTTCAGCATCTTAACAGAGATTATTTCTCAATGAGTTTCTGCGTACAAGTCTTAGAGACCTAACCCTTCACAAGGACAATCTCACTCCTCACACAGGAATTTTCTCTAGGTTCTTTCCTCTCAGATGGCTTTCTAATTTTCGATAAGTGCAGGGGGCGGGGGTGGGCAGGAAGCTTAGCTTTCACCCACAACGTGGTTCGGTGAAACAATGAGCAATTTTTATTCTGAAAAAAATTATACAGAATATAGGAATACAGTAGAAATATACAACAAAAATTAACGTACGTCTAACATATACGGAACCCTACGAAATGACGTCCTTTTCCACAGTCACTACTTAACATCTCTCAACATTAGGTGCTTTCATCCTGAGTTGGTAATAAAAACGGCTAGACATACTGAGCACTTTCTTAGAGGACAAATCCGTGCACGAGTATCTCCTGTAATCCACACAACGACGGCATATGATCGAACTATCATCCCCTTTATACACATCATGGTAAGTCACTATGTTGTATCTATTGGGTGCCTAACTATGTGCCAGACACCTTATTCCAGATGTCTTCATTTAATCCGCACAGTAGCCTTATGAAGTCGGTTCTCTAGTTACTGCGATTATACCAATGAAGAAACTGAGCCCACAGCGGGTAAGCAACTTACCGAAGAGGAACACCAATAAATGTCAGAACTGCGACCCAGACTGGCCTGATTCTACACTTCATAGCCACTTGGCTCTACTGTCTCAAAAAAAAAAAAAACAAAAAACAAAAAACAAAAAAACAAACCCTAAGTACAAAGGAAAATCAATGAGTGGGGCTGAAAATGATCTCCCAGAGTAACTGGACAAATCATTTCTACTTCTTTCTTAGTTTCCCCAACTCAAGCTTTCTATCACTTTCATAGAGGCTCCTGAATTCAAACAAACCATGATTACCAACCCGCTCCCCCTCCCTCCACACACACATCATGTAATTGTAAGAATAGATTACATCAAACTAATGTTCATCTGGCTGCTGAACAGAATCATATCAAAACTCCATTCATTTTGCCTTACCACCAGCCTGCATATATAATAGGACCGGAGCATATCTTGCGCCTGGTATATCATACAGGGTATGGGGTGACAGCTGTTAGTAAGTAAATATCTTCCACTGTTAGAGGTACTGCTCACTATAAATATCCTCTCATTTAAACTTCCTAAGAACATTCCAGAAAGACTTCTTATGTACAGCTTTTAGAGACATGGAAACAGAGACTCAGAAAAAATTAATAGTCAAGTAAATATTTAAAATTAGCTCTTCCTCCAAAGCCTTTAATTTTTCCACTGACAAACTGCACTGATGATGCTCTCCATTTGCGAACCTCCAACAAAAGAACAGCCAGGGTAAAGTAGGAACACCACAAAAAGAGAACCGTGCCCCTCACTGTAGGGAAACACATACATTAATGCCAGATCGCATCCACGTTTGCAGGTACAGCTGTCATCCACAGCCCGGGCTTCATCCCTTCAAAGGCTATGACCCAAGCTGAAATGCGATGACAGAATCATTGTTGTCACACGTCCTAATTGTGGATAGAATAATATTCAGAAATAACACTGCAAAATAACCCCAAATATTAGATCTCTTTTTCATTCCGGTGAAATATGGCAAAGCAAATTTGGGCACTATCTTCATAGCCCCGAGAAATACACACACTTTTTTCCTGAATAAAGATAAATAACTTTATTATTAAAATCTATTTCTATAAATTTAAAAATAATAGATACCACATAGCAAACTTTATGGCTATTGCACAGGGAGAATTTAACCTCTTATTCCAGAAGAAAATGGAAATCGTCCAGTGCTAACGTGCTGCACTCATCACTATAGACGTCCATGAGGACTGGGGCTTTGAACCAAAGGAAGGGAACAACCATCAATTTGTTCCGAGAAGTGGAGACGTGGTAGAATTTTCTAAACTGCTTAAATTAGGGCTGAATGGTACAGTCAAACTATTGTTTTCCTTTCTTTGACCACTAAATATAGAGGCCAGTCTTCTCTGGGGTAGGTGGCATCCTGTAATGAGCCACGTGAAGCCTCGGGCTTGTCATTCAGAGCACTGCTTGCTCTGTTCTAGAATCCTGGAATACTCCATGACTGCCACAGCAGCCTCCGGACCGTCTCCAAACAAATGGGAAGCTCATTTGCATAAACCTCATTTCCATTTTATTCATCCTCTGCCCAAATCTAGATCAGGATATTTAATATCATCGCGCCGTGGGAGGTCACAGGAATTTAAAGGGCATCGTGGCCAACGATTAGAAAGCATACGTTCCAGAGTCGAGTGTCTATCTGAAATCAAAGCTGAAACAAGAGAAAGCCTGATGCCAGACACAGAGTAAGAAAAAAGGACCAACTAAAACATCAACAGGGAAGAAACTAGAACCATCCCTGTGTTCTTCTCTCTCTACAGATGAGCTAGAAAGCCACCGCTGAGGAAGTAGCTATGAGGCACACCGACAACTTCCCTTGCATTTCCATATTTAGTCTTTTTCTACTCCCTGATACCTAAGTAAAGACCCTGAGGAAAAGAAAGTGAAAAGGCAGGTGGTATTTTCAATGTTAAACATCCTCTAAACAGCAGAACTAAGATTGGAACACAGTAGTCCCTGGCTTGTGACTCCATTCCCTTCCCCCAGGGGATCTCCCTTCCGCTGACCTGTTGTTTTCTGACATTGCTCTTCATACAACAGGAATGTGTCCTAGGACGTGTAAACCAAAACCTCAGCGATTTACTCAGCGTTTGCGTGTTTTCTTCTCCTTGACCACTAAAAAGACGGAGACAAACGGTTACCTTCAACTCAACTCTCCTGAGGTTTATGAGCTAGATTTTGAGGTTTGTGTGTCAAGGTTATTTTCCAAGAACAAGTCGGCTCGATGTCACGGTAAACGTATGCGCACACACCACTCACGCACAAGGGTGCGTACGTGAACCTGAATTTCTTCAGCACGCGTGATCGCATCAGGAGGAGAAAACAAAATGACTTCTGGAAACTCTGCAGAAATCCTGCAACACCAACAGCACCTTCTCTGGCTCATTAATTCTGGCCTAAATTTGCTACTGTCAGGCAAATCAGGCACGCTGACCGGCAGACACCCACCTGCTATTAAGCTGAATGTGCCTGGCATCTTGACATTCTATTGACTCCATTCCAAGGCTTATGTAAAAAAGGCAGCTCAGAGTCCAAAAGGAATTTTAGCCACAAATACTTTGGGAGAAATCCAAACAACTAAAAACAGAAAGAAAGACAAGATGCACATCTGAGTGACACAACTGAGACAACCAAAGCAGTCTATACTGAGTGTTCAAGGACAAATCTACAAATGACCCAAGCACCCCCTTTTGAGAACTACTCATGTAAAGAAATTCCAATAGCCTAGGCATCGAATGACCACTCCCCTCATCTGGATTATTGGCATATATCCTCCCAAGAGTATTCGTTATTATTCCAATGGTGTTGCTTTTAAGGAAGACCCTGTCAGTTCTTGCCCTCTAGATCTCTATACAGATTCAGTAAAAACTCGCTGCACTGTAAACATGGTCCCGATAATGACAAGGGATTCAGGTTCTTGAGTAGTTACGATAAACCAGAAACTATGCAAAGGGCTTTAAAAGACTGTGTCCTTTAATCTTCCAAACAGCCCTATGAGCCAAGAGTTTGATTTCCATTTTACAGATACAGAATACTGAGGTTCTGAGAGGTAAAGCAGTTTTCTCCAGGTAGCTGGAAAATGAGATACTAGGGAAGAGAGAGCATCAGAATGCAGTTATAAATTTCCTGAAACGTCCCAACCCTTAGCCACCCCCTACCCCCAATAATTCAAGCATAAATAAAAGAAGTATACACCCAATTTCCTAATCCTGGCACTGATGGCTTTGGTGGCAGCTGCTTGTCACCATCAGCTATGCATAAACAGGATGGCCCTGGGTGTGTTCTTTAAAACCAGACCAACTCTCTCTTACTTTCATCCAGAGAAGGCAAACATTTCAAAATCAAAATCATATATACATTAAAAAAGAGAGAGGGAAGGAGAAACCTGTAAGCCCACCAGGCAGCATGAATTTCAGCTGGCTCCCACTCCTCCCCTCTGGCTTCTCACTCCCACCAACCACTGCACTTCAAAGAGGGCTCTGAGAGGAAGGGGGGCATGAGACCCATCGGGGCCATCTGGAAGAAGGCTCTTCTGCTAAGGGAGACTAGAATACGAGTGGAGATTCACTGCAGATGCCAGTCAACTCAAATAAAGAATTCAAAATGCTTTCCAAAAGCTGATTCCTATCAGAGCTTCTGGGAGGACCAGAAGATGGAAGGTTTTTCAACCAGAAGTGATGTGTTTCTGCTGCACAGATATTTCCCAGGTTTATAAGATGGTTCCAGGTTTTGAAGTGCCCGTGTGGGTTGAAGGAGCATAGACAGCCATCTAGATTTCAGTTAGACTCAGCTTACCCCTTTTACCACCTGACAGGGGTGTTTCACCCTCCAACAGAGCTATCTGTGACTTTGTATGAGTCTACAATTGGAAGGAATACTCTTCTTATAAAAGTGTTCCTACATTGAGCTACATAAAGCCAATACATGAAATAACCAAAAACCAAGGTTTGTTAGCATTCCCCAACCCTCAGCTTCCCTACTCTGCTATGGCCTCTATTTTCTTGGGCAGCGTCAGCCCTAGGTAGGAGGCCAATGCATCCTTCCCACCACTTGGCCTCTGATTTGCAAGGTGACTTCTTAGAGACAGCCACTTGGCCATGGATTCTTGGTTTATCATCCATCAGTTAGCATTGCTACTGCTGCCATTATTATTCAAAATGGTTATATAAAGATGTTCTCATCTGATAATGATCTTTGCAATATGTTTTTATGCCACCTAGTCAACAAAGTGCCCCTGTGATTTTTGTGTTGGCACGAGTCGGCAAAAGTGCCACTCTGGAATGTTTAGCGGCTTTCTGAATGGTTATACGTAGAAATAGAGAAAAAAAAAGGGAGGGGGGTCTATGTATTAAAAACAACAACAGACTGGATGTCCTTTTGTGCATGGTTGACAATAAAAAGAGCAGCACCCCAGGCAATATTAAAAATATCTGGCTCTTTCCTCCTCAACTCAGAGCTTGACAAACTCTGTAAAGGCAGTGATTGTTGTTTGCTGAATAAAGTCCCAAGTCTGTCCTTGACCTTCTGGCTCAAGTCCTATCCACAGTAGAGGAAGCAGAACACACATATCGAAGGCAGGGCATGGTCCTCGGAGGCTAAGAAGATGACCAACAACGAGCATAGTGCCTAGAAAGCAGAATATCCAAGGGGGTCACGGATGCAGGGAATTAATAAAAATCCATGCACCTCCTTTTAATGATAGCAGCACTAGGCTAGTAACTAGAATTCTCCTCCTCATGATGCACTCACCTCTCCTTAATGTCAACAGGAGTTCTGTAACAGCACTGCAGGAGAAAATGGATTCATACGTCATTTAAAATGAATCATTTCCCTTCCTATCCTCCATTTTTATACATACTGACAAAATACAAAAATAAATTTTAAAAAATTGATTCAGCTTTGTAGTTTTCTACTCCAACAGCAAATGCAAGCATCAGAATGATACGATTTGAAAGCCTTTGAATAATTATTTAAATGGGGTCACCCACAATGGAATCCCACGAGCTTCAGATTTGCCAACCCAAAATGAAAAATACAAGTGGCAATCCATTACAAGGTGAGTCAATTTGGAGGCACCCATCTTCTCTTCCTTGTTTATTGTGAGATTTGAAATTCCATTTTGTTTTAACAAGGGTGGCAGAGTTCGCTGACCAATGGCCGGAGCTACACTTAGAGGAGTAATAATATTTAAGATCATGGGCAGAACTGGCTTTTCACTTTTTCTAAACAGAAATACAAACCATGTGCTCATCATGACTTTCATATCAAGGACTTGGGCTGGCCATCAGAATGTTTGCTCCCTTCTTAGCACAGTAGATGAATGCTCTTGGGGATCTGGAATGCCTCCAAGGTGTATCTATAATGCCCTTTCTCCAATGTAATGGAATATATCTACCATCAAGCAAGTAATTGGTTTTAATATGAAGAGCTCTAAATCTGAATGAGTTTGTTAACAAAAAAAGACAATGTATTGTTAAGTTACCCCCAAAAGGTACAAGCAGTTTGTACTGCCATTGCTATAAAAATTATATGCTCAGAAATCAGAAAACACAATTTTTGGCTTTCCTTGAAAGAATGCTAGAGGCAATATGTTGATTATTTTTCAAAGGAGGGAAAGAAGGTGTTGAAAGCTCTTCCCAACATGTAAAGTTCTGAGTTTGCAAGCACCAAACACAAAATAATGATAATGTTTTAGCACTTTATAAATTTAAGTTACTCTGTCTACCCTTTGGAGACAGTAAATACTTTTAGACAAAGTACAACGTCCCTGCCTCTATGCCCAAATAGAGGAAAACAGGCAAATACTTTAAAGCATCAGAAGATAACCATGGTGATGAAAATACGTAGCTCTTGTCCTGAAAGGAAAATAGGAAAACACATGTAATTAAAAAAAAAATAGCAGTGAATCTGAAGGAAACCCAAATAACTGCGGGTTTGGTCATGAGTTTCTGAGACTGCTTCTGATGACCTGAATTTCAAATACGACACAAATTGTGAGGAGAGAAAGATCATTTTATCTCTGTTGGTCACTGGTGAACTCAATAGTAGGTTATTAATCAGAGAGAGTGCAGACAATAAATAAGCAAGGTTGTGAATAATCTCTTAAAGAGTTAACGCAATAAGTATCCTAGAATATACCCTCCCAAATGGAGTTTTACAGGCAGGAGGGAATTAAGGTTTACTGAACTCCTTAAAAAGCCATGTCTCTCCCAGACATTGTGCTAAGCACTTAACATATATTACTTGCTTTAATCTTCTGGATAGCCCAGCCAAGAAGGTAGTATTATCACTTCTTTACAGATCAACAATTTGACACTCGGAAGCCAAGGCACTGAATGGGGGAACTACGACTGGAAGGGGGCTGAGGTAGAACAAAGGCAGGCCCCCATTCTGTCTCCTCTCGTGCACACGCTCACTGTCTGCACCTCCCAGAGGGGCTGGACATTGCTGCCTCTGGCCTCTTCATTAATGCTTTGCCCCACAGGGAGAAGGACAGTCCGAGGCATGGTTTTCAACACTTGCTGTAAGCAATGTTGGTTGGGGGACTTGGGAATCCAAACTGCTCCTCTCTCATTACTACCGTTAGCTGCCCTTTGCATGAGAGTGCCACTGGGGAGGCCGATGTGCCTGTCCCAAAGCAGAGAACTATCTCATTTCTCTAGTTCCAACCTAACTTAAAAAAAAAAAAAAAAAAAAGTGAGTCAATTTGGAGGCATTCATCTTTTCTTCCTTGAACTGCAGGACCCCTTAATCCATTCTAAAACAATGTTTTGAGGGGGAGACAGGGGTACTGATAGGTATTTTTTGAGTTTGAAGATCTAATCAAATTATCAACAGCCCCAGAAAATGAGAAATAGGGTTGCAGGTCACAAAGTCCCTTGTCCCACCCACCTGCACTCCATTCAAAGGCATCTGGAAGTATCAGATATACACATTCAATATTTACCTGCAATATAACATCGGGCCCTTTTCACACACAAGGACTTGGGGGGGAAGATTTGGGTTCAGGTTTCGAGATCTCGGTGACATGGGAAAAGCTCAGGAGCAACGCTTGGGAATAACTTTCAGGGTGATAATCAGGTTGGGTCCGAGCAGCTGAACTATTTCCTTGGTAATCACAACCACCTAGTACAGACTCTGTGCGAGTCTCTGTCATCTTCACAAGACAAGTGTGTCCATTAAGTGCATGGAAAACCACGCCCGATAATTTATTAAATAAAAACCAAAATGAAAATATTTGCTTACCCAATGACTACAGGCCTTTCCTGCTGAGTCAGTCTATAATAAGGGTGGGCGGTACCCAGAGATCAATTTCAACCTAAATGAATCCTAGTGGTGTTGGCAATGACCCGGTCTCCTCTCGAATGATGGCCGATGCCTTTGTTGCCTATCGTAAACAGCATGTCCTGGGTAAAATTTTTTTCCAAAAGAGACTAAAGAGATGCAACTCAATGACAGAGGAAAATATTCCATTTGGAAGAATAACTATTTGGGAAGACAACAAATTAGTCAACAGGGAACTCTTAGGTTCCTCATAAGCCTCACATCAAAATAGAGCTCCGTGATTTAGGGAGAAGGTGGTTGGTACCCACATGAGAAGCACTGGAACAAATTTCCACATGAAGTGATGGCTTAATAGGAGCCATGTGGCTAAATTCCCCTGCACTCTAAAAAAAAAAAAAAAAACCTCCAATTTATTTAAGAAATAAAAGTGAATTCAACAATGGCAAAATGCAGCATAAAGGCAAAGAAAGGAATAAAAGATAAAAAAGGCATCTTCAAATTTCTTTCTAATATAACGCTCTCAAAAGGATCAAGATACAAGTTAACAGACAGTACCAAAGTCTCCACATAGCCTTTTTGTGTCAGGATCCTTTCTGACTTCCTAGTATTAACACTTGTGAAACACCCAAGTGTTAGGTTTCTGTCACATGAAAGGCTGCCAGGTAAAATAAAATAAGATACAAACAGAGCATAGGACACGTGTATGCAATTTTATATATGCATATATTTATACATATACATTCACTGTTTATCAAAACTTTGAATTTAATTGGGCAGGCTGTATTTTTATGTATCGAATCTATTAGGCTTATGATCAGTCAAGACCTAATTTTGAATGAACTATTTTTGAACCGGTGAATGGTGCAAATCATTACCATGCCTTGTGATTTCCTAAGAAGGCCTTCGAAAATGCTGACTCCTGAGACTCCCTTACAGATTATTTCCCCTATGGGACAAACAGCACTGTGTTTACCTGCTTGTGGGAGAGTCTGGATACACACATATTTGAGAAAGACTGTTTTAACCCAGACTAATAAAAGGAAATGAGGAAGACACAGTAAGTTTGATTTCTCTGATGGCTCAAATCACTCCATTAAGCCTTTAGAGGGGGGTCAGATGTCTGAAATCTTAAGTGTTAATGTGAGAATGTCCAAAGGAGATCATGTATACCCAAATACTGGTTAATGAAATATTATCATGGACCACTTCTTCACTACTCAGAGGAAGATGCTGAGGGAAAAATCACTCACTCAAAATTCGCGATCCGGAATCACGGCCGAGAATAGCATCTCTGACACCTAATGCCAGAACTCACCCCATGCTGTCATTTCTAAACAATTCTTCCTTACATCCTGGCTTGAACAGCTGAAAGAGTTGGCACACCCAACAGAAGGAGCTGAGACATTTTTCTATCCTTAGCTAATGTGTAAACTCCTTAGCTACAAAGTAAGTGTCCAATCACAATATAGCATAAAGAAATCCACATTTGAATCAGGAATTATCTCAACAGATGTAAGCTGTTTCTTCATTGTATCGGTAAATGTTAACATAGCATTAAAAGTGAGTAAAGAAAAATCTAATTGCACTTTACTGAATATAAAACTCAATTACTTTTTGCTTCCAAGGATATGGGGTGTGTGTGTGTGCGTGATGCATGCGTGCATGCGTGTATATTGCATCTGTGGTAGAAATGAGGGAGGAGAAAGTGTTTCCTTCTCTTGCTGTCAGCAGACTTTCTTCTCTGTGATATTCTAACCATTTAATGTAACTCCTCCATTTACAATTTAGCCCTCCATTTAAAATCGATGAGAATTTGCCTTCCATGGACTATATCTGACAATTCTAGGTTGCTAACTCTGAACTTCAAATGTCCAAAGGCATGGATCAGCCATGAGAAGATTTTAACATAGAAAGTATGTCTAATCAGTTGTAAGAGTGGCCAAGAACTGGAGAGTTAAAACTGAAGCATGGTCTATAGTTAATAGAACTTCAGTAGAGTGGAAAGTAGCGATAAAGACTCTCTTGAGGGTTGCTCAGACCTCTGTTTAAATCCAAGTTCTACCTTGACTGCCCATGAGATCTGGGGCAGGTTATTCAAACCCTCTGAGCCCCTTAGTCATTGGCAAAATGTAAATATCAGCATGTAATTACAAAAACTACCATGAGGATGAAATAAATCAGTATGTGTGAAGTACCTACCACATGGAAGGCCACACGGCTCACTAAATGGTAAGAATGAGAAGCAAGAGCGTGTGTTCCTCTGGGCCCATTGGGTCGCCATGTATTTGCTAGTGCAGTAAAAGCTTTGCGAGCATAATTCATTCTGGAGACACGCTTGTAATCCAAAGCACTTGTATATCAAAGCGAATTTCCCCAAAAGAAATAATGGAAACTCAGATGATTCGTTCCGCAACCCAAAAATATTCATATAAAAATAATTACAATACTGCAGTATAGTACAAAATAATAAAGAAAATGCAAAATATAAAGAAAAATAAACAAATTAATCTGCATTTATCTTTGAAAGCCTTCATGGCTGGTGTGAGGGTGACGAGAGAGCAGTGTTATTGTGTAGGACGACTTTCACTATCACTAGTAGAATCATTGTTATCTATTGGCTCAATGGAATCTTTTTCCGCATGGGGGTCACTTTATACACTGGCATGGATGTTGACTACAGTACAGTATTAATAAACTTGCCAAGTACTGTATTTAATGTAATTGGCAATAAAGCAGCAGAGGAGAGGGTCTATATCTGCAGGTAGCCTGACCTAGAATGAAGCTAAGCATTCCTAAGCTTACTCTTGAATGGAAAAGCAAAGGACTGTCCATAGGTACTTTGAAGTGACATAAAATACACTAGTGCCAGTTGGGGGCACCTTCCCACGTTCTGAAAAGTCACTGGTTTCTGCCAAACACTGTGGCCTAGACCGAGCATCCAAGTATGGGAGACAATCAACCACAATCCCGCAGTGAGAGAGAGAGAAAAAACATTGGCTCAGTTGTGACCATGTGATGTTCGGCATCATGTACTACTCATATTGCAAGACATTGCTCATTTATCAAGCTAAATTTTATTAGAAATGTTTGCTCGTCTTACGGAATATTCCCGGAACAAGTTACTCACAATCCAAGGTTTTACTGTTCTTAGTTTTGAACTAACTCTGTACCTAGCTAAGTGGAGGACAAATGAGCAGGAAAAGAATATCAAGGCCTACTTACTGTCTGCATATAATTGTCTTATAATCAATTAGCCAATACATGCTTGATAACCCCTGCCATGAATATTGGACCTGATTAATTAATGATGATAATACAAAAAATTCTAAGACATATTGCCCTGCTCTCGATGTCTTGGTTAAGGAGATAACTGTACCTGCTTGAGAAGTTAATGAAAATAACAGCAAAATAACTACAACAAAAGGACAACATAAAAGTAAAAATGGCAGTTGATGGATAGCTGATGAATTATGAGAGAAGTTGTATAACTGATAACACCTATGAGCTCCAAGGAAAAGGGAACCACCATGAGTTGAAGAAACCCCAGGAGTTCATCATGAAGATAAGCCACTTGAGATTCACTCTGAAGCGACGTGGGACTTAAATAAGCAGAGAAGAGAAAATCCTAGGTTTCTGATACAAGTAAAGCTGCAAAAAAGAGAAAACACAGGGCCCAGTGATGACTTCTAGAAAGATAGTACATTACCCATGTCATTATAGCACTGAATGCTTGGCACAAAAGACGAACCATTGCTATTGCTATTTATTTTTGAAAGAGACACAGTGCAAGCAGGGGAGGGGCAGGGAGAGGGAGAGAGAGAATCCCAAGCAGACCCCACACTGTCAGTGCAAAGCTCCATGCTGGGCTCGAATTCAAGAACCATTAGATCATGACCTGAGCCAAAACCAAGGTCAGACGCTTAATCGACTGAGCCACCCAGGCACCCTATGACCATGGCTATTTAGGCCCATGGTTCTCAAGATTTTATTGTTTGGCTCACTACCATACCACCGTCAGATAATAACAGAGATCATTTTCAAGATGCCACCCAAAAATATACTTTACAATGATTGTAAAGTATATATAATCTTAGTAAGTTGGCATTAATGCCTCCCTCCCCAACACACACACACACACACACACACACACACACACACACACACACACATTTCCGTTTCACTGACTATAAAACAATGGTGTCTCTTGACAAATGGTTTATACCATGGGAAACAGGGGCCATTAACAGCTTTGGCAAGCCCAATCAAGACACATTTGATAAAGAAAGAAGGTGCTAACTGTATTCTTCAGACGTGAAATGCAGAGTCAGAGAAGGAGAGTCCCACTATAGTTCTGTCTCAGTGGACTTGCCTCAGCCCACCTTGCTACTCTGCTATCTTATTACTCACGTCCCATTCCACCATGGTAAGAAAGTTACTGAAGTACCAGACAAATAATGGTTATCTTTGATTCCCTTCTTTGGCATCAATCTTTAGACAGGATTTGGACATGTCAGTGAAAGGGAAGAGCTCAGAGTCTAGACAAACTATTTTCCTTTGTTATACCCACATTAACCAGCCCACCCATTGGATTATACTCTTAAACTGCCAGTTAGGCACCATTAAATGAAAATGTCACAATATGCACTCTCTGCTCACCTAATAATGTAATATTCTCCCTATCCCATAACATTCTTTATGTTTCTAGTTTGCTAACGTTTCTGAAACTAATACACAAGAGTGTGATGATTTCCATTTAAAGAGATTTTAGAATATTAAAAAATATTACAGCAGATCCAAATATAAAAACGTTATGGCCAACCCTAAGCCAACACCATGGTAGACTCTTAAAATGATGTACTCTTTTGGAGAAAAAAAACATTAGCAGATAGCGTCCCATACTGAAATAAAGTATATCTTTTAAACCACTCAAGCTTGAGCAAAACAGATGAAGAAAATCTCTGGGTTCCAAATCCTTATGAATGTCACCAGGCCCCATTACTGCCTCACAATCACACAAAGACAATACCACCGAGAAACCTAAACGGACACTTTCTCTAGAGACAGGTCTTACACACTTGAGGAAACAATGCTTTAAAACCTAAACTCTTAATTCAGTATACAGTGTACTGAAGAAAAAAAAAAGTAAAACGGGATATATTAAGTTACCAGAGTTGTTCTCAAAGAAATAATGAGAATTTAAGGGAAAACACAAACAGAAAGAATTCATTAAAACCATACACTCCACTCTTTAGTCCTTCATTAAGTGTACAAATTAAAGCCCATCTATGCAGTGTTTTAAAAAATAATTGACCTCTAAATGTGAATTCATTTAGCTGCTTCCAATACTGTGGTCAGGTTGAGGTAAGGAAGTACAACTATGAATCCTAATGGCTAAAACAAAAAAAAAAGGAGTTGAATCATTGTATGTTCAATTTTCATATCTACTGAGTTATTTAGAACATCCTCACATAGATTCTAATCTAGAGTTGAAACTTGAAACCCATGAAAACCAAGGGCTTTCACCTTTAATGGTCAATGCAAACTTGGCAAAAGAACAAGAGAACATCTTTAAAGGAGCCAAGGTCTAATTTACGTGTCCAAGTGGCAACTTCCCCCTCTTGGGTGATGGCTGTCAATACCAGAAGCCAGAGAAGGGGGATGGTAGAGACAAAGAGTGCTATTTTGTGTAAAGGCAGCTTGTCAGTTTCTGTTCTTGGATGTTTTTCTTACGTTGAAATATGATAAGCCCATTCGGAGAAAGCCTGTTTAGAGAATACTGTGGCAGATGAAATGGACATACCAACATCTTATAAAAGCCGCTAAGATTCACTGTCACATTTAATGAGCATGATCCCAAAATTGAACCGACCAAAACTTTTAGGAGAAAACATCTTGGTAATGGCAGCATTTGTGATCATTTTTATTGCTAATGTAAAATCCCTCCAAAAGCACCGAAAGAGAATGTTTTAATACCATTACTTCAGGATTGGTATTCTGCCATTGGCTCATCAGTGTTTAGCAAGATAAATGTATTTTTCGGTAGCTCTGATAAAAAAACAAAACAAGCCATGGTGACCAGAGGGCTTGGGGACAAAATAAGCTTCGTCTGAAATTCTTAAAATACATTTCTTACTGTGAGTGTCTGCAGACTTTTATTAGAACTCTAAAGGACTCACAGGGTCCTGGCTCCTAATGTTTCCTTGTCTCTAATGTTCATCCCTACGGGCCAAGTTGAATGCATCCCAGTGTGGTATTTGGTGCAGGAAATGATCTCTTGCCCAAACCGTCCTTGCCCTGCCCTGGTTCCATGGTCCCAGCCCAGAGAACTCCACACTGGGTTCCACACTCCCACTTGGAGAAAGTATCCTGCTATCATGTTCTGGTCAGCCCAGGGAACCAGAGGAGCTCAAATTTCCCCTTTACTCCATCCCAGACTGGAAGAAGGAAACCTGTATCGACACTGGTAGCCTTAACAATACATGGTCAGCTGCCAAGAATCTGTGGCAATGACAGAGCTGCTTTGAGCAGACAGGGTTCTTTTCTTTCTAGAAATCCTAAAGAAGTGCTCAAAAGCAAAATGGTAATCACCAGTAGAGGCTAAAGTGCCCTCTTTTTTCCCCAAAGAGTCTTCGCTACTTTGCTACAGTGCCCCAAAAGTCCATCATCATGCAGTCCTTCTTTTTCAGGGAAGGAGTGTAGTTGCCAGTAAATTACTGTTAAAATGTTAACTATTGGGGCGCCTGGGTGGCTCAGTCAATTAAGTGTCCGACTTCAGCTCGGGTCATGATCTCTTGCTTTCCATGTGTTCAAGCCCCGCATCAGGCTCTGTGCTGACAGCTCGGAGCCTGGAACCTGCTTCAGATTCTGTGTCTCCCTCTCTCTCTGGCCCTCCCTTTCTCACACTCTGTCTCTCTCTCTCTCTCTCAAAAATGAATAAATGCTAAAAAATATTTAAATGCTAACTATTTATCATGAAAGGGTTAACTGATCAGTTAGTATGATAGTTGGAATTTCTGAGATAAAAGAGAGACTGACCTACAAATCTTTAAGAGAATGAGAGGCAGAGAGAAGTGGCTAATATATGCCAGGCATATACATACCATGTCCATTAACCTCCGAAGTCAGTAAAGCCTGCACCATTTTACAGATCAGGAAACTGAGTTTCAAAAGATTACGTAACTGACAAGAGAAAGGTAAGGATCCCAAGAATAGGAGGAGAGAGTAGGCAAGGTGGGGTTCCACAGTGAGGTGTCCTCATTATGGCGAGGTGCGGGAGGCAGGATTGGGACACCTGGTTCCCAGATGAGGTTCATGGAAATAAAGAAAAGACAAAAACCAAACCAAAACAAAAAAACCCAAAAAACAAACAACAGCAAAACAAAACAAAACCAACAGCTGGTTAACCGACTGTGATGCTCAACCACCATTTTTGTACCCCTCTGGTCCAGACATGCTCCAAGCTCCCCGAATATGAGCACATTTCTTAAGGAAAATCCCCCTTTACATTATATAACACAAAGAAAGTTAAATTCGTTTGGAGATATACCTAGCAATGACCATTATCTTGGTGTATTAGTGCCTCACACATGGTAATTAAGGTTTTCCAATCATCTTTTAATTTCAGTGAACACTGAAGAACACTGTAAGAATTATTCTTACAATAATTCTTTTGATTGCCCAAGCAGGGCAGAGACATTCCTACTGAGTGAGAAACTGAGTGACTAGCCTACGACAGAACTAGAACAAAGCCACGTGTCTTACCTCAAAGGTCCGTGTTCTTACCCTGGCACTTCCTTCCCCCAACTCAACATGCTTCTGCTTTTACTATCTTCTCTTCATTTGTCCCATTATGAAACAAGAAAGAAGCCAAATTCTCAAGAGATCAACCACAAGGAGAACAGGGGTAATTTCGAAATAAGTTGTCAGACTCCTCACTTAGTGGCTCTGTACAAGCCTTCTGTGACTCACCTGCTGGGAGAAGGGTAACCCATGCTGTTCATAGAAGTTAAGCAAGATAAACATTCCTCTGATCTCTACAGGAAAGTAAAATTCACTTATCAAGTTACTTACTCTGTTCTAGGCTCCATTCTAGGCCCTGTGCAGATACTAACTCATTCAATCCTTACAACCTCGCAACAGGAGTACATATGTAATTATGTGCGTTGTACCCAAGAGACTGAGGCAGAGTGGTAAAGGAACTTGTCCAGTCTCCTACGTAAGAAAATGGCAGAGTTGAGGTCTGAGTCCAGACTATCTGGCTCCAGAATCCACGCTCTCAATCCATACAATATAGCAATAGGGCAAAAACACACAATGTATAAAGACAGTCCCCGCTTTCCTAGAAAGCGCCATTTTGGACTAGTGGGAAAAGTCTGGAAGGAAGCTTAGAGGTTCTAAATACTTTTGGAGTTTCTATTATATGCAGGCACCAAGCTAGTGATGGGAATACTGTGTTCACAACAGTGCCCGGGTGCCTACAGTGTTCTGCGTGGACATGTCAATGTAGCAGCTGAACCGGATGGTTCTAACCACTTCTGTAAAGCTCGAATCCACAGTCCTGCTCCCAATTTAGGGCTGTGTTAGCGCACACATCTTTCCTGGCCCAGCTGCCTTGGGGAAGAAAGAAAAAAGACTCCTGAGCACAGGTCTCATCACATTTTTCATTTAAATATGTTCCAATCGATGTGTCCTTCCTCGAACTCTCAATGACACTGGTTGAATCACAAGAAATTCTGTGTAACCGGTGGAAACTATTTTCATTACTTTTTAGTCACAACACAAATATTATACTGTTTGAAAGTTTTCCACTGTATTACCCTTCATCTGGCAGAAACAGACTGTTTTCTTCATCATGACTAATTCACAAATGACCAAACCGAAAAGTAGTTATGCTTGCTTCACTCCTCAGAAGCTGATACAGGGGAGGGATATGTTTCTTTTTATTCATGCCAAATATTTGATAGGACCCAACACTGAGATTATTTTTCAGCCACCAGATGACATTTTCTTTCCCTTCAACTAGGCCAGGAATATAAATCCTGTGTATTCTACCAAAAGTATTTGGATCAACTACTAAGTAATACCAAACACTGCATTTTCCAAAATGCTGTCACCTGAATAGAAGCCGAGATTCCTATCCTTCTTAAGCACGTGCACACACGCGCACGGGCGCGTGCACACACACACACACACACACACACACACACACACTCTTTGAGTGGTAAGAATGGCTCCTTTAGGATTAGCCTTGAAAATTTACCAAGTGTTATCTTACAGGTTGAAAAAATCAAGATGATCCCCTGGATTCCTTGACAAAGCCATTTTATTCTTAGAGGGCAAAGTCTGATTCCAGTCTTGAATGCAATAATAATCTGTTACTTTGATCTCTCAATGAAAGTTTCCCTTGTAAATTTCTACAATTAGACCCAGCCATCATCCAGTGAATACCATCTGCCCTGACCCATGAACGCGTGGCTCACCATGGTACTTCAGTCCACAACACTGACCTTTCCCCCACGTTAACACATCTAGAAACTATTGCTGGCTCATGTGCTCTCTTTAAGGCCTTCAACCAGAGAGAATTAGGCAAGTGCCAATATGAAAGAGAATCTCTATCCAGTTAGACCGTACCTTGTCCTCCAGTCCCCACTGTATGAATAATCGGGATAATTCATCAGAAAACTACTGGCATAGTAGCATTTGTAAATGTCTCTGCTTTTGTGGTTTTTCTACACTAGGTCACCTGTCAGCGTGGCCTAGATTTGCCAGAGGGCCAAGACCCATTTTTCTTATTCTAATGGTTGGAGGTTGGGGGCAATCTTATAAAAATTGCAAAATTGCATTTTGCTTATTCTCATCCTCTATTAAAAGCACTCCACAAGCAGTGACTTTTTTCCCCCTAAGATCTGGCCTGTTGGTTGGCATTTTGTAATAAATTCCATTACAGGTTCTAAACCTTCCCAAGGACCCATGAATTCAATAGGTACGCATACATCAGTGTGATGTCAAGCACATTTTCCCTCATGACTTGCAACAGTTCTTTCAATGTAGGAGTCTTTTTTATGCGATTTCCAAGTGTCTTTTAAGCATGACAACCTAAAATAGCAACTCTTTTTAAAAGCTAACAACCTGTATTTTGAAACCAATAACCTGACCACAGGAACTCTCAAGCATATACCTCTTAATAAATCCCCATGGATTTGGTTCCTCAAATATTTGAACATTTAGAAAAATAAATAAACTTGGTCATTAGTCATGCAGGTACTGGAGAGCTGGTAATATTCCTACTAATAAGATTAAGAAACTAGTGGGGTTCCAGATGCTACAAAATATTCTGGATAGCTCCATAAACGTCATCATTTTTACACCCAGCCCATTAAAACAACTACAGTATCTAGTTGTCTCATATCCACATCGTAACTTAAAATGAATGTGACAGATTTCTTATGAGAAAAGTAACAGCACACAAGAGATATCATGACAAAAGCTATTTTTATGACTCCATACATACTGAAGATATTAATATCACTCTTCCTATGCAAAAACAATATATGACACCCCAGACTGCATGTCATTTGGACCAGGAAGATTGTCATTATCCTTATCCTGCCTAACCCCCCAAAAAATAAAACCCAGAAACAAACCAAAAAGGAAATTCTTAACGTAAGATATTTCATTCACATTTTCCTAAGATCCTTTAAAGGAATAGAAATGACAGACACGTAAGACTCATTTAAAATAAAACTCTAGGGGCGCCTGGGTGGCTCAGTCGGTTAAGCATCCGACTTCAGCTCAGGTCACGATCTCACGGTCCGTGAGTTCGAGCCCTGCGTCAGGCTCTGGGCTGATGGCTCGGAGACTGGAGCCTGCTTCCGATTCTGTGTCTCCCTCTCTCTCTGCCCCTCCCCCATTCATGCTCTGTCTCTCTCTGTCCCAAAAATAAATAAACGTTAAAAAAAAATTAAAAATAAATAAATAAATAAAATAAAACTCTAAGCCTGCTTTGGATTCTGTGTCTCCCTCTCTCTTTGCCCCTCCCCCAGGCACATTCTGTCTCTCTCTCTCTCTCTCTCTCTCTCTCTCTCAAAAATAAATAAACATAAACAAAATAAAAAAAAAAAACAATATAACTCTAGAGTGACACCTGTCTGGCTCAGTCAGTAGATCGTGCAATTTTTTATCAGGATAGTGAGTTTGAGCCCCATGTTGGGGGTAGAGTTTTTAAAAACAAACAACAAACAAACAAAAAACTCTAGGATTTCTATGGCTTTGTACCTTGACTTTTGTATATAGTATCCTATCAATTCTGTTTCTACAATCGGTATAGTTCGTAACTCTACTACTTTTTTCTTGCTGTCATAGAAACAGGAGGGCAGACATAAGATAAAACCAGTGATCGCATGATGAATTTCCTATCTCTTTCTTACTATGAAATGACCAATACAGATTCAACAGCTTTCCTTTTAATATTATATAAATTAGGTGGAACTCCATCAATTCAGGAGTTTGAAAATTCTCCTTAATATTGAGGAAGCAATACTTGAAAATCTTCAAGGCTTGATTGAATTATAAAATTAATTGTTTGCTTTTTGGCAAGGCCAAGATTACATATGCGAAATAACTCACAGTTATACAGGATATATGAGACAGTAAATTAGTGAACCAAAGGAAATAGGTTTAAATTGGGTATTACTATACAAACCTCTTATGACAAGACAGGCCACATGAAACATGGCTTAATGCATGAACTATCCAGTAGAATCAGAATAATAATCACCACTAGGACTCGCACATGAATAGTACTCTTCTACTTACAAATCACTTTTAGATACAGTCTTACATCTGATCACTACAAAAAAACAAGTCCTTTGAAATCAGCACTATTATAATCCTCACCATACAGATGAAGAAGCGGGTCTGCAGGACGATGCAGAGCTGAAGGGTTTAAGAGCCATTATATTAAATTACATATCCTTTGTTTCAATCATGATAGGTAGAGTCATATTTTTCTGTAATAATGTCACCTATGTCTACAAAAGACATAGAAAATGGTTTTCTACCGTCTACAAAATACATACAAAAGTGACAGAACCTTATTTCCAAATACTTTATTTCTGTATTATCTGTGAGTCCAATGGCACACTCAGAAAATCAGCTCTTTTTGCCAAAGACAAAATATCTTCACATAGATCCTCCATAAATGCATTTGGAGTGGTCTTGGTTGACCCAGTGGAGATGTGACGATTTAGGCTTTTCATTACCTAAATATGTTTCCAGTTCAGGTTGTTAGTGATGGATATTGTTGGTTCCATTTTTGATTATCTTCTATCTTTCTAAGATAACCCATTTGTATTAAATGAGGGAAACCAGTGTTACTTCTAACATTTACAAATTGCTACTCACCGTAAGAGTTTAAAAACTTCAATGAAGTTTCTAAACCTATCCATCCAACTCAAGTTATGCATAGTCATTGGCCAAATCTATTCAGTGAGTGAGACATGGGGGAAAAAAAATGCCAGTTGGCTACAATATTCTCCACGTATGGGCAGAGAAGAGTAGGTGTAGCCATGTGTCACTTTGGTTTTCTGCCATGTAAATATTGAAAACAGATCCACTGAACAGCAGACCCTCCCGCCTATCCTTTACTTGCTTTGATAAAGATCCTCTTCTGGAAGAAGCCCTGACTTCTGGATGTCTATTCAAGTGCCACGTGTTGCACTACTTTGTTTTGAGGGCTGTTTTATGCTAAGATTCTTACATGTGTCAACCCATCTCCTTTTCAACTCCAGTATCTTCGCTGAGATTTACAGTCAAGAGTCATCTAGTAAGTTACTTACAAATACCAGACACATCCATACTCTCCACTTAGGATGTTTGACATTTCACGTTGTTTTGCGAGAGAAGTCCTCTCTGTTTTTGTGTTTCTTTTCTAAAGTCATGTTAAGTACTGAGGTCTGGATATTAAAGAAGATCTGAACCAAGTCAGTCACAAAAGGCGGGAGCTGGGGGGTGGGGGTCATTCAGTGTATTTGTTTAAATAGCATACACTTTGGAGTCAGATGAAACTGGAGCCATCCCAGTGTCATCACTTCCTGGTTGGGTGGCCCTGGTGACAGAAGTAACTGCTGGGATGTTATTTGGGCATAACCATGACAATTCATCTTTATCAGTCTTCTGTAATGGTTGAATTCCGTAGGGCAGCACAGAGTCTACAAAACTGTAATTCTCAAAAAATGACGTGTCTCTTTCCTTTTAAGGAGTGCATGTGCTTTAGATGCTTCTGCGCGTCTGATTTTATGTGAGAAAATATAGATTAAAGCATATTGATTTATGATGTATCTTTATATTGAACAGTGTTATAACAGTCTTGGAAAAGTAAAACAAGAGCCCCAGGCTCTAGGCTTTTCAATTGCCTCTAGGTCTCTGGGATTCAAGAGCTTTGTCTCCTCACTCAGGGTTCTGTTACAACCCATTGATTTTTCCTCACAGTATAAAATTTCCTTTGTTTAATTTCATTGGGTTGTTTCCCCTGGGTCATTCTGACCAATTATGTTCCTTGTTGTTTATACCGTTCAACCATCAAGAGACTTCATTTTGAAGAATATGATGCAATCATGTGATGGCATTTTCTCCTGTTAGTGAAGTGCTGTTGCCTGAAGAATGTTCTAAAGAACAGGAAAATAACTGATGCCCATTGAGCATCATCGTCTTCATGACATGAAACAAATTAGAGATCATGTATCTAGATTAAAAAAGAAAAGACTAGAGCAGTGGGTCAAGCTGGAACCAGCTATAGGTACCTGTGTTTCACGCCTATTTACTCTCCCCCTCTCTCCGCGACATTATACCATCTCACGTGATCTTCAGAACAAGTCTATGAGTGGCTGTTATGAACCTCAGTTAACAGAGCTGGGGACTGCACTTCTAGAAAATCAAACAACCTGCGTTAGGTCCTCAAACCCAAGGGGTGATAGAGACTGCACTCAAACTTGGTCTTCTCAGTACACACTGCCAGACATCCTCCCTGTCAAATACGGGAATCATGAAAAAACTTAACTTTGTTTTATATAACATTCCAATTACTTTGGGTTTGAATTTGAGAAGTGTCTGAGTCTATGTGACACAAAATATTCTTTTGAAAACCTGAGTGAGTCAGATGGGTTATTCAGAAGCCAACCAAGTGTATAGTGAACTTCCAGAAGAAAATGGCATCCTTCCTCCCATGAACACTCTTCCCCATTAGCTGTTCCAGGGCTGCCAAACATTCCATTTCAGAAACTGCTTGCATTTAGCCCAAGGCTTTACTCACAGTTTGAAAATGCAGCAACTTCTTACTAGACATGTCTCCGGAGGCAAGGGAAACAAAAGCAAAAATGTAAATACTTTCAAAAAAGTAACCTTTCGTACTGATGGCAGTTATATTCACTGTGGTCAGAATGAGTTTCCAGCTCATCTTGAGACTAGTTTTATCGGTAGGAGCTTGAGGACAGAAAAAAAAAAAAAAATACGGTGAGTAAAATGTCCCATAGAAGTCAGGATGGGGAGCTCTGGAAGTTTCGGGGCACTAAAGGAGGACAACAAGAAAATGCAAAGGCAATCATAATAATGACCAAACCGATGTCTTAATTTTACCAAAGGCCCGGGCTGTCTAAAGAACTAATGATTCTCAGGGCTACATTATCACACATCTTAATATAAGGGAGATTTACCATTCCACTTGGGAAGGCTTCTGGTATGATTCTATTTTGTCTCACCCTTACATTTTCATTATAAACCAAACAGTCATTCTGCGACTTGATCGGACGTCAGCAATATCATCTGCTGTAATAATGGAGGGAGGATTTGCACGTGGGCAAGACTCATGCATTAGGATGCCTTGATGTCTACCTGCCAGGGTTCTGGGAGCGTTCTAGTAGAATCCCAGCACTCATGCTGCACTGTTCACGATCTAACAGATGGCACCATCAAGCAAGTGTCCCTGGTTGTCGGTGTCTTTGAAAATGAGGGCAAAGAAATGCAGACTATTTTAAGTTGGCTGGAAGAATGCATGTCCTTATTCCTTACTGCATGTTGACGATGGCTGACAAATTTCTAGCAGATACAATCTCACAGAACATTCAGGGTAGCATTTTACAACAACATAAACTGAGACTGTAAGATACCTTGATAAATAGCTCCTTTCCCGCCCCCCACCCCCACCCCAGGCTGGGGTCTCCCCTCTCCAGATATGTGCCCAGCTCTCTGTCACCATCAAGCAGCCAGGGGAGAATGACAGACTGCTCGGCAGATAGTTTTGGTAGCTGCGAGGAGGAGTTTAAAAGCTGTGTTCGTATCATGGGGTGGCGGAACACAAACATGTTCTATAGCATGCAACGTCATTTTCAGAGGCAAAAAAGAGAGACAGAGAGAGAAAGAGAGCGAGAAGAAAATAGACACCCTGCTGCTGAAAGGTAATGGGAACATTTTTAGTGCTGCACGCACTGACAGTGAGCCGTTAACAAGGTAAAATTAACAAATATTGGTGCAATTTGGAGCCTGCATTTTCTGTTTGGGGAATTATGATA
This sequence comes from Panthera pardus, assembly GCF_024362965.1. Classification (NCBI taxonomy): domain Eukaryota; kingdom Metazoa; phylum Chordata; class Mammalia; order Carnivora; family Felidae; genus Panthera; species Panthera pardus. Next base: position 121,375,826 of record NW_026526810.1, on the reverse strand, counting down.
ATGTGACAAGGTTATCGTTATAATTAGGAGAGTAATTAAAGTAACGGAGTAATTGCTCTTCTGCATTTTTTTCTTAGTCAAAAAGATCTTAATTGTAGGGAAAAAAGAAAAGAATACTCTTCATTTTTTTTTTTTTAAGAAAGGCAGACTGCCATATGCAGCGCCTCATTTGGATGTGTCTGGAGTCTTGGAAGCTTGACTACCCTACGTTCTCCTACAAATGGACCTTGAGAGCTTGTTTGTTTGGAGGTTCTAACAGGGGAGCGCAGCTACTCGTATACCCTTGACCGAAGAATGGTCCTCCTCTATCGGGAAAGGTCGTCCTCTTCGACTGAGCGTGCAGCTTCGGGAGGGACGCACATGGAGCGGTGAGGGAGGAAGGGGACACCCGCCTAGCCAGCCAGATCAGCCGAATCAACCCTGGCGATCAATGGGTGACAGATGTCGCAGCCAGATCGCCCTCACATCCTCTGCATTTTTTTTTTTTATTTCTCACAAGCATCGCAGAATCCAAAATCAAGCAGCCTAGTCACATTGGCACATATAGCATCTTTCAACTTTCTGCTTACGAGCAACATTTTCTTTTTTAGCCGTTACAAATTCCTTGTTGCATAGAATGGATGCTACATGGGAAGACTGTCTTTAGGAGGAGGCGGTCCTTTGCTGTATGACATCACTTCTAATTTTTATAGGTTAAGGGATTTTTCTGCTCATTACTTCCTGATTCTGGACCAGTTTCCGTTAGTTATATGGTCACACTGTCACCCCTGTACAAATGAGGAAAATCAAAACTGCTCCTCCCAGGTGGGTATACGCCTCCCAGGTAGTAAATAAGTAATAATTTATAAACAAACAAACAAACAAGCCAACAAACAAACGAACCTACCCATCCCTGAAGAGTCAGAGGTAGAACAGGCAAGGTCTGTCTGGCAGAAATACTTTGAAGTACGGAAATAAGCCTGCAGCAGTAAGAGGTTTGTTTGAGTTCCTGGCAGGAGAAGGGAAGCCGACCTGGCAGAACTGTGAGAAAGTCAACATTTTTGCTCAAATCCTATGGGCTTCCTGAAACAGATAAAAAGTCTTGCCAATTTCACATGAAGTCATAGTGACCAAGCAGGTGCACTGACTACCGCTAACTACTTGTGCATCATTAGTGACCAATGATTATGGAAAGCCACCGACTAAATGCTGTTGACGTGGGGGATCCTGGGTACTGGAACCCTGGAATCTAACCCACCATCCACCCTCAGGATGGGAAGGGCAGTGCCGACTCAGTTCCAGGGGTGAGTCCAGGAACGTCGCCGGAGGGAAACTGAACCATGTGACCTTTTGCAAGGGACACCATTTCTGGAAAGCCTCCCTTTCCTTACCTGAAAAAATAATGATCCTACTCATCTATCTTGTTGAACTGCTACGAGGTAAAAATGAAATAAAATGTAAACGAGCTTTATAAAGGGCCTTATGTATCCCATATACATGTATATATACACATATCGCCTATCACATACAGTCCTTACTACAAGCAACTGTGGTTTGGCTCCGTGACTCCCTTCCCTCTGGACAGTGAGAACAGTGCATTCAGAGAACATCTAAACTATTTGGTAACAAAAGAATTCACACTCTTTTTGATGTCCATTTAGCCCCAAATTGATCACCTACTGCTCCTGATAGACCTTTCACTGCTTATCTGCTTAGCTAATTCCTTCCTCAAAGACCAGCGCAAAGGTCACTTCCTTCTGGAGCCTTCTCAGCATCCCACAGGGGAAATGAGGCTCATTTTTACTTGGCTGTCAAGCCGCTGCATACACCCTGCTAACCACCACAATGATATTTCCTCACGTATCTTTCCACCCCCAGGCCACGAGTAATTTGAGAGACAGAGGCTCAGTCTTCTGCCCCTCGGCACCCCTAAGCTGAGCATGTGTTCAAAGAATATGTATCGACTAGGCTGAGTAACAAACTCTTCAACATGAGTAACGATGACAGTTATAAGTGTATGTATATACGCATGCATACATGTGTAGAGATATAGATCTATACGTATGTATATGCTTATATGTTCCATATCTAGATCTAGGACTATATTTTAAATACAGGTTTCTTTGATTAGGACACTAAACTCTTCGGAAGCCACTAGCCACCCACACTGCCAAACCTGGAGAAGACCATGGAGCTAGCCAGCTCCTTTATTTTGGGAAACGTTATTTCCTGGAAGTTATTACCTGCTCTGGCAATAGCAATATCATAGCAATTACTCTAAAGACACATTGTGTCCTACACGCGTGATACAAAAGCATTCCCAAAACGAAATGTTGATCTCTGAAGGAATCACATAGGGGGAAGACCCCGGTGAATAAACATCTCGATGCTGATGTTACGGCTGCTGTTCGTCTGAGCAACCGTGTCTTCCCCTCTCCTCTGCGATGTGATTTTAAACTGAAAGCATTAGGTAGCGAGAAGCACTGTAATTAAAGCTTCAAACAGAAAATGATTGAAGAAACACTGAAAGAGACGTCTCCTTTGAAAGTGCATTTCAATTCTCCCCATGTCTCCAGAAGAAAAATGCTTCTGACAGTCTATATTTTACCACTGTTTCACTTAATAATGCATATCGACATTTATCCAGGAACATTGGCCATTGCTTTGCTTCTCATTAAAATCAGCTAAGCACCTCCCTGTGACTCTGATTCTCCCCCCACAACCTATCCACTTTGTTTTCTCGGTTTGTTTTCATTTACTTGTTTTTTTTTTAAATTAATTTTGAAGCAAGGATAAATGTTGCAGGGTGGAAACGCAAATCCCCTGGTAAAGCAGACTATAACTCTGGGGGCAAATGAGAGCCCTCTGCCTCTGATTTTGTTTACCAAATGACAATTTCATAACCCAGATGAAAACACATACGTGTGCAGGACATAAGTATTCCAAGAGCAAACAGACCACACAGAGGGTTCCTTATTCTTATGACCTATGCTTAGAACATCATAAGAAACACTTTTTAGAGATGCCCATTACCTGCTTTACATCCTAAAAAGGGTCCCAGATTAACTATCGGTGCAATCACCATTTTCTTTCTAATATGACATGATCCTTTACAAAAAGCAGTTGTGAGAAGTGTCTTTTTTTGTTTGCTTTTGTTTTTATAATCTCTGGGCCTGTGTAGGTACCTCACGTGGTCTGTCTCCTTTCGAAAAATCTGGGTATTCCATTCACAAACTTTAATATTCACACTATAAATGTAGGGAAAAAGCAGTTCAAGCAGATTTGTTCATCACTTCATTCAACACTTGGTTAGGAGCCGTGGATGTTTTACAAAACGAATATGCTATGCACTCTGGTCTCAAGGTATCTGCAAACTAATAATGTAGCTATCTAATTAAAAAAAAAAGCTTTAAAAGAGAACACTATAAATTAGTCATGACTTTAGCTTCCAGTTGAGTAACGGGGCCTATGTTTTTTTAGGTTTATCACTCAGAAAGCAAGAAACGTTCACAAAGTCATTTACTAGTTGATGACAAACGGGACAGAAATTGTGCTAGAAAAGCACTCTTTATAGTTAATAGAAATAGCTAATACATGACGTGCACAGACTACCTGCCACGCTGGTTCTGAGCAGACTGCACCATCAACTCATTAAATCTTCTCAACAACTTTATAAGGTAGATAATATCTCTGTGTTGTAGATAAGAAAACTCAGGTGCAGAGACACGATAACTTGTCTAGAGCAACTGAGCACCAAGGAAGAGATGGGATCTGAACCCGAGGAGTCTGGCTCTAGGACCAGCTTACCCATTTTCTACAACTCTTTCCAGGTACAGTTGTACCCCTGCAGGGAAAAGCGTGTGCAGACTCACTGGGTTGAAACTAGGTTCCTTCCAAGGAATGTGTGGTTCTCAGGCCAAGCTCAGGCTACAATTCCATTTTCCAAGTTAAAACCTTTTCCCAAATGAATGTTATCACCTGTTTTTGTTGTTGTTGTTTTGTTTTGTGTTTTATGAATAAAGTCCCACGGGGTGTTGGGATGCAGGATAGAACTTGTCAAAAGGTAAGGTGAATATCTCAAATAAAGCTCCTACCAATGAGATGACGGTGCCCTGCACATACTCCCATGTGCTTAATTTTCAACAGCCCAGTGGGCATTCTCTCAAACTGGTAAATATTGCAGATAAAATTTATACAATTATCTCTAGAATACCAAACTTTCAAGACATTTTAAATGTCCAGACTGCACAGCCTGGTACTCATGCTTTGATTTAATTTTAAGAGAATCATCTGGATATTCCAGTTAAAACCATCTTAAGATCTTAAAAGTATAAAATATCTACATTCATAAGACTGAATGTATCAACTTCACAGCAAATTTCTTACTTACATCCCTTCTACCCATACTGTATTACCATCTCACTGCTAGAAAATAGAAACATGTATACATTTGAATGCTCATTTTCTTCCTCTAATCATTAAAAGTTATAACAGTTATTTGTTTTCTAGTTTTCACTATTTGGTTTTCTTCCCATTTTCTTTTCTCATTGCCAGATTCATTTTAAGATTTTTACATAGAGGAGAAATACTTCCATGGCCGATCTGTGCATAATCTTACAGGAATCTGGGCATATTCTGACACAGTGACTACTGCCTCTCTGAAGGCCCAGCAAGATTATGAGGGCTTCCAGCCTCCTTCAGCCCCTTGTATCAGGATCTGAATCGACTGTAAAATTTGATGTGAAAAGCCTTCAGTACCTTGCCACCTGTAAATTTCCTAATTCTACCTTTCAATAAAGACAGCTTTTGCATGAAGAATGATATCAAATTTCTAACTTGCAAGTGTCTAAGGACCAAAATTACATTACCAGAATGATACCTCTCTCCATTAGGCAGGCATTATTAGATGATGTCATAGGTCTTTAATTCATATCAGTGCCTTCTGCGGGGTGTGATGTATACCCAGGGGGTGAGGGCGTGTGAGGCTGGCTCATGACAGAGTGCCATCTCTGACTCTCATTCAGCAAGCCGCCTTTAGGGGAAAAGAACCTTAGGATCACCTTACCAGCATCCTGTCATGATACCGTTCTGTTCTAACCAGGCCAAATTTATTGAAATTCACAGCAGCAGCTCTCTGTTTTTACATTCAGAAAGAAATGGCTACAAAAACATAACCCCAACACTCCGTAACACTACACTCCTACTGACAACGCTAACTACTTTGGTCAAAGTCAATGAATTAAATTTTACAAACAATGGATCAAGAAGAAATATCCCAATATGAAGAGGGAGGGATTCTCAGCTCTATTAAGTGAGTTGAAGTCATTGTCAGCTTTAATTGGAAAGTCAGCTTTCAGTTAAGGGCGGGGGGGGGGGGGTGGACCATTCAAAATAAGCATTCAAGCGGCAAAGATGTGGTCTGATAGGACCGAGAGTTATGTGTATGCCACTGGCCAGCTTCGAAAAAAAAAAAAAATGAACATGTTGTACATCCTGGACCGTATTTCTTTTTTTTTTAATTGTGAAGTTTCTTTATTTTGAGAAAGAGAGAGAGAGAGAGAACACACGGGCAGGGGAGGGGCAGAGAGAGAGAGAGAGAGAGAGAGAATCCCAAGTGGCTGCATACTCACAACATGGGGCTTGAACCCACAAACCATGAGATCATGGCCTGAGCCTAAACCAAGAGTCGGACCTTTAACCAACTGAGCCACTCAGGTGCCTCCTGGACTGTATTTCTTTTCTTTTATATATATATTTTTTTAATGTTTATTTATTTTTGACAGAGAGAGAGATAGAGCATGAGCGGGGGAGGGGCAGAGAGAGAGGGAGACACAGAATCCCGGAACAGGCTCCAGGCTCCAGCCTCCAGGCTCTGAGCTGTCAGCACAGAACCTGACGAGGGGTTCGAACTCATAAGCTGCGAGATCATGACCTGAGCCGAAGTCAGACGCTCAACCGACTGAGCTACCCAGGCGCCCCACCTGGACTGTGTTTCTTAGCTCGACTAATATTTCAGGGAATGAAGCACATAATACTTCCATTTTGTAGAAAGAGTATTTGTAGCCTGTGACCACTCACTGACAAATGCTTGTCTTCTGCAGTAATTTTTTTAAATTTTTTTTGTAAGATGACCGTTTACTAAATCCCTCAAGACCACTAAACTGGTACTTGGAACTTTCTGGTATTTGGGACTTTTATAAATAGCTGCTGATTGCTGGCCCAGTCATGCATCCTTTTTAAACTTACATATATGTAGTGTCTTGCAGAGCATAATGAAGTCATTTAATAAATAAGTTAAGTGCTTTGAAAAATAAAATAAAATGTGTTCCCCTTTCTTCTACCTGAGAATGGAAAGAGAAGTGAAACTTGACTTTCTGCCCTAGATGAGATTTTCTTTCCAATTTAAACTTCAAACTCATGTTAAAAAGTATATGCCGTATCTTACAAGCTAATGAACATAAAGCTGAATCTATTCTGTTTGTACAGTAATTTGGATAACGGTGTCAAGCACACAGAGCTGAGTTTCACTGTACTCCAAAAGTCATCTGTTATTCTATTTCCTCAATAACACAAAAAGGCTCTGTCATTTTCCAAAATCACAGTGCAGAAACACCACCACCAACAAAATTATTTATGATCGCCTGTTGGAGGGAACCTGACATCTTCCCCTTTTTTCCCCCTCTTTATCTTTCCTTCTCTCCTCCTCTGATTCCTTCTTTTCTTTCCACAAATATGTGTTGAATCACTAACTTTTTTACCTGATCAGTATGGAACTGGGGATAAAATATGACATAGACAGCTGTCGTTCCAAGGAGTTCAACAAGGAAAAAGAACCCATACATGATCCCAGTAGTATCACCGAGAGAAGGAGAAAGAAAAAGAGGGGGGGGGCATGTGGAATATTGGGGGCAAGTATTTAAAAGTTGGCCACTACTAAATACTCTGTTTGCATTCTAAGGAAATTTGATCATCACATTCTGTCCTGATCGCATGTTTCTTGGCCAATAAACTTTTATACCGCATTATCCATTGCATCCTTTTCCTCTGTCTGAAGGCTGCGAAGGAGAGCGGGTGTGCATTTCATAACAATGACTAAGGCAGACACTCGTACGACCTTACTTGAAGCAAAAGAAAAGAGCCAACAGGTGGAAGGTGGCTGCTCTCTAAGTATTCTCAGCCTTATTTGCGGTGTGTGTTGAGCCTGAAAGTCTTTAATTTGCGAAACTCCCATAGTTAAAAATAAACGTGAGAGTCACATCTTGAACCTGGCATCAAAAAATGCCATTACCTCTGCAGTCTTCTGAAACTAGATCTGGGAGGTGAGGCTGGTAAATTTCCAGAAACTTAATGCATGGCAGAAATGTCAGATACAAGAGAGACCTGACTTGTTAGTTACAGCAGTTTAGGCCTCTTTCTGGAAGGATTACTGGAATAGCTCCCTCACACCAAAGGTTCCATAATCAGCTTTCCAAATCCTGCCTTAAGCCAAAAGGTCCCCGTGTCTTACCTGTCTGCACCAGGAAACTCCATGCTCTGACAATCATCAGCATTAGCATTGTCAAACATTTACTGAGCTCCTAGAGGGAGCTAGAGGGACTCTATCTCTCTTTGAAGAAGCCTGTGAGATGTTCTTCTGTGATCATCTGCCCTTGGTAGCTTTGAAGGGCATGACCTAAGCTGCTGGGTGCGTAATGAGGGGACACATTAATGTCTGCTGCTCTTTCAAAACATCAGAGAAACTTACCATATCATTTTTTTTAATAAGCCATGCTGGAAAACTTGTTAATATTTATAGAGCACATAACTGCACCAGGTACTATGCTAAACACTCTCCACATATGACCTCGTTTCATCCTAAGGCAACTCTTTAAGGAGGTTTTGATTTAAAGGCTCTTGCCACTGCACTGATGAGAAAAGTGAGGCTTATTTGGATTACATACCTTGCCAAGGTGCCAAAGCTGTGAAGCAGGGAAGGCAGCTACAAGCCCAAGCAGACAAAATTCAGAGCCAAGCTCCAAATCTCTAATGCTAGCTCCCCAGATTCTGATAATTACACAATTACTGGAACTTGCCAGTGGAGAACAGATGAAGAAACTGAGGTTCAAGAAGGTTGAGCAATCTGACAGACATCAAAGATTTTTTTAGGGGCAGAACTAAAACTCAGACCTTCTGCCCACCAACTGAACGATTTTCTGGGTATCTCACACTGCCCATCCAATTCAATCCACGGCATCAACTGTTGATAGGATGACTATAGGTACACAAAACACAGGGACATGCCCTTGAGCATTTCATTTTTCTCTCCGGGATTCTCTGAGAAAGGGATAATTACATACGCCCTACCTACTGCAGGAGACCAGAAAGCAAAACCAAAACGAAAGCTTTAAGGAATAAAAGAAACTTGAGTTACAAAAATGAAAAGGATTATGAAGAATGAGTCCCATATTCAAGTTTCTCACTTCATACCATAGTTTCCCTCCAGCAACAATTAAATTAAATCTTCAGGTATACCAGTAAGGCCCACTGCGATCTTAACTAAAATGAATCTTTTAGACATTTCAGGGCAGAACCTCTCTACATATTCATCCATCCCATGCATCTATCCATCCATCTTAGGATACAGTGGTGATTAGCCCAACACATAAAACTAACAGCAATATACTAAGATCCCATTATGTATGATACTTTTCATCTCTTACATCATTTAATAATAACTCTAAAAAATATTAATGTGTGCAGTTTACAGAAGAGACTTGGATAAAATGTATACTTTGCCCCAAAGGTCACAGTTAGTTAATAGTAGAGCTAGGATTCAAACTCAGGCCCACCTAATTCCAACAATGAATGACCACACTGTACCTGAGGTTCCCTCTATGTGGGGTCATTCTTGGATATGCCCGTGACCACAGGGAACTGCCCTTCCCATCCATTCCCATTAAACAAGACCAGTGGAGGTGACACCGGAACCACTGCTGCTGTCACTTGGGCTCTACAGAGTTAAATGATGGAACAACATGAAAAAAAACAAACATTTCACATTTTTATCCATTCCCAATAACCATCCCTTGGGGAAGGGTAAGAGCTACTGCACACAGTAAAAGAAATTCTTGGAGGTTATCCCTACCAGTGACTTGCTGGGGTGTTTCTTAAGCTTCTGTCTCTCTGACCCCATTTCCTAACTTTTCCAAATAATCCTATTCTTTTTTTTAAATTTTCTGTTAGTTTTTTTAATGTTTGTTGATTGATTGATTGATTTAGAGTGCAGCTGTGCATGTGAGTGGGGAGGGGCAGAAAGAGGGAGAGAGAGAGAGAGAGAGAGAGAGAATCCCAAGCAAGCTCCATACGGTCGGTGCAGAGCCCCATGGGTGGCTAGATCCCCCTACCATGAGATCATGACCTGAGCTGAAATCAAGAGTCGGACGCTTAACAGACTGAGCTGCCCAGGCGCCCCACCCCATCCTATTCTTTATATCACTTCAACTGCGGTCTGAGGGTCATATTCACACATTTCACAGATACCAACTCCCACTTCTCCATCTGCAACGTGCTCTTAATTTTTATTTTCATTTTAAAGTTGTACTTAAATTTTAGCGAGTTAACCTACAGGTCAATATGAGTTTCAGGAGTAGAATTCAGTGATTCAGCACCCAGTGCTCATCACAAGTACCCTCCTTCGTACCGGCACCCATCCAGCCCATCCCCCACTCCCCCTCATTCCGTCAACCCTGTTTGTTCTCTATCATTAACAGTTTCTTATGGTTTGCGTCCATCTCTTCTGTTCCCTCCCTGCCCCCTCCCCCTATGTTCATCTGTTTTGTTCTTAAATTCTACATATGAGTGAAATCATATGGTATTTCTTTCTCTTGTTGACTTATTTCACTTAGCACAATACGTTCTAGCCCCATCCATGTCATTGCAAATGGCAAGGTTTCATTCTTCTTGAATGCTGAGTAACATGCTCTTAATTTTGAAGAGAGAAGTTCTGGGAAAAGGGTGGAGTCAGATTCAAACTCAAACTACCAGTTAAATGAAATTAGAGATTTCCTCTGGATCTCATTATTTACTAATCTCTCCACCACTTAAAGACAAAGAATTATCTGAATACTTGTTGTTTTTTTTTTTTCAGGAATATATTTGCTATCCATTTTCATAGAAATTATGCGAATGACTGAGAAATACAGAAACACGGAACAGGAGGGGCAATGGCAATTCAGCTTCTTTCCATGCTTATCATGAAAAGACCAAACTTAAGCTAAAACCATCAAGATAATTATTCTTGTTATTTTCATCACTAACAAAGGGAATGCTATCGATAGTTTTCCCATAAACCCCTTCCAGATTTACAGAATATTTTACATAAGGAGATCAATATCTCCATACAAAGAAAAGCATAATCAAGGGTAAGTTCCAGTATCTGTTTGTTAAAAGTAAAAACAAACAAACAAACAAAAAACCAAAAGCCAAAACCAAAACATTCATGTTGTATAGTGTAGATCTTTCTTTATCTTCTAACACTGCGTTTCCAGACTATGGATAAGCCTTTAAACTGAAATCTAAGTAAAGGCTAACAGGACCCTGATTTTTCCCCAAAAAGGAGTCAATAAATGTAATTTTGCATAGCTGTGATGTGTTCATATGAAAAACACCTTCATAATGGTAGTGTGACACTAATATTATGCAGAGAAAGAAAAAAAATATTCATTATTCAGTTATAATTACATTGGTCATTCAGGCTAAATGAACTGTGTCTCTATCACATCGTATTTTCCACAGTGTGTTCTGCAATGAAATTATTTACTTAATTTGCCTTGTTTGCTTCTCTCTTTGTCATGGCTTCCATTTTGTTGTTTACCTGTTTCCTAATAGCCATTCCCTAGGGTTCTCGAACGGTTCATGTTCATTCTTAGAAGCTCTTACTTGAGAATTTCACCTAGTGGTGAACATTCACAGCACTGTCCCCAAAGAATATATTATGACTGTTGCTATTTTCATGTTTGTAGTGACAAGCTGAAATTTAATAGAAAAATTCCTTTTTTGCCTGTTGATAAGCCAGACTCCTCTGCAGGCAGTTGTTTTTAAGAGCACTTTCTTTGGATAATTCCTTTCTAATAATCCAGGATACCCACTGCTTTTGAGGCGATGAGACTGCTGGAAAGATTTTTTCCTATAAAAATAAGTGATTTTAAGAGTTTTTCAGCAGTGAGTATCCTAACTGAGACAGAGTAATGGCTATTTCTGGGGTATTGTATCCTCTTCTGGACCCTAGAAATAAATAGTGATATGGAGAAACTGAGTAGGAGGAACTGTGTCCCTACAGAGATCCTTTGGGGAAAAGTGACACAGGACTGAAGAATTGTCTTGTCCATGTAGGAAAAAAATTGCCATTTATAAGCCACAGAATTCATATTATTTCAAGTCAGAGGGCAAAGGGGAAGAGCGCTAATGCTGACTAGTACTTGATATGTATCAAGCATCACGAATCGATTTGCCATGGTGATCCTATGAGATGCGTGCATATTATTTTTCCTCTATTTAAACACTGAGAAAGTAGACCCAAAAGATGAAAGAAAGAAAGAAAGAAAGAAAGAAAGAAAGAAAGAAAGAAAGAAGAAAGGAAGGAAGAAAGGAAGGAAGAATGGAAGGAAGGAAGGAAGGAAGGAAGGAACAAAGGAAGGAAGAACGGAAGGAAGGAAGGAAGGAAGGAAGGAAGGAAGGAAGGAAGGAAGGAAGGAAAAGAAAGAACGAACAAGCTCTAGTTACCCTAGTTGGCTGAGGCAGGACCAGGATTCAAATCTGAATCCAAACGTCATGGCCTTGCATTACCCCCAACCCTAAGTCTTTATGCAGCTCCCTTGTAAAAAGAACACAATTATAGAGATAATAAAAAGCATGTGATTGCTGTATTTTTTCAAAACATCCAGATGCCGTCAAAGATTCCAGCAAGCTGAAGTCTATGGTTTTGCAATAACGCAAACATCTCTTTCAGTATAAACTACCACACCACTAATTTTGGCTATCAAGCCTCAGTTATAAGAATCCAATTCAACATAATCAAGTTCTAATGCCTCTGATTATGTCTATTTGCTCTTGCCTCAAGGCCTGGAAAGACTACAGGTTTCGCAAATATAAACAGAGGGTTCATGATGTTGTTGGAATGTTCTACCTTCCTGTTTTCAAAGCAAGAGTACACTGCTTTGACAAAAAATTCCACTAAGGGAACAAAGGGAGCTTATTCCATTATATAACTTTAAAACTCAAAAATGTAAGAGTTATCTGTGCAAACTTTGTCACTATTAATTTTTTCCATATTTAAAATCTGATGGGAAGCAGTATAGAGGGAGACACGGACTTGTGCCGTGTGCAAATTTCACAGCAGTGGTTGGGGTCAGTTACCTGAGTTCAGTTTAGCTCCTCAAACATTTATTGGGCATGATCTTTGCGCTAGATGAGCTCACAGATAGTGGAGACAAAGCACTTGGTAAAAATGTACACCACAGTAAGACTACCATAAAGATAAAAGTAAGGCCATACTCTAAATTTAGTTCAGAAGAGAAGATAAACTTTCCTTGGGAAGATTAGGGAGAGCTACAGAAGGAACAGCCTTGAGTATCAAGCTAAGAAGTTTAGGCTTGACCTTGTAAATAATGAAAAGTAATGTCGTCAGCCCTGGAATGAGGAAGACTAAGGTAACTAGGGTGGGAAGGTCAGGGTAGGAAAGACATACGGGGGCCACAAGGGAACCAAAGTGAAAGGGGAAGATGGACAGCATTTTTAAAAGATGCATAAAACTAGAGATAGAACAGTTGAAAATGAAATAAAAGGAGTAATCAAATATGGCTCAAAATCGTGGCTCTAGACAGCATAACTTGCTTAACAAAGAAATATGAATTAAGTTCTCTGTTGGGACTCAGTTGCGAACAACGAGCTCATGCTGACACATACCCACCCTGAAGTCCAGGAGAAAACCAATCGGGTCAGCACTCAGAGTGGAGAGGGAAGAGTGACACGGGGTCACAGGCTGATCTGTTCCAGAAGCATATGGTCCAGACAAACCAGGCAGTCACTACTGGCAGGGGCGACGCTAGTATGTTTAGGTTTCTTTCACATGGCCTGATCATCTCTCGGTTGCAAACTGTAGATAGCAAATATTTTGGCTCTGCCCAATTCAGCCAAATTCAGACTGCTGCAGAAAGAAACACCACAGAATTCCCCGAAGGGCCAAACAGAACTGGTGTTTTCATGTGGTATGGAGCTTGGCTGGCCATGGGGCCATTCACTAAACTGCTCCCGTGCCTGGGCAGATCCTGCTTTCATAACTCCATCAATGAGCTCATCTAGATTAACTCAGGTCACTGACAACACGGCCTTGCTAATACTCAGTGTGATTCAAGAATACTGACTCAAGTATGCCACTCATCCAGAGCTGCCTCATGACAGATAGTAGGCATACGGTGACAGAAGAACCCAGAAACACCAGGAGACAGCTAAGCCCTGTCTAAAGGGGAACGAAGGAATTAAGGAGTGGAAATTAAAGAATTAAGGCAGCATGGATAATATTTACATGGACCTGGGAAGGACAGTTATTTGGAAGGTCTTCACTACGATCCCTGAATTCAGAAAACACAATTTTGCTATAGGCAGAGATCAGTGCATCGGTACAAAATGCACAAAGGGAGAGATGGCCAAATGTCATTCAACAGGGTGAAGACTTTCAAGCGCATCCTGCGCTTATTTTCAAATCATCAGTGTAGAGCAGCCTTTTCCAGCCCATCTCTGTCTCGTTTTTTCACCCAATATAGTCTACCGGCTGAGCAATTACATAGATCTAGAAAAGGAGAGAATCTGACCTATTTATAACACAGTCAATTCTCCACTATTTCCAGGCTCTCTCAGGGGCCACTGACTTTACACTATTATCTGCCCTCTGGTCATTCTATTGTCCATTATCACCTCCACAGGGAAAAGGAGGTGACTCTCAAATCAATTCATTTAACTATTTATTATTAGTGCTGGTAAAGAAAAGAATGGAAAGTGTTCTCCGTAAAACATGTACCCCACAATCAAGCATTTATCTATAGACTTTCATTAATACAGAAAATGGGATGAGAGTTGCCATACTTTATTTTCAAACTAGCGAGTCTTCTCTCTTCCCATTTTACAGAAATACCTTGAGAAACCCAACAACCATTTTCACTCAAAAAACAGGCAAAGAGCAAAGAATGATTTCTTAAATAGTTACCCATTAAAAAAAAATCATATACAGAAAGTTACATCACAGATTCCCTACTGGACAATGAGTCATCACCTCTGAATTTGATTTTTAAGGCATGGAAAAAAACAAATTTAATGTTGATTTTGGAAATTACTCAGTGCTCACCTATCCTATAAAGATAATAGCTACGAAATAAGTTAAACAACCTAAGGCAATTTTCTCTACTCTAGTTTCTTGTGGTGTCAAATTGGGTTATTAGCAGTATTACTCAACAGAACGTATTCATAGGGTTTCATGAAGATTTCAGTGTGATAATATACATGAACTTCATAAGCATACTCTAAATAAACCTCGTCTATGATCCATACTTTTATATATTGCTGTTGTTTATTATTATTATTATGGTGATGCCTAATCCCCTGATGACAATATGGCCTTGCTAATACTAAGTGTGATTCAAGAATGAGAAGAGCATATTGTTTCTAAACAGTCCCATAAGTTAACATTATAAGCTCTTCTAGGAGGATGTTCGAAGCCTCTAGTATTAAAGCATAGTGGCTTATCAAAAATCAACTCAGGTGTCATTCTGTGTATTTCCTATTGGCACTGAAAGCACTGCCAGCATACAGACAGCCCCGAGGGAATCAAGGGTCAAGTTAAGGTGGGAGCATATCAAACTATGCTCCACCATCTTCCACCTACTTAGGCATCAGAAATGTTGCTGAAACTTTGCACTCACCAAGCCCACATGCATGAGAGTCACCTCTGCCCATCAGTTGATAATTCACCTTGAAAAGTAGCGAGGTATTGTTTGAATGATCTTTTGCCTAAGCAGAAGGACTGAGAGTCCAACGTCTGTCACCATCATGACCACATTAAACCTGGAAAGTTTAGAATTTATCGTAACCTTCAAATGTTCTTCATGTGCACGTCATGAACACTAAGGTGGATCCTGCTTTGTGGAGACAGAGTGATTAAGGAGTTATGATTTCAGGTCTTCTTTTCTCCTCTCTGGAGAGCCCTGGCTCCTCAGATATCTCCATCAGGAAATCATGTGCCTGAGATAAAATCAACAAAATAAAAGCAAAGGGCAAAAAAATGAGAGTACAAATGCACAAAATTTTCACAAGTTCTTTGCTTCGCTCTCTTTAATTAAGCCAAGAAAGATACACAAAGTTAATGGTATGAGTTAAGTTCTCATTCTATGGTTAACCACATCTGCGTGCACATCTACTTAACTGATGGTTTTACTCAGTGCCAAGAAAGATAGATCATCAAGTGGAATTATTTCTTCTTTAAACAGATCTTCCAGTGTGGCATCTGAATTGCCTCACGTGTGGTCTGGAGTGCTTGATGCTGATCAGGGTTGGGTTAACCAGCAGGCATTTGCCTGACAAACCTGCTTAGAGTGAGGTAGAAAGGTGGGCATTGTATTTTGTCCCCATTGGGCAACCAGTCTATGGGAATGAAAATGCACTTCTGAGGAAGCCATTCCTATCATTAGATTATGAATCTTCTTGTCTTCCAGGATTGGCCAGCACAATCATGCATTTATTCATTCAATTACATTTCTGCAGAACCAGGTGCTTTGGGCATGATTGTTAGCACTAGGGAGACGGAATGAATGAGCCAAGGTTCTTGGAATCTAATGGGAAAGACTGACATTAGAACAGACACACTACAACACAACATGAACAGGGAAATAATAAAGGTACAAACAAAATGCTGTAGTAGCTCAGAGGAAGGAGTGAGTAATTTTGACTGGGAGGGAAGGTGACATTTGTGTGGGTCTTAAAGGAAATGAGTTTGCCAAATGGAGAGCGAGGAGGTAATATTCCACATAAAGGATAAACAGTACGGGAAAGGCTCAAGAGGCCATTCCTTATCATAAAGGTGGGTGCAGGAGATGGGCGCTTGAGAATGAGGCCTGAATAATGGTTTGAGATGCAGATTTCATGGATCTCACATGTTATGACAACAAGCTTAGATGGGCTTTATCCAGACGGACAGGGAATCCAAGTGGTAGATGATCGAAGTAATGTCATTTGGTTTTTAGGAGGGTAATTGCAGGGATACCAAAAACAGTACAGTGTAATAGTTGAGGCAACATGGATGGAAGCTGGAGGCATCATACGGAGCCTGTGGCCACCAAGAGAGAAGCCAGCCCGGGCGTCTGGCCCTCTGAAGGTTCTTTCCTAGAATAGTTGGGTTAAATCAAGCAGTATTTTCTTTGTGACAAAATACACAGAAAAATTACTGATGGAAATTCACACATGACTATAAACCAGATGATTCTAAAACTACTGGATCTTGGGTCAGAAAAAAAAATCCTAAAAAAATTATGTAGGTCAGTAAATTCCAATTCCATGAGTCTTTGGGCATCCATATCCCCAGGCTTCTCACAGGCTTAACAAATCGGAATCTCCAGGCCTAAGGCCCGGGAACCTGGATTTTTAACCAACTTCTCCAGTTAATTAAGACGGATGAGTCAAGTTTGGCAAAGGGCATCTCTAGGCCAACCCATCATATTTCTTGATGAGCAAGGATGAAGTCTTCTTTGAAAGAATATCCCAAATGCCAAAACAGCATGGTGTTTGGCACACGGTAAGGATTCAACCTTTGTCAAATCCCCAGTTACAAGCCCGTGACTAGAACGGATGTCTGCCTTGCATTCCTTCGGGACTCAGAGATTATTAGACTTGAGTTTTAAATTCCACTGCTGTCAGCACTATTGGACTTGTTCCTTACCTATTTGAGTCAAAGAAAAATTTTAAACTACTTTCCAAAGAATGTTAATCTCTCTTACATGTTCTAAAGTAGCAAAACAAGGTCTTATTGTTTTACGCCGGGTAGAACGTTTGGTTCAGAAGCTACTTACCAAGATGTGGACACCTTATGCTCTAGTGCCTGCTTCTCTCTTCTCCAATTTGATTAATTATATGTATATATACCACATTATATATTATGTGATCTTCCCAGGAAAAGCTTCTGCACTTCAGGACTTGGAAGTCTGGGACATGCTTAACATCTTGTTAACTATAATTTCCTACAGCAATAAACTTATAGATTTATACTGGGGGGAAACACCTAAATTTTAATGGTTGAGTAGAAAGCCAAACTTATACTATACATACATTCAATTACGGTGATAAATGAAAAATAACCCCAGCATTGTGTATTTTGACCAGTGACCTTGAGCACTATATTTGTTCAGAATATCTCCCATGGAAGCAGTTAGAAGCCCCTTTGCTTAATTTCACTGGAAATTACTTTCTGGAAGCAATAGTTCCACATTAAACTGATAATCCACTAGCATCATTCTGATTCATGCATCTGTCATTATACCAGCAAGGTACAATCATTCTATAAGTACAAACTAAGCATCATATAAACCTAACAATAATTTGCGTGTTAATCTTCTACGATAAAATACTCTCAGGACTCTGCCAAGAGTCATGTGTGAGATGAATTGTGTGAAGCAAGTGTTTAAAATTCATCCGGATAAAAATCTCTGTACATTGGCAAAGACCTACTAACCGTAGCTCACTAAGCCCAGTGTCACAGTCTGGACACAGGACTTTGTTGCAAGCTGCAGGCATTGGCCACCCCGGAAGGGTGCATGGAGGTGAAGGGGGCTGCGTGGAGAAGCACTCTTCGAGTGCCAAAGCCTGTGCTTTCAATGAACAACGATAACAACAACAACATCCACAACCATAACAGCAAAACCACAAGTTCGACAAGCCCCGGTTGACACCACTTTCTGATTCCCCAGAACTCAGACGAAAGTGTCCTCGTTTCTGTTCCCCTCCCTTCTCCGACCCCTATGACACCAGCCGACTGTGAGATACACCACTAGCTATGAGCTCATTCTGCCACCGTGTGAAGTGCTTATTTCCTTTGCTGTCCTTTTCATGCTCTGTTACACGCATACTACTGAGATTTTATTTTGCAGAAGAAGCTGTATCTTGTTGGTGAATCGGCTCAAGGGGTCAAACGCCTTTTTTTTGGGATTCCAGAGAAATGGCAAAGATATTTGTAGAAGGGGAAAAGTAACATAGTGGAATAATCATCATTTTGGAGAGAGAAGGATCTGCAGTCAGCATCTATTAAGCCTCTACTGTGTGCCACACAGGGGGACATTTTATATAATTATCTCAACCCTCTCAGAAGAACAGCTCGGTGAGTAGAAAATGTTTTCTCCCATTTTATACTAGACATAAAGATTAAAAGACATTGAAGGGGCTCCTGGGTGGCTCAGTCGGTTAAGCATCCGACTTCAGCTCAGGTCATGATCTTGCGGCTCAAGAGTTCAAGCCCCACGTTGGGGTCTGTGCTGACAGCCCAGAGCCTGGAGCCTGCTTCGGATTCTGTGTCTCCCTCTGTCTCTGCCGCTCTCCTGCTCACACTTTGTCTCTCTCTCTCTCTCTCAAAAACAAATAAACATTAAAAAAAATTAAAGATGTTGAAAAATCTGTCCATGGTTTTCATTAATACTGTGTATTCCTGGCACATTTCTTAGGGTTGACTAATCTTCGGTCATGTAGAAGTATAATGCAATTAGGTTTTGTGTCTCCCTCTCCCCTCCCCAGCTTAGGCAACCTCAAGGACAGGGATCCTCCTGCATCATTGCTTGCCTCTCCAGTCCTACTCTATGGCCGGCATACAGTAAATGCTAAAAGTCACCTCCTGGATGAATGGAAAAGCTTTATCATCTGGTGCATACCTTCTGTCTCTAAAAGAATCATATCTCCTTCATGAGTACCAAGCCATTCCCACAAAAATATGTCCCCTCATTGCATTTTGTGCTTCTCTTTATTTAGAGTTTCCTTAGGACCCATTTGGAAAAGAAAATGTCCAATTAAAAATAACTTGGGCTATCTCATTATTCCATTCTGTTGGGGACATATGGGCTAGATTAGCACCACCAAGCTTAAGAATGTAATAGTACACCCTCCCCATGGTATCTAAGACTTAGATTTGTTTGTGCATTTCTAACTTCCCACACATATACCTCCAGATTCTTCTTGTTTTATTAGCAGAACTCTTCAGAGTAGTTGCAAACATTTTCCTTCTTCAAATGTTATTATTGTGTCACTCAGCACTGCCAGAACAGAAAGCACTCAGATTAATTTTGCCAAACTACAAAGGTAATTTGTCATGTAAAAATATAGTTATATGGCCAGGTACTTTACAACGTACTGCTAAAATACTCATCAGTTAAAAAAAAAAGAAAGAAAGAAAGAAAAAGAAAAAGGAAGGCAGTGTCAGAACTTTGGCAAACTGTAAGTCAGAAACTGAAAAGAACATTATTAAATACAGATTGTCATAAGTCCAAATGACTGATAAAAACATTCTTCTGATCAAGAATCACAACCTAACCATACATTTTATAAATACACTTCCCATATGCATGTGTTTTCTGCAAGCTTCAATTAAGCAACCATAAAATGATTACAAATTCACCTTTACAAGGTCCTACATGTATACAAATCAGGAAAGTAAAATAAACACACTAACTCTTGAAACATTTAAAATTAAAATGTCTCAGATGTGACAGTTATAAAAACACAACTGAAAAACACTATGGAAAAATAAGTTGCAAAAAACTGTCCCACAAGGGTTTTGTGATACTAACAATGTCAAAATAAGCCCAACCTTTGGAGAGTAATTTGGTATCTTAATAAATCAAGTCTTTCCACTCATTGGTAATGAGCTCACTAGGTTTGCTCTACCAAAAAGGCAGGCTTTTCACCAGCCTGCCTCATGTTGCAAAACCAAAGTTTTAAACACCATCATATATATATATATATATATATATATATATATATATATATATATAAATGTTTTAACGTTTACTCATTTTTGAGAGACAGAGAAACACAGAGCGTGAGCATGGGAGGGGCAGAGAGAGAGAGACAGACAGACAGAATCTGAAGCAGGCTCCAGGCTCTGAGCTGTCAGCACAGAGCCTGACACGGGGCTCGAACTCAAGAACCACAAGACCATGACCTGAGCCCAAAGTCAGGTGCTTAACCAACTAAGCCGCCCAGGTGCCCCAACACCATCATATATTCTACTAATGACTTGTGTTTTGCAAAAGGTAACTTGGATGACTGAAGTATAAATGCACCCAAGAAGAGAAACAGCCTTACTGCGGGGAATGTTAATGGTTTCTTCCCAAAAGATCCTCAGTGGAATCCATTTGTGATAAATTTAGTTTCTAACATTAAGCCAACCTCAAGGATGGGAAGCTTGGCCCTTACACAGATCTCACCATAATTACCCTTGATTCTTGAAAAGAATACTTGCATCAAAACAGAGAAAACTCACAAAAGAAGAAAATGCACCATTAAATGAAAGGAAAAAATGATGTGGACACTTTACTGACACTTTACTGCTTGGGTGATAGATATCTCATGGCATTCGCAGAAACCAAAGCTCCTGGAAGGCAGGACACTGTCTTAATATAAGACCTAGAACTATCCTGGCATATGACAGTCTTGCATAGGTAAATGTTATCAACTTGAATAATGCGCCTTTATGGAACTATAACACTGTATGATTATCATGGTATTTTCCCACACATTAATCTCATCTGACCCTGCACCAACCCTGTGGAACTCTGCAGAAAGGAAATTAAGTCTCCAGCAGATTAAGTAATTTGTCCAAAGTCATAATGTAGAAAGGAGTATGCTGACATGAGAATACAGGTTTTCTTTATATAGACATATATTTTCTTTCCTCCACAACAATCTCCCTACCGCTCACTCCCCACCACAGTTAAGGTCCCAAATCACAAGGCCTACATCATAAAATTAAAGCCATCCATAACAGGAAAACTTGTATTTAATATAATGGTGGGGAGATAAGAAATGCTATTTTTTTACATCTAAATATTTATGTGATTGAAATAATTGTTACTATTTTTATAAAAAAATCCAACTCTAATCGTTTCGGTTAGGTTGGTAAAGGAAGAAACTTATAAACTGTATCTGGAGAATTCAACATCTATGGGATAAAATGTAACGTTCATCATTTTGTGCAAAGCCAAAGGATCTCAAGGGGAACTCTAAGCAGACTTACGTAGCCTTCTACTGGTTTCTGGTTCCCATCATCCAGTGAGACAATTGACTAATAGGGCTTTCTCAGACCAACTCACAGAGGCAGTTGTGAGCAATAAAATCCCGCATGTGATAATTGGAAAAGGTACAAGAAGAGGGGGAAAGGCTAGGTATGAATCAATTTCATCCCTCGGAGCCTAGACAGAATTTTCTGGAACCTCTATGTCAAACGCTTCTCCAACCTACTTCCGTAACGTTCACCTCCCTCTATCTATGAGGAGTATTAGAATTCCCTGCATTATTTCCTTCTTCAAAATACTTGAGTCCAAGTTCTGGAGCAAAGTGGGAAAGGAAACTATCACAGAGGCTATTTTGACACTGGATTTTCATGAAAGTGACGCCCCTAGGCAGCTGGGGATAAGAGTGACACCAGCACATGGACCTATTTCGGGACTGATATGAGTCTAATGTTTTCCATTCAGCTCATGACCTCTGTTGACTTCAGTGGGCACTATATTTGTGAACAGACTTTAGGAGCCACTGTTCTTGTACTCTTTGTTGAAGGGGGTTTCGATATTCCAAGGACCTAATAGGTTCTATGAACTTTGAGACCTGATATTTTTTGGTGGGTTTAAATCCAAAAGCCCTCAGGTTCTTAAAAGGTTCAGATAGAAGATTCTTTTATCTGTGTCTTGAAAGCTCTAATAAAGAGAACTGAAATATAACACATGACCTGTGAACTGAAGGGGACAGAGGAACTTTTGCCAAGTTTCCTGCACATTCCCTAAAAAGCAACCAGGGAAGAAAGTGAGAAAAACTGCTCAGCTCTAATGAGCACCTAACGGGTAGGAGGACCAGAGATTTACTTTGTGAATGCTTAAAAAAAAATGACTGAGGTCTTTAACCACTAAACTGCCGGAAAACGTGTGGCCTTATTAAGCATCAGCAGAATAACTGACCAGTGTTTGAGAATCGTGAATGTGGCCTTTTGACTTCCCAAAGTATACAAGGATATTTTCTTTGACTTTCCCTTATTACAGATCCATAAAAACGACACTGCTTTGTTCAGGAGACTCGAGACACATGGTGCTGCATGCTTCTGCAGAAACACATCCCACATTAAATTAAGTTAGAGGTGGTATTTGAAAAATAAATAAATAACGGAGTTCCAATTCACTGCAAATGGTACAGGAGGCCAGTAAGTGGGAAGCCCACAAGAGAAGGACTTCTTTTAGAAAGATGTTTTACAGGACTTTTTCTGCATCATTAACTCTTCTGGAATCCTGAATATACCATGATGAATTTCCCTAAAAAAAAGTAGCTACTGTTTAATTTTGAATCACTTCAAAGAGCCTCAGTAGAAGGAATCAAAGAAAACCAAAAAAGACCAGTAGATGTGAAATTCGCCAAGAAAGAAAGAAAAAAAAAACCCATGAAGGTTCTAACAGATTTTGACCATGTACTGAAAATACCACTGATTATTTTGCTAATACAGTGTTTTACTGTTCCATGCTACTGAAATAAGTCTCTGTATTCATCGGAACACAGGATATTTTTATTACAATATTTGTGTCATAGCTCTTTAAAAAGAACCATATTTAAAACCTTGAAAAGAATCTCTGTCTTAAAAGGGTTCTTGATGTGTAGGTGAGTGTGTGTATGTGTTTTACTATAAACAGATACTTAATTGGAGTTCACGTTGCTGAAAAGAGTAAAAAGATACTGGAGTCATATTCCTATCCCCAACATGTAGTTCTAGAAAAAAAAATATGTAACTTTTAAAAAGCAAAGCATTTGGAAGGCGGGGAAAAGAAAGAAAGTTGGCTAGGGTATTATAATGGTTGTATAATAATAATAATAATAATAATGTCTTTAAAAATGTCTTTTGCGTAAAACCTGCCCAAGGGAAAAGAAAGAAAACCTCCTAAAAATTCCATATCCCTGAATACCACTCCATCAAAAACCATCTGGAAAATGTCAGATAATGGTATCCACCCACCTAAGAAATTCAGTAAACTTTGTCTTCAATTACCATTTAGAATAATCAACTCAAATTGAAATTTCAATTTCAAAACCCTCAGAAGACAAAGCTGGGATTAGGAATCAGATTTTAAAAGTCTCCTTAAAAGACCATCTGTTTATAGACACCCTTCTCACATCCCACCTCGCCTGTCCTTGATCTGTCCCATAAGTTCACAGCAGAAGCACAGCTGAATTTAAAGACATACACACACTGCTACCACGAAGTCTAGTTATCACATATATGTTCTGAGCCTGTCTCAAGCTTCCCTTGTTATGTAAGCACTTAGGGGCAATAAAATTTCACTTACATCCAGCAGCATTGTGAGTCTCAAAACATTAGTCTACCTGACTGTACAATCTTTTTACTGGCAGTGGATAGCACTGGTATTTTATTTATATTGATCAGACTGTCGATGCTATATGGAATAACCATTTAGTAGCCTATTAGCCTGTAACATTTTATTACTGTTGTTAAATATCATTACCCACACTGAACTCCGTATTAGAAAAATCAGGCTCGGAAATCTAAATATTCCGAAAGAACTACAGAGCCTTTGGGTTTTTTCCCCTACATAATCTGCAGACTGATGAGAAGAAAGAAAAACAATGAGTATTCACTTCTCACAGATAGAGGTCACTAATGGACTGAATTTGAATCACCATGGCAGAAACCACAAAGTTATTAAAGTAATCTAGTGAAAAATGAACTTGAATTGAAATTAAAGTAAAAATACCAAAAGATGATTATCCAGAAAGGTCTGACCTGAATAGAAATAAAACTGCATCACCTTGACCTTTTTTGAATCTTCTAAATAGTGAGCAAAACCGAGACCCCTCCCCCCACACACACACCCTTTGCTATTTTTTAACTTCAGACACTGCTCATTGCAGAAGCGGGAATTCTTCCTTGTAGGCTACAAGACCAAAGAGTCAAACTGGATCAGATGTTCACACTGAGTCTCTACAGAATAAAGCTTCTGGACGTACATACTTGAGCCTTTCTTGAAACCACAGCTTCAAACTGGGAAGATATAAGGTTGCTTCAGGGAGATATGTCTAAATCCTAAATCAAACTCTCCAGCAGGCCAGAATATAAATGTAACAGGCATCAGAGGAGGTTCAAATTAGATCCAGCCGGTCAAAGTCAAACTCGGATAAGATCACATCATCTGAAACCTAGCATAGGGGGGAGAAAAACCATGACTGCCTAGGGAACCTCAAGGCAGCCCAGCATGGTGTCATTTGGGAATCTACTTTCTTCTGTTAAAGAAGAAATTCCCCCCCGGGAATTTCTAAAACTGCAATGAAACTACTGAAGTGTTCAGACATGGGCATTAAGACAAACAAACAAACAAACAAACAAACAAAACCCAGCATTCTTTCCATGCTAGGTTTGTATTTGTAATAGGTTCTGCTACACAGCTAGCCCAATTCTTTTTACGATTTCTTGTACCTACTGGCAGAGACATTGAATAATGCTTGAAATTTCGTCTTCCAACCTCCTCCACTCACATACTGGCAATTCAACATGACAGTATGGTGTTGCACTGCCATAGATGATCATTAAAAATTCTTAAATGGTTTAATCCTATCCTGTTTGGGGCTTTTGAAGAGGAGAGGAAGAAAAGTTATATTTGGAAGAACAATAGCATCATGGGGAACGGGCAACTTTTCATGGCATGTGTATTCCCCAAAGATTTATTCTCTTCTAATATGGTGGCCTGTCGATCTTATGAATCTGCTGCATATTGCTTAGTGATAAAAAAGAAAAAAAGTCCAGTTCTCACACTTTAAATACTGACCTAAAATTTTACGTTCATACTGCAACAACTAAATACATCCCCGGACAAACGCCAACCTGCATTCTATTACCTCAAAATGGTTGGGGGATCCTTTCACTGGAGACTTAAGAAGGTCATATCACTTAAGTCCACAGGCAATATGGGTTCCTATATGGAAGCTAGCCTACATATTAGCTTTTGGCTAGGAGAAGTTAGACATAATACATTTAACAATCAGCCTGTGAGCAAGGGGACATGCCCCAAAGCTCCCTGAGATGCTGTGTGATTTAAGAGCCTCCCAGCTGAGTGGGAAGCAATAGCTCCCATTTAGATGGGGCTTTGCATAGCAAATGCAGCATGTGAAGAAACCTAATCAGCACCTTGCACTCCCGCGTGAGCATTTACACGGATTTGCGCCTTGCACTTGATTAGCTTACTGTAAGCTTTACAAGAGATTCCTTCCACTAAAATTAATCAAAAGGTCTTGGAGACTGATTTCCATTTACAAGAGGGGTCAAGATGAGCTTCCAGGTGAATAAATAATGATCCCAATAGTGATGGTGGCAGCAGTAAAGGAGGAGCTGCTTTGAAACTCAAAACTCAACAGGGGGGAAAGGGGAGGTTGGAGAGTTAGGGCTGGAATCTTTCTGTAGCTCTCTGAGGGAAAAGCAGGAGCTCTTTTCTTAGTTAGCTTAAGTAAGGCTGATGTTCTGGGAAACGTGACCATATTCTCTCCGCTGCACACCCCCCACCCCCTCCCCAAGTGCACACACTCTAACACTCACCCCCCCCACACACCATGGCGCATCAGGCCACCACGGAAAAACCGGCCTCTCCGCAACACCACTACCCCCCCCAACACACACACACACACACACACACACACACACGCACACACACACACACTACAAACACTGCAAACTCACGTCGTCAATGGTTAATGCTTTTCTTATCAGCCTGCAATAAAAATGTGACTTCTAAAGTTTTTATTTTATGACGCCAGAAGGTGAATGGAAGGAGGGAGGAAGGGAAAGATCCGAGGATGTCAAAGGGGGGAAAGGTAGAATTTTTCCCTTTCCTTGAATTTCTCTCCTCCTCCCTCCCGCGCTCTCTCTCTCTCTTTCCCTCTCTCTGTCTCTGTCTCTCTCTCTCTCACACACACACACACACACACACACACACACACACACACGCCCAGATTTGCTTTCCTGCACCAGCTAAACGGAGTGGGCGAATGGGAGTGGGCTCCTATCATGTTTAAAAGACGCTAAATAAGGCTGAGAGAGCGAGAGGGTGAAGGTGAGGGTGGGAATTAGCAATCCATGCATCATTCCCCCGGATTGAAGAATACTAAAAGCCCCCCAATCCACATTCTCAATTGCCAACGAGCTACGAAAAGAGGCCCCAGCTGGGGCCGAGGGTTCTCCTCCATCCCCAGGGGGAGCTTCGCCTCCCCGCACAGCTGCCCACCAGGGGCAGAGAAGCGCCGCGGGTCCCTCTAACCTGACTGTAGATCTCGCCGCGCTTGGTGCCCATCCCCGGGATCTCCAACTTCGCTTCCCTCTTACTTTCAGTCAGATCTGTCTGGCCAGCGTCAGCAAAGGCGCAGAAGCCCAGCGGCCGGGCACGGAAGCAGAGGGTTGGGGGTGCGCATTACCTGCGAAGGTTCTCGAGGTCTCCTTCCAGCCCCGGTGGTAATCTCGCTCAGCGCCGCGTCCTCCCTCAGATCCAAACTTTTGCTCGGTCCTCCGGGTGGCGGAGGCGGCGACGGTGGCGGCTGCCGAAGCCCAGCCCTGTCGCCCGCAGCGTCGGGGCTCGGGGGTGCGGAGGCCGGAGCCTCAGAGCGGCGCGCGCCTCCCCGCAGCCGGCCGGAGCCCGGGCGCCCCGCTCGCCTCGCTCGCCTCGCTCGCTCTCGCCTTTCTCCCCTACGGAGCCGCGGCATCGTCTTCCCCCTTCCTCCGCCACCTCCGCCTCCAGGGTTCGGGCATGCCACTTTCTCTCGGCTCCCGCCGCCGCCGCGGCCCCCGCCTCCGGTCCTCCTCCGCCTCCCCCTCTCCGCCTCGACCGCGCCACGAGTCCCGAAAGAAGAGGGCGAGCGGGGAAGGCAGCGGAAAGAGGCCCCGCAGCGCCGGCGCTCCGCGGAAGCGGAGGACCTCGGGGGGCGGCCCGAGAGGCGGGCGTGCGCGCCCCGGACGCCCCGGAGCTGACCGCTCAGAGCCCCGGACCCGGGCGCAGCGCGGGGCTGCGCGGGGGCGGGCGCGGGGCTCGCTCCAAGTGCGGCGCCGGCCCCGGTGTGGGTCCCGAGGCTGCTCCGACCTCACTGCTGCCACGCTCGGACGCGGCCCGGCTAATGTAGACGCCGCGGCCCCCACCCCCACCCCTCCTGACACCCCCGGGAGATGTTTACAGTAATGAATTCGCGGGATCGCCTCCGCCGCTCCCGCGCTCCTCCTCTCCCTCCGTCCCCCGCGCTCTGGCGCGCTCCCCTCCTCGAGTCCTCTTTCTCTGCCCCCCTCCTTTACTCCCTCCCTTTCGGAGTCCCTCCCACATTTCTGGTTTAAAGAATGCTTGGGAGGCGCGGCTGCAACCCTAAGCTTTCCAAGAGGCAAAGTCGCACTCGGCTTTTAACCCTCTCCTCCCTGAAGAGAGTTGCAGGGCGTCTGGGCCAACACCGTGGATGCCACCCGGACCGAGCACGCCTTCTCCTCTCTCCCTAGCCTGCACCCCCTCCCACCCCCCAACTCTCAGGGATAATGCCACCGTCTGAGCGCTGAAAGTCGATTCCCGCCCCCCCACCCCGCCCGCCTGCGATGTACTTGCAAGGCAGAGGATCTATTACTTAGACTCGGAGAAATGATCGAAACGTGAGATTAGAGGGTAAAAATATAACAAGTCTCACAACCAAGATGGCGTTATTTCAAATGAAGGCAACCCTGGTGATTTGCGCCCCCACCCCCATCCCATCCCCCGTTAATTCCCAGATCCCAGACCTTATCAAATAACTTTAATTGGAAAAATAATCCGAAGTTTAACATGATTATTTTGAACACCTATTTTCTCCCTTCACTCTGGCTGCTGGGAAAAAGGGGTGTTCACTTTCCCCGTAGATTACCACGGACAACTGAATTCAGCCTCAAAGGTTCAGAAAAAAGACTTGACAGCAAAAAGAGCCTGATTTGTATACAGGCGACGTTTCCACTTAGCAATCTCTCTGCAAAGGTTAAAGAGTAATGTAAGAAAACCAGGTGCACGTCTCTTTCTTGGAAAACATATTTTAAAAGGTTCTGGTTTTCTGCTCTCGTTTCATCGTCGCTCCTCCTGGCTCCAGTAAGTTGCTGTCATGTTTTAACAAGTCTGGAGAGAGGCTGAATGCGAACAGAAGAGGGAGAGCGAGCTCGCGCCAAGCGTGGGGTTGCGCGGAGAGGCGCCGTCGGTGGGGCCACGCGAGAAGCAAACAGCAAGCTTGAAACTAGCGCAGGACCAACTCCCTGGGGATCCACGGGCTGTCGCGGACCGAGAGTGGGGCAGGGGCGGTGGCCGCGACGGGCTCGGGAGGATTTCCCCGTCCTCAGTTCAAAGCCTGAGTCACTTGGCACCACTTTCCCAATTGTTTCCATTTCCTTCTCATCCCTGTTGTGTCTACCGCCTTCACTTATCTGAGTGCCTTAGCCGTGTTAAGACGACTTAGAGAAACGCCCCATTTGCCTCCTAAGCACAAGCCACGCACGGATCCACCCAGACGCACGCCCGAGACGCACGCTGGCACACGCGCTCACACGCGCGCACACACACACGCACACACGACCTGGGTTTGTGCCCGCGGGTCGCTGCTCCTGTTGCGTTATGCAAAGTGGTCAGGAAAATACTTTGATTCACATCTACATAACCGCTCCTCTCCCCAGACTCAGTGTGTGACTAACAAATATCCAAGGGAGGAGGGGGCACGGCTGGGGGAGTTAACTGGACTAGGACAGACAGAGTGCCATCTTGCTGGGAGGTTCCAGGACCAAGGCGCCAGCGAGGACAGCCGTGGTGGCCTCCATCTCCACCAGCAGCTGCCGCTGGCTGGAGCCCCATGCGATCCAGGAGTTTCCCGGGCATCTAGTAAGAGTCCAGTCGGCCCCAATCACCCTGCTCCCCGATTCTTAATGTCCCCGGTTAATGCCCCGACCTCAACTGGCAACCTTGATCTTGGGCCTGATTAGAAATGAGAAGTGACCGCGCCGGCGCTGAAGGCACGGAGCCGAGCCCGACACTGGTCAGCGCGGCGGAGGGATCTTCCCAGGCTGCGCAGGACCCGCGCGGGGACACGGTGGCAGCTGGCGAGGCTCTGCTCCCGCCCTCCTCGCTCCTCGCCGCCGCCTGGCCCCCGCACTTAGCGCCAGGGGGTGCGGGGTGGCGTGTTCCGCCGGCTCTCCGCGTCCCACGCTCGCGGCTCAGAGAACGCAACCCGGGTTCAGCCTGGTGTGCTCCCTGAGCCTTCACCGCCCCCACTGGCGCGCCAGGAAGACGCGCTGGCCGAGCTCAGAGCTGGGCCACCGAAGAGCAGTAGAGCTGGAGAAAGACTTGGTTTTGGAAGAAAGTAACCTTCTCCCCAAGTCGAAGGGAAATGCACCTCGAAGGGAAAGGCACCTCCTCCGCGTGCGTTTAGCCAGGAATCAGTCCCGGGTTTCGGGCAGGAGGCGGGCTACCGGCTTTGGATGCAGCCGCTCGATAACAGCGGTGACATTATCAGCAGATGGAGCGGGCGCGAGGGTGGCGGAGTAGGGGGTGTTACTCCTAGAAGTTAGCGTATTCACTCGGGGGAAGTGAGAAGCTGGATTCCAGCAAGCTTAATGGCTGGAGAACCCCCAATTGGGGATGGATCCTCCTAGCAAACTAGCAAATTTGCGTTTGACCCAGAGCTCAGTTACAAAACTCTTTAAAGGAGGTGAATTCTACCTGCAAATAGACCTCCCTAAAGTCGGGGGAGAGTTAAGCAGCCTGTGCTCTCTCTGGAGGAAAAAAAAAAAAAACACCAAAAAACCCAAAACATCCCATCCCGATGACCACCCCTGCGCTGGTTCAAAAAATACACGTATCCCCCCCCCCACCCCCCCACCCCCCCGCGCAGCCGCTTAGCAGCAGCCCTGGAAGTTGCTGGAAACTCCACCTGGCACCTCTGTCTCTTTACCTGGCCGCCGTGTCTCCTCGCAGAGGGCTCATCCGAATCCGACAGGGTCGGGGAGGTGGAAAGGGAAGAAGCTGGCGCGGCAGCAGCGGGGCTCCCGGGGCATGGTATTGTTTTAGGGGTCACCGCCAAGGTCCCTCCTGCCCATCGTTGAGAACGGCCAACCTGATCCCTGCTCGGGGTGGACACCGCGGCGGGCGCGGTGCGGCCGCCTCGCAGCTGCTTCGCACCCGGAACCGAGGGCTGGAGACGCACCCCGGGCGGAAGCAGCGCAGCGCCTTGGCGCGGGGATTGCGGCCGCCGCCGATACCTCCAGGCGCTGGTTCTTCTGCGGCGACAATGGAAGATGCCCAACTCACAAGTGACAGCGACAGGTTTCGTCCGTACAACTAACTACAAGGTACCCAGCCTGAGACCGGAGGCTGCGTCCCCCCTCCCCCTCCTCTCCCTCCTACTGGGGAGGGAACTAATTTAACCCTGTGTGCGCCCTGCACTCCCTGGAGAAGCTGGAATCGACTCGGAAACCGCAGGCGGCGGCTCGCGGGGCCAGAGCTTTGTTCACGTGCGTTTCCAGCGGGCACTCGCGTGGCAAGACGCCAGTGGCAGGCTTCCAGCGCCCGGCCCCGGCATGGGAAGGAGCCCTAGCGTTTCATCCGGACCAGACCCAGCCCTCGGAATCTATTTTTTGCCTCCAGTTACCAGATGTATTGAAGTTGCCAGCAAAGTTGGGTTTTATTCCTCTGTTTCTTCCTCCCTCCCTCCCGCGCCCCCGCCCCCCGCCGCATTATTTCCTTTCCTAGCGGCGCTTTGAAGACGTGGAACTCGCCGCTCATTCTAATTCTAGCTTATAACTGTTCTTGCGTGTGCGAGACGAATGGTGGAGGGTCCCCACCCACCCACGCGAAATCCAAATGAAAACGCAGGGAGAGCTGTCTCCCACCCACTCACCCAGTGGCAGCCACAGCAGACGACCACATATTCAAATAAGACCAAGACACGGGAGGATGGGGTAGGGGGCGGGTTTGAGGGAGTTTAAGATGTGAATGGGCTGATGGAAGGGAGAGAGCGCGCCTTAGGACGGAATAAACAAGGGAAACACAGACAAGAAAGATGATGCAGAAAATATATCTGCGTACCAACATTGAAAACAGTAGGTCAGCTTTAAGTGCCTACATTTGGATTGACAATATTTCCCGGGCTCCTGTGGAAGCAGAATGAATGAATGAATGAATGAATGAATGAATGAATGAATTCTTAAAAAATAAGGGAGGGAGGGAGGGAGAGAGAGAGAGAGAGAGAGAGAGAGAGAGAGAATGAATACAGGAGGCTCAGCCTTGGCCACCCAGATGCTTTGCGTTTTGTAAGCATCTTTGTCTAAGTGTTCCGGACTCCCAAGAAGTTAACTGGAGTTGGAAGTAAGTCATCTGCTGGAGGGGGAATGGAAGTCTAGACAAGAGAAACTGACAGCCAGCCGCCTCCGCTGTCACCGTCACACCCAAATGAGCCAGAACGTCACCCACGGCGCAAACTCAGACAATTTTCAACAGATTCCCTTTTTCTGCATCTCCATTCTGGACGAAAGAAAGAAAGAAAGAAAGAAAGAAAGAAAGAAAGAAAAAAGAAAAAGTTCTTTAAAAATCACTTAGAGGGTAACACGTGGTTCTTGCGAAAACGGAGTTATTTTTAAAAGAAAAAAAAAGTGTCTCTCCACAGGATGGATGTTCTAAGTTTTCTCTGCACCCTCCCCAAACCAATGGGAATCTGTAATAGCCATTCCAAACGCCTCCGGAGAGAGGCCGACCCAGGGAGGAAATGGGAACAGTTTCCAGCCGGCTTGGTGCAGAATTTCGCTGTAAATCCTTTCAGTTTGCCAAGGGGGCAGCAAAGCCTAGGGAGAACTTGTCAAGCGGCAGAATCCACAGGGAAGACCACATTTTAGCACAAATAACTCATCTACCTGCTTTCAAATACTCATCTTGGTGTGCATAAGTGTATAGGAGTATCCACATAAGCTTCTGTCTCTGAAACCTTAACCTGACATAACAGTATAATTATTTCATCTTTAAGAATACATTTTGGTTTAAAAGAAGAGGGAACTCTGCACAGGTTTTACCTTGTCATTTGTGCTGCCAGAAAATGAGGAAGACTGAAAATGTGAGACAAGGTAGCTGCATATGTACAGAATTTGTATTATAGATTATCGCTGTTTATAAGTTATAAGGAAATAAGGATGCCTGGGTGGTTCAGTCAGTTAAGCCCCCACTCAAGGGTTTGAGAGGTCGAGACCTGCACCCAGCTCTGTGCTGACAGCTGGGAGCCTGTAGCCTCTTTAGGATTCTGTGTCCCCCCCTCTCTCTGCCCCTCACCCACTAGCAGTGTCCCTCTCTCTCTCTCTCATAAATAAACCCTAAAAAATAAAAACTAAATAAATGGTAAGGAAACAATATCCTCTGGATGTGCTCCTTACTAAAGACTATTGATGTGACGATTGCAATGGGGGTGAGGAAAATTAAGTACAAAAAAAATATCACATCCAATGTATGAACAGAATAAGTGCAACGAGTTTCTTAACCACGTGACCCCTACATCAGCTTTAGAAATATGTGCTGCAGGAGCCAGAGGAAGGAAAAAAGTAGTCAAAGTGGTCCGGGGGCTCCAGAGTGTAATAAGTTAGCAGCCTCACAAAACCGGGATTTTGAGGTCACTTTATTTTTATTAAGAAACTATCACTAATATAAAAGGGTACAAGAGTAGAGAAAGAAAAAGCACATCTGTGAAAGTAAAAAAAAAAAAATCAGCTCATTCCTTTTTGTTTGGACTTTGATCCTCAGTGGGGTTTTTACCTCTATTGAAATTTGACTGCCATTTCAAATCTTTTAGGTCGCCCTCCGTTTATTTGTACCCACCCCCATCTACACACGCACATGTACTTTGGCCTGTGTTTCTAATACTTTGAGGAAGTAAAGCTAACACAGGATTTGGGTTTATAAGATCATGGTTTAAGCCCAAGTCACTGAAAATTTTGATACCGGGTAAGCTCGGCTCTGAGCCACTGTTTACTCGTTAATAAAATGGCCATAAAAATACCTGTTCTACCAGACTCTCTGTATGGTCACAGTATGAGTCGGTGCATGTGAAAATGCTTTAGAAAGTTCAGCTGTTATTCAGTGTTGCCAACAATATTATCATTACATCACGCAGTCCCAGCCTTCAAAACATTGGAAAGTTACATCAACCTGAACAGTTTCCTCTAATGTTATCATCTTACATTACCCTGGAACGTTTGTCAAAACACAGGAGGTAACAGATCCCATCTAGGATACCACATAGCCTTAGTCATCGTATCTCCTGTTCTGTGTGACAATTCCTCCATTTTTCCTTGTTTTTGATGACCCTGGGAGTTTTGAAGAATAATGGCAGGGTATTTTGTCTCTCAGTTCAGGTTTGTCTGATTTAACTCTAGTTCTGGGTTCAGGGAAAGAAAAATACCAGGGAGGTGGACTATTGTTCTCATCTCATCGTAGCAGGTGGTGCATGATATCAGCATGACGTCACTCACGATAACATCATCACTCTCTAACGTATCGTGTGCAAGGTTTCTCCACTATACAAACTATTTGTCCTTTTCCATACTCTGTGCTTTGGAAGTGAGTCACAAGTCCTGCTGACCTTCATGAATTTAGAATTTTTAAAAGCACAAAATAAGCATTTAGTGCAATTCATAAACACCCCAGATATTGAGTTCACCCAGGAATAATCTCTCAGGAAATTCCTCCTGTATTATCTACATCCTCAGGAAAGTGTTCAACTATCTCTTCTTGGCTATGTATTTTAAACCCATCTTCAACTATTCCAGGGTTTATAGTCCCCAAACCCAGTCCCCAAATCCTGTTCTTTTCTGAAATGTCTCCTACCTTCTTGCTTCTCATTGCCACAGCTGGTTGGTGAATTCCAACTTTCCTACAAAATGATGGCATCCGTGACCTCTTATCCCTCCTTTCCATTCATGGTTTTCTGACAGTATGATGTTCATTTCATTGTCCCTCCAAGGGACAATAGCAAACAACAAGTTTGTCTATACATTAGTCTAAATGTCTAGTTTAATTAGTCTAATTACTCAAAGAATTTAGTTGCTGTTACATTTCTATTATTCTGGTAAACACTTGAAACATGCTTGCTGACATCATGGATAAGCTTCTGTAGCAGGTAGAGCAAAAGCCGATCTTTTTTTCTAAGATGAGAGCCACTGTAAAGAAATCCATGGTTAACACACTGTGGGTAGGTAACTTTTCATTTCTCTCACAGGAATAAAACACACGGAAGCATTTTTTGTGGGTTTGGCTTGATTCATGTGAATCCGTGACACTAAAACGCATACTCTTCTGGTTATGAAGCAGCACAATACAGTTCATGGTTCACCCATTTATCCAACAAACATTTGTAGAAAACACAAAACATGTAGCAAAACTTTGATGAATAGATTTAGTCTCTATTCTGTCAAAACTTCAGTGCATTGGAGATACACTGACAAATAATTACACACTCATTAGGTAAATAAAACAACTCAGGTATATGCAAAGTACTTTAGTGCACTGAAACAGAGTCTCTGTAGAGGGAAGGCCTTTTGCTAATGTACTGATTTTATATGAACTTTGCATCATTATTTTCACTTCCAGCCTTCTGCATACCGCAACCCCAGGTACCAGCTGGAGTCTCCTGTCTCCTGGACATCCCTTTGGGCCAAGAACTAAAAAATCAGTGTAGAAGTAATTGCTTGAATATCCATTTCCCCTAAGCCTTGGTTTCTTTGCCTCTCCATGGAGGTTACAAGACGATTATGCGTGAACACAAACAGAAGGTACATACCGACAGGAAACAAAAGCACGTTAAACCATGGAGATTTCCTTGTACATAAACCTGCCATTTGTTAAGTGGTTGCTCCTCGAATCCGAAGGGAAGCTGGCAAAAACTCGAAGCAAACCTTCTCCAACAGCACTGGGGAAGAATAAGTGAGGGAAATGCCTTTTTAAAAAGGGTATACAGTTGGTATAAAGATGTAAGCCATTTCAAGAAGGGATGGAACATCTACCCAGAGATTTATTCAAACCTGGACACTACAACTGTAGACAATGTTACCGAGCCTTCTGTATCTGATTACAGTTCTGATGAAGAAGAAAACACCGTTTTATTTTTTTTTAATTTTTTAACGTTTATTTATTATTGACAGACAGAGAGAGACAGAACATGAGCAAGGGAGGGGCAGAGAGAGAGGGAGACACAGAATCCGAAGCAGGCTCCAGGCTCCAAGCTGTCAGCACAGAGCCCAACACGGGGCTTGAATTCACAAGCCTCGAGATCATGACCTGAGATGAAGTCGGACGCTTCACCGACTGAGCCGCCCAGGCACCCCAGAAAGCGCCATTTTAATCTGAGAAAACATACTTAAATCAATGAGTATAAAATATTCTGAATTAGAATATATATAATATATATAATAAATATATATAACTTCCCACTGTGTGCACAAGTATTCACACACACACACACACACACACACACACACACACACTTCCCACTGTCTACTGATATATTAGAAAACTAAAATTACATTCTTTAGAAGGTTTAGAAGGTCAGAGATAGTTTTGAAGCCTGACTCTTATTATTATAAGAACAAACACTACATCAGTTAAGCTATGTGTAGTGGCGGGAGGTCTGAACTTGGACTTGGATGATGGTACTTCAAGTATCTACTGCTTTATCAGGGAAACCACTTAACTGCCCAAAGCCTCGGTTTCTCTTTTCTCCAATAAGGAAAAGCAAAACTATCTTCTAGGGTCAATTAATAAACAGTAAGTGAAGTGGGTTATCTAGAAGCTCAAAATAAACTGTTATTGGGGCACCTGGGTGGCTCAGTCGGCTAAGCATGCAACTCTTGGTTCGGCTCAGGTCACGATCGCATGGTTTGTGACTTGGAACCCCACGCTGTGGATGCTGCTTGGGATTCTCTCTCGCTCTCTCTTCCCCTACCCCACTCATGCTGGCTCGAGCTCTCTCTCTCTCAAAATAAACTTAAAGAAATAAGCTATTATAATATATGTAATTACTGTGTTTTACATAACATAATTTAATGGGACAACTATTTTACTTTGTATAATCTTAAGATACGGGTTTCACTTGTATTGCCATTTCTGGCTTTTCTGGTAACCTGTTTTACACAAAGTTTCAGAGCTTCAAAGATACAGAGTTGCTTGATCCCTGTAAAGTTGCTCCAAACAATACTTTCAGGTATCAGTCCTTCAACCAACTTTTGAATGACCTAAACAATAAAGTCCCACAACATAGGGAATTCTTAGTTGTCTTCTCACTGTATCATTGAAAATTCCACAAAAATTGCTGTTGGCCAATTTCCTTTCGTGCTTCTCCCACTTAGCTGATAGAAATAACTACAGTTTTCCAAGTGATTCTTTAATGTTTTTTTTTTTATTTTATTGTTACGTTATTTTCATGCTTGATTTGGTCATCTCATTTGCTTCCTTAGTTGGCATAATTTGGATTTCACATTTCCCCTTGAAACATTTTTGAAAAATTAACTTCTTACTAAAACTTGATAATAAAAATCTTAAAGAGGAAGTTGCTCACTGAGAGTGTCTCTTTCTCTGTCACTCTGCCTCGCCTTTGAAAGTTTCCATTTGTACCATATTTTGTTGACACAACTGAAAGTCATATACTATGAATATGAACTTATTAGCATTTGAATTTTACTCTTTCATCAAGGGCAGGAATTAAATTCTTCTTCCTAAACACTGAGGGGCCATTGTGGATCAAAGTCTGGATTATAGGTTGGTAAAGGCCATGATGTTCTTTTCCCTGAAGAAGGCATTAAAAACTTGATTTTGAAAGGCTTTCCCATTTTCCTTGGTGTTCTGAAGAGATATCTAAGGAGTTTCAAACATAATATGAAACTGTGGAAATATCTGAATCATTCTGTTCTTGGATTCTGTGTTTATTTTTATTTCTAGGAATTTTGCTGCATTTCCACATTTATATAGTATAGTTTCTTGTTCTTTTCAC
The DNA here is from genome assembly GCF_024362965.1 of Panthera pardus. Lineage (NCBI taxonomy): Eukaryota > Metazoa > Chordata > Mammalia > Carnivora > Felidae > Panthera > Panthera pardus. The sequence continues at coordinate 121,338,530 of NW_026526810.1, read as the reverse complement.
TTCAGTGCTTTGTAAATGGAATCGTGTTCGATTATTAAGTGCAGCAGATACAAGAATACGGGTTACAGATCAAAGTTAGTAGAGAAACAAGATGAACTTTATTTATCTTTATTGTTTATTTTATTTTATTTTATTTATTTTATTTTATTTTATTTTAGAGATGGAGAGAGAGAGAGAGAATGCACAGGTGGGGAGAGGGGCAGAGGGAGAGAGAGAGAAAGAGAGAATCTCAAGCAAGTTCCATGCGGGGCTCCATCCCACAACCCTGGGATCATGACCTGAGCCAAAATCAAGAGTCTGATGCTCAACCAACTAAGCCACCCAGGTGACCCAAGAAGGCATCCTTTAAAATACCTCCATTTGTAGAGCCTTTATCCCTTACAGCCTCCTCAAATGGATGACTGTGTCTGATATCTCCCTGCCCTCCACCCACATGTCAGAGGTCACAGAAGGAGTAAAAGCAACTGGTAGTAGACAATAGATCTCCAGAAACCTGTCCATAGTGTAGCTACGTCTGCTGTACATTTAATTCTCTCATCAGCAGGCAATATTTTTTTTTATCATTTTGGATAAAACCAATGTTATTTAAATTTATTTCTAAACATCTGTAAATTAAAAGACAGTTTGCTTAAAAGACGCTGTGTATTTCTCCCATGTCTGTCCTAAGCAGGCAGACTTAAAAATTATAGAAGAAAGGCTGTGAAAGCTAAGGAAGCCTCAACATCATTAGGGAAACAAAATCACAGTGAGATATCATTTAACTCCTAGTAGAATGGTTATACTAGAAAAAAACAAAACAAAAAAAAAAAAAACAAAAAACAGAAAATACCCAGTGTTGGTAAGAAAGTAGAGAAATTGGAGTCCACATGCATTAATGATGAAATTATAAAATAGTACAGCCAGTTTGGTGTGAATGCTTCTTAAAAAGTTAAACATCAACTTATCACATAACCCAGAAATTCTATTCTTAGGTATATCTACCCAAGAAAATGAAAACATACATCCACACAAACACTTCTATATGAATGCTCTTAGCAGCATTATTCATCATAGCCCCGAACTGGAAACAATCTAAATGTCTACCAGCTGGTGAATGTATAGCTAAAATGTGGTATATCCATGCAATGGACTACTATTTGAACAAAGCAGGGATACATGCTAAAGCATGGATGAACCTCAAAATAATTTTGATCTATAAAAGAAGCTATGCTCAAGAGACTACATATTGTGTGACTTAATTTATTGAAATTATAGAAGTAGCAAAGTTTTTGAAGATTGCAAATTAGTAACTGCCAGGGGAAGAGGGAACAGAGATTTACAGTAAATGTGCATAAAAGCTCATAATGCAGTGATTAAAATGTTTTAAAATTGATTCATGGTGATGTATGCATAGCTTGGTAAATTTACTAAAAGTAAGAATTGAATTGTACACTCTAAAGGAGTGAATTATATGATATGCAAAACGTCTAAATAAAATTATTTTTTAAAAGCTACAAGGATTGATGTCAACATCTATGAATATTTCATCTTGGTAATATTCTTCCTAGATCCCCTTACATCACCAATAAAAATGACTTGAAGTATCTTAGGAGTAATGAATAAGGAATATGCCCAGTAGCAGAAATAATAAACTAATATGTGAGTCTAAACATTCTTCTTATTACCTACTTTTTCAAAAAAACAGGTCACTTGCAGTCTGATTAAATCCACTCATGAGATCCGTAAAATTTAGAAACAAAATAAACAAAATACAGGTTGACATAGCATTTCCACTCCATTCTTTGGAGGAAATAAGTAACATTTAAAAAATGTCTGTGAATCAATAAGGGAAAACAAATTCTTTGCTTTTGTATTAAGTTCTCTGCTCACCAGACTCCTCTGCCAAATGATTCTTCTATTTTTATAACACATAGTACCTTTGTTTACTATGACTCAAGGAAGCATAATGTTTTATTAATAAAAATCTATTTTTGATAATAGAATTATCAATAATTTTAACATAGCCTTTGAACAGCTTAGTTCTTTAGATATTCATCAATCAGGAATCTTTTTTCTTTATGTCCAGTTAGGGCAATATAAATATCATTTTGTGAGGATGTCACATTTTTCTTTCTTTCTGGCTAAATAAGAAAGCATAAGACAGATGGGTGAAGAAGAAAGTCAGACACAGTATCAGTTACCAAAGGGAAAAAAAAATAATAATAAAGGCAACATCTTGTCCATCAAGGAGCTCAGATCAAGAGTCTTTTTTTTTTTTTTCTCAAATGATGACAGCCCGAGAGCTATGGGCAACCAGAAAATAAATAAAGCAAAACCACCAAAGGTGTTTCTCCATGGTTTCTACCACCATGCCTGGAGTGGATAAACATGTCATTTTACTAGGAGGATTACTTGGAAAAAAAAAATTAGCTCAAGCAGACAAGAAAAAGGAAGAAAATAGAATAAGGGCATGTCATGTCTATTTACCATGGGATGAACGGCATCATGCTTCTCTGGGTACTGCTGATGAAAATGTCTATGGAGAATAATCCACATCTGCCTTCAACAGTATCAAAGGATCCAGGCTACAGATTTATAATCCTCACATGAGGAGCCTCAGGACAAGTCACATAGTTGTGCTCAGTGGAAAGTCGGCCCTGGTTGGTATTCGGCACTCATTTTTTCTCGAACAGGAGTTTGCCCACTAGATGTGTGGTGAAATCGAGTTTATGCGCTCTTTAATAACCTTTCTACAGTCAGGAAGACCTTGTTTTTAAGGCCTCCGGAAATTGTTGCTAGAAGAAAGGAGGTCGGAAGCGGGGCTCTATCTACTGTGAGCCGTCCATCACTCATTCCCAGCGGTGTCCCAGATGGAAGAGGGATGAGCGTGAGAACCTTTAATGAGGTGTGAACTCCAAATGGACAGGAAAACAAAATTTGGAAAGTGTTGAGATCAACGTCTTGAGCTGACACAATGAAAAATCTTGGATCATAGAGGGAAAATCACATTTTTTTTTTTTTTTGCATTTTTAACATGACTCTCAGGCTTTAGGGAAAAAGTAGAGACCAGGTTTGAAGATATTAAGAAAAATTGCTAATTAGCCAGGTTCTTTGCCAATTCCTTATAGGGTGTGTTTAAGTATGAGAGCATGTTGCTGTCTATTTGGAATAAAAGCAGGCCTAGTTGAAGATGTAGGGAAGCCACTCAATTTTCTTAGGCCCCAGATGTCTCATCTCAGAGGTGATAATAATTTCTGGCAAACTTGCTTTACATCTTTTTGTAAGCATAGGATAAAATGGTTAATGTAGAAATATCTAGGAGAAAAGCATTTCCCTAAGCAAAAGTGCCATTCTTATTAAAAAATGTGAATGTCTCCTATATTTAACCCCTTAGCTTACTTGAGGATGAAAACCAGGGTAACTCCTCTCGGAAATGATCGGGTTCTGTTTTACATTTCTTCTGTTATGAGGGTGATAAAGGGCTGATCTTCAGATATGACAAGTACAAAGTCCCGTGCTTGGGCGGGAGTTCGGAGAACCTCATTAATCACGTTCCATTGTGTTAGAGGTTCTGTAAACATTGCAAAAGCATAAAGTGCAGCCCTTCTATGAGTGACATCTTTCCAGCCTAACTCCAGGACGCCTTTGAGATTTTCTTAACTGACTGGATTTCATTTCAGTCATTAGTTAACCCTGCTTAGTGGGTGACTCTGGATCCCACCAGGCAGGAGTAAGGGGATATGTATTCAAAAGGTACAAACATGGCTTGTCCCAGTCACATAACCATTAAGAACAGTAGGGGGGATTTCCTTTCTCAGGATAAGTCAAATCATTTATGTGAATCCCATAATATTCCACTTTTTTTTTTTTTTTTTTTTTTTTGCCTTTGGAAACTAATGCCATAAAGTTGTAGTTAGAAAAAGATTGTTGACAATCCTTCCTATGGATACTTTGGGTGAGATGAAAAGGCAAGTGTTATTGCTTACAGATTTATATGTCCCATTGGCAAAGTCTTTTTTATGTATGAATGGGCCACTCGAGACAGCTAAGAAGCCAGGCCACCTTTGGGATATGGATCAGAGTACATTTGGTATTCACTAGAACTTTTGATATTTTGGTAACACGTCGCTTCCAAAGTCTGTAAAACCCTCTCATTTGTAAATATTTTATTATTTATTTGTTAATATTTCATTAATGCTTTCTTTCATGGAAATGTTTTAAAGCATATCTATCAGTTGGAATGTAGTTCTTTTTAGCAACAATAGCACAGATCCCAGCAGAATTAATGCAAACATGACCATTTAAATAGCTGTAGGGTGAAATTTGCACAGAAACATATAGATGTATATTTTAATATTATTAATGTTACAATTTAGTTGAAGGAGGTAATTTTAATTCCCAGTTTCAAAGGTTTTTTTTGGGGGGGGCAGTCCTAGACACAGTAAATTGAGTAAAAACATTAATTTCTTGTCTGCTTTTCCTTGCCTTTGCCCCCCCTCCATTCATTTACACCTTAGGGAAAGCCATGACTCTGATGGCTAGACATTGGTCTAATAAAGGCAAATGTTGGCGTTTACATAAAAGCAAGCTATCTTCCTTCTGTATAGATAGAATGGAAAACTTTATGAGTCTCATAGCAGGATGGCATTTATCCACAGAGGAAGAGAATATGGATGGGTCAGAGATAATCCAAAACCGCCTGTATATAAACAACCCAGGCTATTGAACATACTTATGATGGATCATAATTAATATAATGTTTATGGATAGTAAAGCATTTCTTATACCTATAACCGTAATTTTCCTCAGATTCGTCATTGACCCTACTGTCTCTCCTTTTATCTTCTTAAGGTTTTCTCCCCTCACACTAATATTTTCCACGTATTTCAAACTAGTAAGATTCAAACTAAGCAATTACCAAGAATAATAATAATCAAAATGCATATCTAAATAATTGCAGAGGGTGGGGCGCCTGGGTGGCTCAGTCGGTTGAGCGTCCGACTTCAGCTCAGGTGACGATCTTGCGGTCCGTGAGTTCGAGCCCCGCGTCAGGCTCTGGGCTGATGGCCCAGAGCCTGGAGCCTGCTTCCGATTCTGTGTCTCCCTCTCTCTCTGCCCCTCCCCCGTTCATGCTCTGTCTCTCTCTGTCTCAAAAATAAATAAATGTTAAAAAAAAAAATTAAAAATAAATAAATAAATAATTGCAGAGGGTAAGTTCGAATCATTAATGACACGATAATATGGATATGATGATGATGTCAACATATTTATAATAATGGACAAAGCAGTGGAAATGTTTCCTGGTCCCAGCATATCGTATTCTAGTAAATATGTGTGGTTATTGCATCATGCTTTCTCATAGCTATACCATATAACCTTCTCAAATTTAGCTAATTTCCCAACAAATCCATATTCTTTCTACCACTTTGGGGTCTTGTCTACCTCTGTATAAATTTGGTTGTTCTCTTTGTACTTTTACAAATTACACTTAGTACTTTTTTTCCCCTCAGTATACAAATGGCATCTATGTTTTATTGTTTACATAATTAACTATTTATGAAACTCTATGATATATTACATATGTCAGACATTGTAATTGATGCTAGTAAATGTGTCAGCAAGAAGTAGATTATTGTAGAGGATTCAGCCAAGTGAGTGAAACTACAGTGTGATTGTAGCAAGTGCTAGGTTAGGAGACACAGAAAATTGTATTAAGAAGCATAGAAGAGGCCGTTAACTTTTGGAATCAAAAGTCCTTTCTGGGAGGGTACAGAATATTATAGAAACCTTTAAAGATGTCCGCCTTGCCTGGGATATCTATTGTCGAGGAGGGGGGAAAGAGAAGGGACATAGGCAGTAATAGGGCTTGAAAGTTGTGGTTAGAAAGTTGAGCTTTATATGGAAAGAAAGGAGTCTTTGAAGGTTTTTTAAATGGGGCATGCTTAACATCTAATTTGTGCTTTCGCTACTTTACTCTGCCATAGACAATACGTAAACCCGTGAGTGTGGGTGTGTTCCAATAAAACTCTACTGAGAAAACAAGGCATCTGTCAGGAATTGACCCCCAGGCCACAGTTTTCAAAACTATAAAGTTGCTGATGAGGTAAAATTGCAAAGGTTTAGTCACTGCCTAGAAGGAAGGGAGAGGGAAGTTTCTGGCTCAATCAATGTGAGAGCGATAACTACAGTGGATGACCCTAAGCCTGGTTAAAGGTGTACGTATTTATGTAGCATGCAGAACATTGTAGAAGAAGGCAATGACGCAGTAAGAGGAGAGATTATAACCTGGAGGATATCTTTAAATGGCCGTACAAACGCAAGTTAGATTAAGCAGCGTAGAATCAAGGTGAGCTAGTCGTTCCATCTTTATTACAAATTATGACACAGCTTTATACCTGTAAAATGAATGATCACTTTTTAAAACATAGTAATCAGGAAGACAGCATTTGTTTGAACACTGCAGAGTTCTAAGAATAAAAGGTGCTAGATACAGGCAATGTATTACGATGCAGTAACGTGTAATATTTTGAAATGCTTAACAAAGAGTCACACGTAAGCTGCCGAGAGAGAGGGTAAATATGGAAGCATTTAAAGAAAGGATGTGACTCACAGGAAGAGAGCCAATCTGAACATTCAGAGAAACATAGGGAGGAGACCAAGGAGAAATCCAGAGTGAAATGAAATAACTGTTTGGGGAGCAGATGGTGAAATATCTCATTCTTAAGAGATAAGACGAGTGAAGAATCTGCCTTTTCTCCTCGACAAGTTTCATTCGTTATATTTTGTATCCCACTTCTTTCCTTGTGGGAGTGGTTTCATCCATAATTTATCTTCATTCAAGATGGGAATTTTACCAATTTCCCATATAATGTCACTTCTGTTATCTTCAAGATCTAGGGCTCTCATGCCTTTTTTTCTTACTGTCTCCAACTCCATCTTTGCTCCCATCCTTCATATTCTGCAGATGAACACGAAGTCAGGGAAGTTTCACCACGATGTGATGTGAAAATATTTTGGCAACTCCTAATTATTGGTTTCTGCAAGACATTTGGGAGATATTATATGCTATGAGTAAAGGAAATCCCTCCACCCCTCCTTTTTGGCATGCTTCTCTTGGGCTATCACAGTGAGACCCTCGATGGGAGAAGATGTAACTTTTAAATTCTTGGCAAATACAGCTTGGAACTTCAACCTTTCATTGGTTTTAGCATCTAAAATCCAGATATCCTGCCCATGCCCCTCCCTCGTGCCACTTCACCAACCCCCATTCTCGGAAAACATGGTGTCAGTGTCTTCAGCGTCTGGAAACTTTTGGCATGGAAACCACCGTAACACAATGAAACATTTCCTTTTCATGTACATTGAGTCACGTCAACATGCTTTAGATCTCGAGAACCCCTCCCCGAACTGTCTAAACGCCCCATTTTAAAAGAGGGCATTGATACAAATGTCAAAAACCAATGAGAGCAAGGTTGATGCCATCCCAAGTTCTTAATCCCAACATGACAAGCCCTGAGTACGTCCAGATGTATGTGGATAAGGTTTTGTTTAACTTGCTTAGAAAAAGAACTTGGGAGAATACAATTGCAAGCTGTTTATTTAGAATATATATATACATATATATAGTATATATGTATCTATATATGTATATATATATATATATATAATATTTAGTGTTTTACATTTCCAGAGGAAATAAAATCCATTGTGCAGAAAGTAAAGTAAAATGCATGGATTTTTTATGTTCCAAAAAGCAGATCCTAAGGCTTACTATTTTTAAAACTTTCATCAACTTCAAAAGATCCCTCTGGTTATACTGTCACATGGAAATAAGTACACAGGTCTAACAACAAATCCTTCAACTTTTCTCTTTAAATATATGGTTTATTTTAATGAAAGAGGGCCTAGGTTAAAAATAAAAATGAAAGAAAAGGTGCCAGCTTTCTACCAAGCATATTGTTAGCCTGAGGCAAAGTCTATCCAGAGTACCCCTCTAAGTGCCCCTGAAGGTGGTTCACCGTTGTCAAAGTGTAAGGAAAATTTCCATTCTATCACATGTAGAATATAGCTAAAAAAGAATCTCATATATGTTTTTTTGAAAGTTTCAGAAGATTCATATATAACAATGTTTTATTGTCTTAAGTTATATTAATATATCCATTACTCTGACTAAGTAATGAGGGTTAATATGGCTTAATCCTAATTTAATTTTCTCACCGCTAAGTGCCAACAGAGAGCAGGCAAATTACCATATCTCTTTATTAGGTTCATTAAAACCACTGAAAGGTGATATTTACAATTAGTTGTAAAAACTTATTACTTTGGCTGAAACAAATCCAGAGTAGGTGAGCAAGACTGTAACTCGTCAACATTTCATAGCCATAGTGCCCGAAATACATTTTAGATAGTTCAAAACACAAAGCTCAAAAAAATATAACACGTCAAAGTCCTATGTCAGGAAGTATCTGCCCAAGTCACTGGGGCATTTTCAGAGATTCACTGCTTAAGGTATGCTTATTAATATGTTTCTAACCTATACATTGGGATTTCTAATGTAGCCCAATGACCCTACCCATGTCAACTTTGCTACGTGTACCAGTGTACTGAGGGAAACACATTCCTAGCAGCTGGTGGCCCCATTGCTGAGAAAAGTGGCGGAAAGCATAGTTTGCATGTGCCCCAGACTTTGCATCTAGTTGAACATACATCTTATGCCCCCCAGAGATATTTACAAGGCCTCCAAAAAGAAGACTGAAGTTTTTCAGCCTCTTTTTGTTCAAGTCTCTCACAAGTCACATGCCTGTTGCCATTGCACATAATCTAGATACTCAGAGAGCCGTGCCTTTCGCTAGGCAAATAACTGGGAACTTCGTACGCATGTATCACACATCCACGTGAGGTTCTGGGGATGCAAAGCTGAATAGGAAGCTCTCCTAGCTGTGATCCTTCAGAGTTTATTTGACAGAAACTGGAAGAGAGAGAACACTAAGTTGCTTTAGTTGTCAAGAATGGTATGTATGTGTCAGATAAAACCCATCAATTAATGTCCAACTACAGAGTATTGGTTTGCTTTTGTTCTAGATCTAATATTTTTTAAAGAGGTATCTGGTAATTTCATTGGCTATCTGAAGCTTGTCAAAGTGACAAATTATTCTTGCAGTACTCCTCTGTTGATTCCAAGACAAAATATCATTTTAAAATATGTTCCCTTGCTCTGCACTTTGCTGCGAGTTTACAGGACAAAACCATTAAGTTAACAACTGGAGCTGCAAAGAAATCATTCCCCAGTAATTAAATAAATCTCAAAACCTCTAAGGTTCAGCAAGGGTAATTGCCAGGGAGAGGAGTTTGCAGATTCTGCCTGTCACAGAGACATCTTTCTCTTAGGTTTTCTCCACTTTCCACCACCGCTGCCAGTGAACTCCCCAACAGCCATTGGTTCCCTCAGCTGTAAACTCTAACTTCTTCCCCTAACGTTTAGGTGTGAACTGAAAAGCCCTCCATTTGATTTACCAGTTTAGTGCTAAAACTGAATTAATGTGGAAGTTCTCAAATTGTTTCCAGAATATTAATAAAGAACAAAATAGGAACTAAATTAGAAAATAAAATAAAACACGGGTCCCTGCACGGCTCAGTCAGTTGAGGGTCCGACTCTTGGTTTCCGCTCAAGTCATGATCCCAGGGTCCTGAGATCGAGTCCCATGTCTGGCTCCACAAGAGCATGGAACCTGCTTGGGATTCTCTCTCTCTCACTCTCTCCCCTGCTCGTTCTCTCTCTCTCAAATAAAAATAAATAAATAAATAAGAATCGAAAAGAAAACGAGAAGTATTTTCCCTCAGAAGGTAGAAGTGTTTTACTGAAGATAGCCTCCCTTAGCATCTGTGACCTTATCTATTCAACCGGTTAATTAGCTCTAGAAGCTATCACGGTTAGTTACGTCACTGGGGAGGGAGACCCAGAGGGAGAATAGTGGAGTTGCTATACCTTACTTAGACAGTGTTGTTTTTATCTGTTCTGTTTATTTACGTTTTAGAAGAGGTTCCCTTTGAAGAACATTGCATGAACTAAGAATATTTAAAGCCATCACGTAAACCATGTTGAACTAGTTGCTTTCGGGTGCATGTGTGACAAACATATGACATGAGTACTGCTTATGTTCCTTGCTTCCGTGGAAGGCATCACTATACTCTTGCAATCCCTCACTGATTCCCGATGGAGCCTCAGAATCCTTCTCAACCCAGCAGTTCAGAAAGCGACAATGACTGGTCAGGAATTGGCACACTAGTTTAATCCAATGCACCATCATCTCTTTTTTAGCCCTTTCTTGGAATGTCTTCCTTCCAGCTCCAGGTCTATCATGATCTGTGTGCAAGAATGGGCTCTTCCCTAACAGTCTTCCTTAGGGTATCACTCTCTGCCCAATGTGTTAAACTGGAAGTCGAAAGTCATTTTCACTATCTCAATAGTTCTTATATTAACCCACTCTCACTAAATTTGTTTCTGAATATTACCTTACATTTCTTATCAAGCGTTCTTTGGAACACGATTCCTACTGTATATGCCATGAAAAATATTCCTGAGGCAAATATACTTGGAAAATGCTATCTACTATAGCCAACTTGTGAAGAGTTACAATGTATAACAGCTAAGGAAAGAATCCAAGAAGTGCTGTATTAAACGGTCTGATTTCGCTTAACCAAGAATTTCCCAAACGAATTTGACCACAGAAAACTTTTATTTAATGACACTGTTTACCAAGTCCAGGAACACATTTTGGGAAATGCTCTCATAACTTGACCAATTTCTTTATTCAAATTTCTTCTCCCTTCAACCCATCTTATTCTACCACCAGACTTATCTTTCTGTAATTATATGGGTGATCACATCACCCCCCAAATTCTTAATGGCTTCACGTTAGTTATAGAATAAGCCCAAACTTTGACTATCATACTTAAAACTCGAGGTGTCTTCTGCAATTCATCTTCATCAGCTGTAAGGCAAGGTAGGCAACCATTCTTTGCACATCGTAGGTGCTTTGTGCATGAATCTGCCTCTCCTCAGCCCCAGGTCTTCCTGATTGCCATTCGACATGCCCACTCATTTTTACGTCTTTCTGCTTTGGATCAGCCTGGAATGTCCATTTTCTTTACCTCCGTCAACCAAAATTCTTCAATGTGCAGCTTTAGGAACACTCTAAGTGTGAAGTATCTCCTTTGCTTTCTCCAGATCCCTAAAGAAACTAATCACAACCTTAGACATGTTCTCACTACACTCCGAATACCTTTCTCCACCTGTTGCACTCCCTGGACATAGATGGAAACACCTGCAAAGGACTGGTCCAGGGCTTCTCGGTCTTCTCACTTTTGGCACGTTGCACTGGATGACTCTTTGTTGTGTAGACATGTTCTGAGAATTGTGGTATATGTAGCACCATCCATGGCCTCTACCCACCAGATGCTAGTACCATCCCTCTCCCTAGATGTTGCCAAGTGCCTCTGGTGAGGGCGGGGGGAGGAGGGTGCAAAATTGCTACCATCAAGAACCGCTGTCTTAGACCAAACTTTCGCATCTCCCTAGCCTTGGTCCTGTCCCCACCAAACAGCCACTGAATTCAACATAATTGAATGTTCTTATTTGCCCCTTGAGGGTTTAATTGCAGTTGACGAGGAGAAAAGAGAAAAAAAAAAAAAAAAAGACAAGGAAAGAAGATATTCCCCAAATGCTCTCATTTGGGAATCTTGTGAGCATCGTTATTTTCTCATTTTGAATTTCTCAAAAATCAAAGCTGAGAGGTTGCAGGACCCATTCTCCCCATTCAAGAATACCTAGACTTTCGAAGTCTGCTTCTCATTTCTAGGATTTTGCTATTCCCAATTCGTCTTTTGTTTCGTGCTCTCTCCAGTTTTCAGTTTGGGCGAAGTGAATACACAATCGAGCCATTAGGACTCGTTAACTGGATTGCTTTGTCTTTCTCTTTCTGTGTCTCTTTCATTAATGATACATAGCGATTTGTCTCCAGAGACTTTTTTTATCCTTTAGGAAAAACTCTCATATTTTATTTCTCACAAAGAGTTGTCTTGTGGCATGCAGCCTCATCAAAGTCATAATTACGTTTCATTTGTCGGCATTGAACTGTCTGTCATCTGTAAGCATTTGAGCCTGGCACACATCTTTCTGCATTTGTACCACATTTTTCCGAGTTACTTACCAAGCTGAGATGATTTGTTGGTGAGTATAAGATACTTTTGGCACTCTCTGCCTTTAATTTTTCCTGGCTACATAACAAGGTTGTTTATCATCTTCTAGCTGTCCCCAGGCCAAAATAATAATGATGCTATTTGTAATTTTATTTATAAAAATTGCTAAAAGATATTGTTTGTCATTAACCTTGATGGGTGTCTGCATACTCCATCTGTAGCAGCGATTTTTATGGTTTTTTCACAAATACCCAACTCTCACTTTAGGTGGAAAGGATGAATTTAAAAAGCTCAAATCCACCCATATGTTAGGATCTTTATCTGAACCTTATCTGAACGATCTGAGCTTTCTGAAACCCTCAAATTCTGAGCTGGAAATTAGAGAGTAACCTCTCTCACTAGGCTTCCTACATTCAAAAAACTGGCAAATTCAGAGGGAATTGGTACACGCACAGAACTTCTGTATATCAGCCCTGGTATTTGATTAAAATTGCAATAGACACTCTATCACTTGGCTTTGTTTAGCATGACATATCATTTTGGACCCAGAAAGAATCTTAATTGAGGATCCATTTGAGAGTCGGCAATCTGCAAATGAGGAAACCCTGGTCAGGAGTCATTAAATAGTTTGCGCTTTTAAAAGAAAGATAAAATCCAAGTTAAAAAGAAGAAAAAAAAAAGGTGCAAAAATATTTTCTACCCTTCTAACTCAACTCTCCACTTTCAGGGTGAAATTTGACAATCCACGGCAGACACTATTCATTTTATCTGATTTTGCCTCAGCAGATGTACATATGTAATTTTAACCTAAACACAAAACAATGGCAAAAGAACGGGCCAAGAGTCAGTTTTTGCCCTCCCCTGTCTTGTTTCTGCTTTTAACTCAATTTTATACTGTCCGTTAATTCCATTTATAAAGATGATTAAATATATTTTCATAAGTCTCCTCAGTCCTCTTGGCTCTTACACTCACCGGAAGAAGAAAGCATGGCTTGTAATCACTCCGTGGTTGTCACTGTGTATTTTTCTCTTAGAATTAAAATGTAATACTTGCCTCAAGATTTCCATTGGCTTTTTCTAGTCTAATTGCATTCCTTCCAAGAACACTAAATTTTTTTAAAAAATGTTCACCTTTCTAGATCAGTGTTTCTTGAAGGATGGCTGGGTAGACCATCTGTGCCAGAATCATTTAACATGCGTGACAAAAATGTAAAAATCTGAGAAGGCTCATCCCAAGTGTGATGAGTGAAAATCTCTGAACATAGATATCAGGTCTCTGCATTTTAACCGAGTTCCTTGAGGGAGTGTCCTGTAAAAGTCTGAGGTGACTGCCTCAGAAAGGGACCTCTAGATACCAACTGTTGGACTAGATGGCTTGTGTGCGCTATTCTCACCCAAATGCACCACCATTTACTATTCTGGACATCTTACTTATTTTTGTTGTTGTTGTCCCTCCCCCAACTGTAATGCATAAGGGCTAGACATTTTTTTTTAACTGATTTTGTTCAATGCTATAGTACAGACCCTAGAACAGTAGACACAGACTCAATAAATATTTATTGAATGAAATGCAGAAACCATCTCAACTTAACAACACTGGGGGTGCCTGGGCGGCTCGGTCGGTTAAGCGTACAACCTGGTTTCGGCTGAGGTCATGATCTCACGGTTTTATGAGTTTGAGCCCCACATCCAGCTCTGTGCTGACAGTGCAGAGCCTGCTTGGGATTCTCTCACTTCTACCTTTCTCTCTGCCCCTCCCCTACTCGTGCTGTTTCTGTCTCTCTCTAAATGAATAGACAAACTTAAAAAAAAAAAACATTAAACAACAACAACAAAAAAACAACTCTGTAAAGCAGGTGCTATTACTGTTGCTGACAGACAAGAACAAGGAGGCTTATAAAAGAGAAATAAATGACTCACCCAAAGTCATGCAGCCTGTGCATAGCTGGGCAGAACGTTACGCCAAAGCTTCCATTCTTTCCATGAATTCTCAAAGTTTCTCAAGGATCCTCTTGTTCAATTTCTTTGTTCTTCAAATAAAAGAGTGCTTTCAGCCCAAATATTACATTTTCAGAATGAAGGAGAGAACCAGACAGCACATGGTTCCAATGTGTAGGATAGACAAAGTGTTTCCCTGCTCTCTGCTCCCTTCTTATGTTCCTTATTGTGTGAATCCAGGCAAATCTAGCTGGATCTAAAGCATATTTTGTCTTATTTTATTTTATTTTATTTTATTTTATTTTATTTTATTCTAATTATTTTATTTTATTTTTTGGCTCTTGTTTTTCAGGGCCTGAAATTAGAGTTAATTATACTTATCCATTTGTACCAAATTATCATCATGAATTCAAGCAAAATATGTCTTGCTTCACTCATCTTTAATTTTCCCCTTTTCATCCGTGACCTCTGCCCCCATTCCTTTCACCCTGTAGACATTTACCATAGTGTTTGATATATGTCTTTAAATACATACCTATCCTTGTAAGAAAAATGAATATGATGCTGTTGTTGTTGTTCATATGCTAAATTTTGTTGTTCATATGTTAAATTTACACAAAATGTATTATGCTATAAATAGCATTCCTCATATTTTTACTAAGTTTTATGTTTTTGAGATCTATCTTTGTATTGTTTCTAATAGATAGTATCTCATGCATCCTTGACATTTTGTCATCCATTTTCCCAGTTCTTTCTCTCAATGCCATGAAGAATATTTATATATCTGAACCCTTACCCACCTCTAGGAACAAGGTGCCTGCAGATCATAGGGTATGTGCTCAATTTATTTCATTAAGTATTAACAGACTGCTTTCCATATGGACTGTTCTGGTTTACCCACTCACCAGTGTATCTCTAAACATCCTCCTCCATACTTACTAAGTTTTGTGATTTAAATGAATATAAAATAGCATCATTAAAGTATGAATGTATCTGATTACTTACAAATGAGCTGAAACCCCTCTTCATAGAATCAGTGCTTGAACTTTCTCTTTTGCAAATTGCCTGTTTTAATATTTCTGACCACTTAAAATTTTGTATTTATGTCTTTTTTTAAAATGTGAAATTCTTTGTGTATAACAGATAGTCATACTGTGTTTATCTCAGATATTTCAAATATCTTTCTTCAGTCTCTGATCTGTTAACTTCATTTATATTGTACTTCATTAGACTGAAATTCTTCTTAAGTGTTTCTTATCTTTGCTAAATCGAGAGATATTTACAAAGATATTACTCAGCATTTTATTTTGTTAGCTTAGTGGCATTGCTTCAATCAGTTTTTTAATATTTACGGGGTATGCTTTTGCATTTGTGTAAGGTAGAGAACTGGTCTAATTATTCTCTGTAGAAGGAGCCTGTTTTCCCAACACCATATATTGAGCAATCCACCTTATCCTTTTTGTTTTGATGCATCATTTTTATCCCACATTTTGTTTTGAGTAACATCAGTTTCTTTGTATACATAGGTCTGTTTACAAACTATATATTCTGTTTAATTAACATTTTTGTTCCTGCACATGTGCTATACTGCTTGTCTTATTAAAGAATATATTTTAATATGTGATGAAGTAATTCCACCTAAGCCAACCTCGGTTCTTTCATTACAAAACTGAAAAAAAAAAATATTTGCGGACTTTTATTATTCTGTATCAATTAGAGAAGGAGTTTTATCAATTTTCTATAAACATCTGCTGAGTTTTTTTTTATTGTGATTGTTCTCAACTTGTAGAACAATTTGGGAAGAATTGACATAATCATGCTATGTCGCCTTATCCGTATAAATGGTTTACCATTGTACACTCCAAGTTTCTCCTATGATTTTGTAAATGCCTTCTTCTCTGTATAGTTAGTAGCTAAAAGTTTCGGTGTCATTAAGAGAGCGTTTATCTTCCAGTTGGTTACTGCTAGGAATACCTTGTTCTTGCAGGTTGAGCAGGACTTGGAATGGTAGAGATAGGCGAAAAGCATTCCCGTCAGAGGGCAGGCTTTAGTGAAAGCCACAGCCTGCAAAGATGAGAATACATATGAGAAATGGAAAAGAGCTGCTTGTCTGGAGCCACAAATATCTGGAGAGAGCTTTTGAAGAATAAGAATGAAGTAAGTGGTCGAAGGATATAAATGGCGCGATGGGATTTAGGTTTCAAAGGGAGTATAGCATGGTGGCTGAAAGCACGGATTCTGGAGTCCTACTGCCAGTACTCTGGCTCTGTCACTGATTCACTGGGTGACCTTGGGTCTCTCTGTGCTTTAGTTTCCTCATTAGTAAATGAGCATTAATGATAGTGCCGACCTCATTAGAACATAGCAAAGATTAAGACTTGTAGTACCTGGCATGGAATAAGTTGAACTGTTTACATTTTGTTGTTATTGCTATTATTGCTATAAAGTGGAAAACTATTAAAATTGCTTATGTGATTAGCCTGAGGTTAGAAAACAGGTGGGAGTGGTATAGCTGAGGGCAGAGGCTTCGGTCTCCGGATTTGAGACAAGGGGCACCTGGGTGGCTGAGTCAGCGAAGTGTCCTACTCTTAATCTCACGGTTGGTGAGATCAAACCCCACATCAGGCTCCACGCTGACAGTGTGGAACCTGCTTGGGATTCTTTTTCTCCTTTTCACTCTACCCCTCTGCCACTTGCTCTCTCTCTCTCTCTCTCTCTCTCAAAATAAATAAATAAACACTTTTGAAAAATCCTTTAAAATCTGCGACAAGTTAAAACCAGAAATGAGACTGCTTTTAAAGTTTGTGGAAACAATTAACTATTTACATTTTTTTAAATGGCTGTTTTGTGCACTATTTTAAAGAGCCCACTAATATCAAAAGCATGAACACTGTAGTGCTCTCTATGAATGAGCTGGCATAGTATACCCAACACTGTTTACATACATTTTAAAACAGAAACGATGTTTATATACTCAAGAACTGATTTACATAAAACCCCATAAAAATAATTCAGAACTTCCTTGTTCTGACAAGTAAATATGATGCAGATACACTTTTAAAAATCTATTCAAATGTGCCACTGTGTATTGTATTTGGAAGAAAAAAAAATCTTGATCAAATATTTACTTTAAACTTTAGTAAAGATTTCAGTGTCATCTTTCGGAGCTGATGGCCTCTTGGAAACTGAGAAAACAGCGATAAAGAAGGATACAACATGAGGTTAATTCACGCTCAGCAGAATGACCATGTCACTGAAATAAACTCAAATTAGAGACCTATGTAGAAGGTGATATATCAAGAAAACCCAGCTCACACTGGCTAGCTGTGGAACAGATTTTAGTTTCTTTTGCAAATGTAAAAAAATATATAAATTATTTTAGCTTTTCTAATGAGTACTATAAACATGAATAATATTAGCTTATATGTCACTATCATAACACCCCATATCCACTTACATATGAATTCTTTCACTTACATATGAATTCTTTCAAAATTGAGGAATGAATAATAAGGAAATTTCTTTTGCTATTTTAATTTCGTTTATTATCATCATTATTATTGTTACTGGGTTTTTTGTTTTTGTTTTTGTTTTTTGTTTGTTTTTTAGGGAGAGAGAGAGCAAATCTTAAGCAGCTCCACTCTTGGTGCAGAGCTCAAGGCGAGACTTGATCCTATGACACCGTGATCATGACCTGAGCCGAAATCATGAGTCTGATGCTCAAGGACTAAGCCACCCAGGTGCTCCTTCTTTTGATATTTAGGTCAGCATTACAGTTTGCTCCCCGCCCTCTTTCTTTCTCTCTCTCTCTTATACGCACACACACACACACACACACACACACACATACACACATACACACACACACAGAGCTATTTCTTGTGTGTAGGGTCTGCATCCCTTGTAGCCTATAGAAGACAGACCTCTTTGAAGACAGGAAACATGCCTTACAGACCTTGGATCTTCCAAAAGACACTGCAGGAGATAGTCACATAATAAATCCTCAATAAAAACCTAGTGACTTTTGCCAGAGAGGGCTGAGATGATTTGTGCTCAGTGAGAAATGACTAACGAGTTTTGACTGAAGAGGCTTTAATTTAGTTCAAGATGCAGAAAGCTTGGCGACCCAAGGAGTAGTACTTCCTACTGGGGGGGTCACAGAAAATGTGTGGGTCAGTGTAGGGGGTGGTTAGTGGCAGTTGATTTGCAGATCTACCAGACAAGATTTGGAGTTGTATAAATTAGGTGATACGACATCCCACTAGGTCTAACATTTCCCAAGAAACCACTCAACGTGAATTCCACCAACATTTCTTTCTGTTTTGTCTTCAGAGCGCTAAAATTCCATTTACCCTCCCCCCACTGTCCCTCATGCACATACAATCTTAATCCTTTTTCTTCTTGTTTTTGGGGGTGTTCTCTCTAAAACACTGATAACATAAAGTGTTGAAAGCCTGAAAGATTTGCTTTGAATAGAACAGCACAAATACATACACAAAAGCTGTTTCCCCTGAATTCCCTCTGGGCCTGTTCTAGGACCTCTATTCTTTGGGTAATAACTCTAATTTGGTTAATAACTAGGAAAGAAAGAAAGAAAGAAAGAAAGAAAGAAAGAAAGAAAGAAAAAAGAAAGAAGGGAAAGAAGAAAAGAAAGAAAGAAACAAAGAAAGAAAGAGAGAAAAAAAGAAAGAAAGAAAAAGAAAGAAAGAAAGAAAGAAAGAAAGAAAGAAAGAAAGAAAGAAAGAAAAACAATTCAGATAAAGCAACTACCTATTTACAACCATCTTTTAAACTTATCTTTTAATGGACTTGAAACCTGAAGTCCAAGGACAACTTTTTTATTCCAATTTTTAAAAATTGTTTCTTTTGGTACTCCCAACAGGAAAATGTAAACCACACATACACAAAAATATGTCTCAGTTTGGCCTTTAGGGAAAACTTTTTCTCTTGGTCCAATACTTCTGTAAATTTTAACTCAAGGTAACAACTAATATCTCCAGTTTTCCAAACACACCATACTCTTTCGAGTATACATAAAATGAAAACGATTGATCACATTTAAAAGTTTTTCAACTAGCAAATTTATATCCAATCCTTTAGAAGATTCTAATTACCAGAATTTTAAAAATGATTCATGTCAACTAACACCCAAACTGACAAAAAAATACAAAAAGCAATTTTAAAGAAATAAGGATAGTCCGTTGATAAAGGCCTTTGTTGCAAGTGGAGAAAATAGACCCTTAGTCTGCTTTGGCTCCAGTATTTAACAGTTGGCATCTAATTAATTAGTTATCAAGGGTGGAATCACACAGCGGAGCAATTCCCTTTTCTCCTGATTATGGATTGCATTTTGATGGTAAAATTGTTGGTTGTGTCCCTCTTTAGTGACAGATTTTGTGTGATTAATGCCTCTAGCGTCTATTTTTCTTTGTTCCCCTCACACAAAAGATGCTAGGAAATCAGCATTGCCAATGAAAATGTAGTCTCTATCCTCTTAAAAAAAATCACCTTCCACCTTCTCTTGTTATGGCCGATCTTTAGCTTAGTGTGTTTGGAAATTAAGAGCAAAATGAAAGACCACCAAGTTGCTATAGCTATTACTGTCAGTTCCATATAAATTATGGCTACCCAGGGGCGCCTGGGTGGCGCAGTCGGTTAAGTGTCCGACTTCAGCCAGGTCACGATCTCGCAGTCCGTGAGTTCGAGCCCCGCGTCAGGCTCTGGGCTGATGGCTCGGAGCCTGGAGCCTGTTTCCGATTCTGTGTCTCCCTCTCTCTCTGCCCCTCCCCCGTTCATGCTCTGTCTCTCTCTGTCCCAAAAATAAATAAAAAACGTTGGAAAAAAAAAAAAATTATGGCTACCCAGGTCTGAACTTCAACAGACGTTTTTTACACAGATGAGGTCATTTGTAAAGAGTAGTTCCTTAAATGCACTTGTTTTAACAGAATGCCATTCAACAAAACATTGTTTTCTGAAATTGACCTAAACATTTGGTCATTTAACTGTGGTTCTGTGCATTGTTGTTTGTTGACACCCTCGGGAAAGTACACCTGATTTAACAAGCATGTGCTCCGAGGCATGAGTAAGATATTTTTTATGTAGTTAATATACTTACACTTTTATAGAAATATTTTATGTAATATAGTTATAGAAAATATAATATCATATTTTATATTTATTTATATATTTAACATTTAAATTTACATATTTAAATATTTATATATGGTATATGCATATTATAAAAATATATATAATATTCAGGTAAATATTTTATGTAATATATTTATAGAAAATATAATATCATATTTTATATTTATTTACATATATAATTTTAAATTTACATATTTAAATATTTATATATGGTATATGTATGTTATAAAAATATATATAATATTCCGATAAATATTTTTATGTAATAATATAAATATCTTAACTATACATAAAAATATCTTAAATATTTTTATATATAGTTAGTATAAATATATTAACTATGTAAAAAAAAATCTTACTCGTGCCTCGGAGCACATGCTTATTAAATCAGGTGTACTTTCCTGAGTGTGTCAACAAACAACAACGCACAGAGCCATGGTTAAGTGACTAAATGTTGCACCCCGATGTTTATAGCAGCACTTTGAACAATAGCCAAATTATGGAAAAAGCCTAAATGTCCATCAAGTGACGAATGGATAAGAGGATGTGATTTATATATACAATGGAATACTACTTGGCAATGAGAAATAATGAAATCTGGCCGTTTGTAACAACGTGGATGGAACTGGAGAGTGTTATGCTAAGTGAAATAAGTCAGGCAGAGAAAGACAGATACCATATGTTTTCACTCATGTATGGATCCTGAGAAACTTAACAGAAGAGCATGGGGGAGGGGAAGGGGAAAAAATAAAGTTACAGAGAGGGAAGGAGGAAAACCATAAGACACTGTTAAAAACAGAATAAACTGAGGGTTGATGGGGGGGTGGGAGGGAGGGGAAAGTGGGTGATGGGCATCGAGGAGAGCCCCTGTTGGGATGAGCACTGGGTGTTGTATGGAAACCAATTTGGCAATAAATTATATAAAAAATAAATTATAAAAATAAATATAGCCTCATTGTGCATTTAGCTGATGAGTTTGTTATACTCACTTGTTTGCGAGGCAAAGAGGCCTATTCAAGTTACCTTGAAAACTGATTTACAGACAGATTGGTATGTTTAGGAAACAAGACTTCTCCAGGGACCTTGTTTTATTATCACAGCTTCTGTGCTCTTCTCTTGCTTCCGTTTCATCTCCCTGTGAATTAATTTCCTGTGCACATTGTGCTCTACCCTTTCCTATCTTTGCTGTCTCTATGGACCTTCACTGTCATCTCTGAGTCATTCTCTGCCTTAACTCTATCAGGTGGCCCAAACTCTCAGCTTCCCAAAACCAAATCCTCAGGAGAGGACTCCTCCTGGCTCATCTCACTTGCTTAAATGAGGTTCCAGTGATGAGAGAGGTCAGTTGACATGACTGTGGATTTCACCGCCCTGGAGTTGTGGCTCATTCCTGGTTTTAATCAGGCCCGGAAGGAGCATTATCATAAGGATAAAATATTGCTTCTGTAGTCAACTCCTTAAAGTTGTGTGGGTAAGAGATGTCCCCTTAGACATCTCAGAAGAAGAGGGGTCCTATATGAATGATGCTATCTACTAACTATTTGTGATACCACCACTGCGAATGCATATATGGAAGCCTAATCCCAATGTGATGATATTTGGAAGTGAAACATTTGGGTGTGATTAGATCAACAGAACAGAGACTTCATGAGTGGGATTGGTGCCTTATGAGAATAGACACGTGAGCACTTGCTTCCTATCTCTGTCTCTCTGCTTTCTGCCATGTGAAGATACAATGAGAAATGGCCATCGGTAAACCAGGAAGGCGGCCTCACTGAGCAGTTAGAGAACCAACAACTTTGTTGGTAAACAGGATCTGGGATGTGAGTAAAGTACAATTATTTTGGCTTCAGCAGAATTGAGTTTTTGTTGACTGAGACAGGAAAACTGCAGGAGGCATAGGTTAGTTGAGGAGCTGTGGTTTATTAGAAGGATAGTTTGGAATATGTTAAATTTGAGTTGCCTGTTAAACATTCAAGTGCAAATATCTTGCAGGAAGTTGGATATATATTTTAGGTCTGGAGGTCAGGAGAGAGGTACAGGTTAGGGTGGTGATATAAACTTGGTAGTCATCAGCCTATAGGTGGTCTCTAAAGCCAGGAGAATAGATAAGATGACCTAAGGACCGAGTTACTTAGTAAAGAGAATGGGTTCCTTGATGTGGATGACATCAACATGTAGAAGTAGAGAAATAAGTGAGAAATAGACACTGACAAAGAGTCGGTAGA
Source organism: Panthera pardus (assembly GCF_024362965.1). NCBI lineage: Eukaryota > Metazoa > Chordata > Mammalia > Carnivora > Felidae > Panthera > Panthera pardus. The sequence continues at coordinate 121,316,037 of NW_026526810.1, read as the reverse complement.
AAGATACAACCTTAAAAAAAAGAAAGGTAAAATATTGTTGATGTGGTATCCCAAGAGACACAATTTAAGAGAATGTTAAACTGTATAAAATACTCCTGGTAGATAAAGTAAGATGCCAACAAAGAAAACAACAACGATCATTGGATTTAGTAATGTGGAGTTGACATCAGTCAGCTTGGGCCACCATAACAAAATGCCACAAACTGGGTGAATTAAACAACAGATTTTTTTCTTTTTTTCTCACAGTTCTGGAGTCTGGAAGTCCTCCATCATGCTGCTGGCAAAGCTGGTTCTGTTGAGTCCTCCTCCCTTGCCTTGGAGATGGTGACTTCTTTCTGTATCATCATACGGCCTTTCTTCTGTGCTCACATACTCCAGGTGTCCCTTCCCTTTCTTATAGAGACACCAGTCATGTTGGATTGGGGCTCTGTCCTTACGACCTCATTTAAACTACATTACTTGTTTAAAGTTTTATCACCAAATACAATCACATTGGGGGTTAGGGCTTCAAAATATGTTTTATTTGGTTGTGTGTGTGTTGGGGGGGGGTGGTTAGGGTTACTGTTCAGCTCCTAAGAGAGGTCATCGATGAATTGATAACTATAGTTTTGGTGCTATGGGGTTGTGTTAGATAGAACCTGACTTGAGTGGCTTCAAAAGCGAATGGAAGGAGAGAATTACAGGCAGTGGTTACGGACAACAACTACAAGGAATTTTGTCGTTAAGGGAGGGCAAGAAGTGGTGATGGACTTGAGGAGAGAAGGCAAAGTATATATTAATTAATTAATTAATAATTAAACAAATATATATTTTTAAATTTTTAATGTTTCTTTACCTTTGAGAGAGAGAAACACACACAGGGTTTGAGTGGGGATGGGGCAGAGAGAAAGGGAGACGCAGAATTCGAAGCAGGCTCCAGGCTGTAAGCTGTCAGCACAGAGCCGGATGCGGGGCTCGAACCCACAATACATGAGATCACGAACTAAGCCGAAGTCGGACACTTAACTGACTGAGCCACTCAGGTGACCCAATATATATTTTTCCTAGATGGAAAAATATACAGTTTGATGCTTGATTGTTTCAAGAGTGAGCTGCCTTTTGCATTGGGGAATTTTCTGCATTTACTTTGTATTGGCAGTGGAGTGACTGGCAGATCTGCTGGGGGGCCACAGAGCTGAGATGGGGCTTGGGAAACAGTTGGAGGAAAATTGATGGGTTTCATAATTCTTTGGGATGTTTCAAATTTTAGTTATTTATAAGACATTTTAAGATATAAAATTCTGTTATATGGTTTATATAAATATAATGTAGCATTTATTGATATAAGCATAATCTTTTGTTTTCTTTTTTAACATTTATTTATTTATTTTGAGAGGGAGAGAGAGCATGCACATGTGTGTGCATGGGGGAGGGGCATAGAGAGAGGGAAAGAGAAAGAGAATCTCAAGTAGGTTCCATGCCCAGTGCAGAGCCTGCCTGATTTTGACCTAAGCCAAAATCAAGTGTTGGACGCTTACCCAACTGAGCCACTCAGGTGCCCCTGGTCTTTTTGTTTTCTTACTGAAGATCCCAAAGCACGGACATTTTGAAATGCTTGTATACTTTGTTCCCTATACAAACTTCAACTCAAATATAAATAATTGTTAATATGTTTCGGTGCTTAAATTGCATTCTTGTATGACTGGTAGTGAGTATATCAATACTCGATCAACTACATATCGTCAGAGAATTCTGAAATAAGAATACTATTTGTTCCTTTTTATACTCAGAGGAGAAGGGAAGCATCTGTTTACCTGGTGTTAGATACTCACTGTTCTCAATGAGTGTTTCTATCCAGGGGTAAAATGCTTTTGCAACATGGTTTATTAAAAAGACCATGGAATTTGGAGTCAGCAAACCCAGATCTGTGTTTTATTGCCCTTATAACCTAGCTTACCTTATTTTATTTCCCCTCTTCAGGTTCTCTATGTGCACAATGGAGATAGTATTATGTGTTACTATACATACTATTTGAAACTATGCTGTCTGACTCACACTTAGACCAACTTTTTCCCGAATTGAAACCACAGTTAACCATTTGTCAATAATATGGTCTGGGATTTCCTATGAATTACTGGTCATCTCAGGAATGTGAACCAAGGTCCTCAAGACAGATGTTACCATTGAAAGGAAAAAGGGATAGCAAAATTTCAGGAACAGGAAGTACTGTTTGCTTTAGAAATAGGTATCTAATGGGGATCAGAGATTTTAGCTGTGACGTGCCAAGGAAGAGACATAGAAAGGCCAGTCCTAAAATTTATGGTATACCTACAAAGACAAAGTGAACTAGAGACTTCTGCTAATTCTACCACTGTAGGATAGCAAATCTGGATGTTTTTGTCCTTGGCTTTCCCATTTTATAAAACTACAGTAGCAGATTTAGAAGAAATTGAATGAAATCAATTTCATTCTTTGCTTTTATAGACAAAGGGATGCTTGGCCAGCAGTGGTGGGCGGGGAGGGCGAACCCTGGGAAAATGCTCTATAACAAAGAAAACTCCTGTATTGTGATTTATCCTTCCTTTAGTTTTTGGATATAGAAAAAGGTCACTATAGAGAAAAAGCAGAACCTAAAGTTCTTTCAGAGAATAAAATTATTCAGGTTTTCTCTTATTCCATCATTATTTTTAGCTACTTGCTGTGTATCAAGTTTCTTAATTATTCAGGTAGTACAAATATGTTCTATTCTCATATGCAGAATAAACTTCTCTCTACAAACAGTAGGCAAAGCTAATTAGCAACTTATCACTCTTATTTAGGCCGGAAGCCACTTCTATTGAACTCTCTACCCTGGGAATATAACCTAGCTCTAGGAGCGTTAATTAATCTGTTCTTTCAATAGCCATACACTTTTAAAAGGTAAGGTTAGTTTATTGTCACAGAGCCTAAGGCTTCTTGTTCCTTTTCTCAAAAGGATCGGAAGCATTGTATTGCATTTCTTTGTAGGGTTTTGTTAAAGAACAACTGTGACTTTGAAAGCTGAGAAATTTGAAATGTTTTAAACAACTGAGAAATCTAGAGATTTCTGGCTTATATGTGAATGACAGGCAAAGAAAATGCCATATGTCGATGAAAATTAGAATCTTACGAATCTTATAACTAGATAAGAATTCATCTACATTCTATTTATGGAACACACTTGCACACATGTTGTGCCAGCCATGTGGAGACACAGAAAATATAGTGAACACAATTAATATAGTCACATCCATTAGAGAAGTGGTCTTCAAACAAGTTTCCATGTACCTTGGAGACTTGCAGGCTTTCAGTGTAGACAAGACAGGCCAGAAAGTTCTACAGATATCCATGTAAACAGTCTACTTCATCCACACACTTTCCTAAAATTAATCTGCCTGAGATAGAATTCCCCTCCCCACCCCCTGTAGCCCTTCTTCTTACAAAATTGTCTCTTAGGTTCTGCCTGGAAGGTTAAGTCCTCCCTGGCCAAACAATGAAAATAAGAAAATGAATCTAAGGACCACGTAACAAATTTCCTTGCAAGTCTGGTGGTTTTTAATTACTTGCTTAAAATAAATGGGAATCTCAGGGTGCCTGGGTGTCTCAGTTGGTTGAGAGTCTGACTCTTGATTTTGGCTCAGGTCATGATCTCAGGGTTCATCAGATCGAGCCCTGCATAGGGCTCTGCACTGACAGCATGGATCCTGCTTGGGATTCTCTCTCTCTCTCTCTCTCTGCAACTTTCCCACAAATGTGTGTGCGTGCACGGTCTCTCTCTCTCTCTTTCTCTCAAAAGAAATAAACATTTAAGAAAATGCAAATCTGATTGAGTTGCAGACTGATGGATTGTAAATATTTTTAGATGGTGGTAGATTATGTAATTTTTGCTGTGCAACTCAAAAGATGAGTCCGTAAAATAAGTCTCCCAGATCTCTCTCATTTCCAACTACTTATTTATGGTAATAAAGTTTCTCAGCATCACGTCTAAAGTCAAAGATAATAATGAAAAACAAGGGGGAAAGCTTGACGCTGAGCCCTGTGTTGTTCCATCAATAATCAGCATTTATTTATAACATGTGAGCTTAGGGAAATAATGGATAAAAATATCCCAGTTCATCTCATTATGGAACTTTTTATAATAAAGTTTTTCTTTTTATTTAAAAAAATGATGTTCACAAATATTTATTTATAAAAAAAATGTATCAGGATAAGTTTATGCTAAGCATTGCAGCAATAAATACAGTTGAAGAAAACAGAGCAACTCTGCATTTACACATTGGCACAAACAGGGAAGTACATGCAAACGCATCACCCAGACCTAAATGTCTGCAGCCGATTTTTGTACAAGCTCCTTTAGAAACACCACTCTGAGGACACCTGGGTGGCTCAGTAGGTTAAGTGTCCGACTTTGGCTCCGGTCGGTCATGATCTCACGACTGGTGGTTTCAAGCCCCGAGTCTGGCTCTGTGCTGACAGCTCAGAGCCTGGAGCCTGCTTCGGATTCTATATCTCCCCCTTTCTCTCTGCCCCTTCCCTGCTCGCACTCTGTCTGTCTCTCTCTTAGAAAGAAATAAACATTAAAAAAAATTTTTTTTTTGAAATAAACACCACTCTGAACAAAGATCTTGTTTTTGTTTAAGTAAGAGAATGAATATACATATAATCACAAATGCACACTGATCATGACTTCATTTAAAAGTTACCAAACAAAGGGCACCTGAGTGGCTCAGAAGGTTAAGCGCCCAACTTCGGCTATTTATGGAACACACTTGCACACATGTTGTGCCAGCCCTGATATCACGGTTCGTGAGTTCAAGCCCCATGTGGGGCTCTTTGATGATCCGCTCAGAGCCTGGAACCTCCTTGGGATTCTGTGTCTCACTCTCTGTCTGCCCCTCTCCCACTTGCACTCTGTCTCTGTCTCTCTTTCTCCCAAGAATAAATACACATTAAAAAAATTTAAGAAACAAAGTTAGCAAACAATACCATAGAGACATGGATATGTAAATTTCTAAAATGCTGCATCTCAAATTTAGTTGGCAAAGACCACTTAGCTATAAGCATATAAGCATGAGTTTAGTCTTCCATGTAGAAACCAGATACTAAACTGTAAAAACAAAACAAAACGAAAAAAGCATCTTATTGTTTGAAAATCCCAGTGTAAGTAGTAGTAAGAATGCCTAGGTCTTTAATCAGAGAATTGGCTGGAGAAGAGTACTTCCCTTTCACAGTATTTCTTTTTGTTTCATATTTGAGTTATTGTTTATGCTGTAGGATTTAGCTGTTACAGAACTAAAAGGCAAGTATTTAGGGAAGAGGCAGAAAAAGGAAAAGGGAATACAAAGTTTAATAAAATAATGATAAATTAGTCACTTGATGATTAATAGTAATTTTAATAATACCTCAATCCAGAAAAAAAATGTAATATTTGTAGATTTACAGTCATTGGAATTTTAAATTTTAAAACTTAAATACCCTTCAATTCATCTACGTATTTTTGTTGTAGGTTAGTATTATTGGGCAGTGAATAAAAGACGTGTATTTATAAAACATACTACGTTAGGATCAAATTCTGCAGGACAAGAGAAATGGAACTATGAAGTTAAGGATGAATAATTAAATGATTTAAAATGAACGATGGGGGTTTCCCATTTGCTATTATTTAGTGTCAGTGGATATACTTCAAACATACACTATCACACACACGACACACTTTACCACTATTTAAATTCACGATTAGCAATTTTAGAGGCCATGGAAAAATTGTGTGAGGTTTATATGGCTTTGCAAATTCTTTGATGGGGTTCAAGAGCAAAAGATTAGAAGAACAGGAAAGAGAACACGTCCCAATAAACAATGACTTTCCATGTGTGCCGGGGGGTTGAGGAGGAAGGAGTTAGGCGCAGTGAATATGAGGATGTTTTGGCATGAAGGCTAGTTTACAGGGTAAGAGACACTCTCCTGAAAGCGGTGATTAGCAGGATTTACCTGATAAGAGGGTGAGTATAGAGTGGGGAGGGGGAAGTGCTTCAGGGAGGCAACGATATGACTAGAAAGTCAAAGTAGAGGGACGTTAGGTTCTAGGTTCCAAAAATAACTGAGTGTAATCAAGATTGAGAATGATAGCTGCTAAGGAAGAAACAAGGATACGGGAGTAGAAATGGGAGGATTTTCTTCCATCATTTTGAAGCCAAAGCTTACTCATTTAGCACTAGTGCCTACGTTTCAGGAGTTATTAATGATTGGCTTGAATTATGATTTTCTATTTTTTGTTGAAAGCAAGGGTTACGAACATTTTCTGTAAAAGGCAGAAGAGTAAGTGTTTTCGACGTTGAAGTCTCTGCCGCAACTATTTCACTCTGCTGTTGTAGCATGAGGGCAGACACAGACAATATATAAATGAATGAACATAGCACGGTTCCAATAAAACTTTATTTAGAGACATTGGATTTTGAATTTCATACGGTATTTGCATGAAACAAAATATTATTTTTGTGTGTGCTTGTTCTTATCCCAGCCATTTAGAGATGTAAAAAACAAACAAACAAACAAACAAAAAACCACTCTTAGTTCATAGATTTTGTGGGGCGGTGGGGAGGGAGGGAGGCAGTGGACTGGATTTGGTCCATGGGCTTTGTTTGGCCACCCCTGACTTAGAGTATTTCAAGGATTTTTGTCATCCTCTATCTCTGCTTTTGCAAACCACCATGGAATCCATCTGTTTTCTTCCTTCTTGACACCAGAATTGCATAAACACCAAGATTCCTTGGCATATAAGTTTGTTTGGCATTTTAAGAGTTGAATCTTATTTATCTATTGATGTTTCTGTATGTGAAAGCCTTAGCTATACTGACGTCCTTCGTTTGAGCAAAAACCTACTGGAAGGGTCTATTCTCCTTAAACATTTGCATTCTGAATTTAATAGCTATTAGTCCTATGTAGCAGCATCTAAAATTTTAAGTGAGGGTTAAAAAATGCATCGAACAATATCATATAGTGGAAAGACCACTGTCTTCAAAGTTGATGACCTAAATTTGATTCTTCTTTCTACTGTCTCACCCTTGGGCAAATCAGATCACACCACCGGGCCTCTGTTTCCTTCTGTGTAATAATAGATGTGATTATTTAGGCTTTTGTGTTTGTTGTTGGGTTTTGTGAGAGTTGAGATAATAAATGTAAAATGTACAGCATATGGCACATATGTTAATTATATTTCAATTATTAATATTAATAGCATTTGTATGAATATTTTTACTTTTTACTTGTAATCAACAGAGAGCTCTGGCTAGATAACAACAGATCTTCGATAAGTTTTCTATGCTGTATTATTATTTTTGATTCACAGGTTAGAAGACCGAATAATCTAGCCATTTGAAACTTGTTGGTGACCTCCATCTTGATCACTGTATTCTGGGACGAGGAAAGCTGGTCTCCTGGGTAGCGGGTCTTCTCCCCGCTTGATCGAATCAAATAGCCAAGGAAGTCCTGAACACAGTGCTAGCTGATTTCAAGTCCCGCCCGATTCTCTAGTCTCTGCACCCTTTCGTTCCTCACAACTGGGCCTTCTTCATCCTGCTCTTATGTTCGTCCTCTCCTGACTTCCAGGAGCAATTGGAAGCTGATGGACACAGTCCCAAGCTACTTCCTGGTTTTTGGCCTAGAGTATCCTAAGCAATTCTTTTTCAGAGCCTTTTCCCAGAGGACCCCATCCACTTCCATCATATTTACATTGCATGCCCACTGTGGGCCTCTTATTTCCCCTTCTAGGAACTTCTCTAAGTGCCCCATTTCCCTCTTGGAACTGAGGTTTTGATACTTGGAGGCTTCCTGCCCAGAGTATCTGTATCTTGCTCATGAATCCCAGCCATGTGGTGAGAGTCCTACCGGTTGCTAACAGAATTCCTATCTCTTTGTACAGCCTATGAAGCCTCCGCTCCTGGAAAGTAGTGACTTGCCCCAATTTCTTCGGGTCTGTGCTTCGACTGCGGGCACTGACACACTGCTCTGGGTATGTTTGCCAGAGCTGATATCTGAGGTAATTTCACACTAAGTTTGCTCATCTGCAAAATGAAACCGATAGCGGTACTTACCTCATGGGGTTGATGCAAGATTGAGAAGAATTAAAGCCCGGAAAGACTTAGTGGAACGCCTGTACCATCACTGCTCGATAGTGCTCAATAAATAATAGCTGTTTGCATTGTCGTTAACGCTCTTGGATCAGTGTTTCCAAACTCGTCGTCTGAGTCATGTAATTAGTTTGCCTCGGTGGCATACTACCTGCTCTGCTCTTTCTGAAAATATTCTTCATAGCCTTTTAAAACATTAAATAGATATAGCCTTCTCCCGAGCTGTTATTAGATCCAGGTTGCCTTCATATACCGTCTTATTTCATTGGAGCTAAGATGTCACTAATTATAAAACATCGTTATTTTTGGTAACATATAAAAATAAAAGCCCTGCTGTTTAATCTCAGATCTTCCATTATTTTTAAGAGGCACTGGGATATCAGAGATGTTAAAAAACCAATATATATATTTGGAATCATGGATTTTCCTTGGAATCATGCCCTGGTAATTTTTTTTTTCAGCACTACACACACTGTCTCTCAGAGTTCTTAATAACTCCTGCAAGTTAATAACCACTTGCACACTGATGACTCCCAGCTTCACATGTCTGGGACCACCTCTGTCTTCAACTTCAGACAAGTTCTGTTTATCACCTGCTTGACATCTCTGTATGCATCCCACAAAGACACACCAGACTCAGTATGTGCGAAATGAACCCCTTCTCTTTTCCCTCACCTGCTTCTTTATCTCTGTTCCTCATCTGATGAATAGGGGCACCAGCAAATAACTGCTCAAACCTGAAAACCGGGGCTCCTCTCTGACTCCGTCTCATCAGTCAGTTTCACTCCCCCTTTTCCCTTTCTGATATTTCTGCCAGAGCACCCTGCCTCCGATGTAACTACCCTCTCCCATCATCGGCTCCACACTGCTACCTTCCCTTCCCAAGTTGCAAATGTGCTCAGTTATTTTTACAGAGGTTCCATGGCTCCCCATTACCTTCAGCATAAAGCTGGACACCCTCAGCGTGTCATTCAAGGCCTGTTATGGTCTTACTTAGGTCTCCCATAGCCCAGCCTCCCTCTCCTGCTCCCCACACATATACCCACCACACTTGTTTCTTACCCAATCCAACCTCCACTTCCTTCCTCCACTTGTTCCAGAACAAGCCATCCCCTCTCTTGCACTCCTTGGGAATAGTGTTTCTTCTCTCCTTCCTTCCTGCCCCTCCCTTTAGCTCTCCTCCCGGCCACCTACTTCCTTTTTCCTACTCCTTCCTTTTTTCTACTTCCTCCTTCTTCCCCTTTATCTTTCTCTGCTGCTGGCACTTCTAAGGATCCTTGCCACGCCCAAGGGCGAGGTAGGTGTGGCTCCTTTTGCTTCCAGAATCTCTTTGGTTTCTTATAACTATAACTTCTACTGTATTTCTGAGTTATATCTGACTGCTACTTGACTATCTCCCAACAGAGCTGGTTGCAGGTGGATAGTTTAGTTTTATATGGCTATATAACAAATCACTCCAAGCTTAGTGGTTTAAAACAACCAAGCATTTATTATTATTTCTCATGGTTCTGTGGGTTGACTGGGCTCAGCTGGGACATTTGCACTTGGTGGCTCATTTGGGTGAGTTATATGACAGCTGTGTCTGGAGTCCTCTGAAGGCTGTACTGGGCTCATTCTCACCTCTGGTAGTTGATGCTGGCTATTTGGCCGTGAGCTCAGCTGGGTTTGTCTACCAGAGAACCTACATGTATTCTGCCTATGCGGCTTGGGCTTCCCTTAGTATGACAGCAGGTTCCTAGAAGACTCTAAGAGTAAGGTTTCAAGAGGCCAAGGCAAAAGCTTCTGGCTCTCCTAATGCCTGGACTCAGAAGTTCCAGGACTTCTGCTATACTCTATCAGTCAAGGCAGTTACAGAGCCTACCCGAGTCCCGGGGGAAAGTATAGACTCCAACAATTGATGGGAGTGGCAAGACCACATTGCAACCAAACACATAGGATGGGAGGTGTTGCAGTGACCGTCTTTGGAAACACCATCTACCACAGGGGACATTAACTCTGAGCTCTGTCTTCTCTGAGTCAAGCACTGCGCCTGGAACTAAGTAAATGCTAACAGTCCCCTAAACAGAATAACACACTGGTGAAAGGCATGGCTTCTGGAACCAGATGTGCCTGGGTTGGTATCTTGGTCGTTCTGTTTTCTCTGTCCTGAGATCTTTGATGAGGTGCACTTCAGTGGTAAAATGAAGGTAGACTCTACCTCATAGTGCAGTTGTGAGGTATGGCCAGGTTAGTATAGAGACCTTAAGACAGTGCATGGCACATAGACTCCAAAACTAGCTGCTGTGACAAGGAGGAGGGAGAGGAATTGTTTTCCTTTCATCAACTCTTCTTCTGTACCTTCCACAGGCCAGCGGTAAATACTGGGCTGAACCCCCAAATTTCTACCATAACTAAGTCCCTATATGACACTAGATTTTTAGTAATCTGAAGCATACTGAATATTCCTCCTGTGACATAGACAACAGTTCCAGATATCTCAAGATTTGTTTGGTATTCTCGTTAGCTATGTTCTTGTGTCAAAGTTTATTTAGTGTTCTCCAATAGTTTTGACTTATTAAAGGACTAAGACTGCCTTATGGAACCTGGATATGACTACTGTAGAGTCTCGTACAGTGCCAGAGATATGCCAGGTGTGGAGTAAATATTTGCCATTAGTATGTTATTGACATGCTGATAATTAAAGAACTTTTATAAAGAAAATTCTACTTATCACAATTTCATGAAGAGACAGTTTGGGGGATTTTCAAAGAGAAAAAGAGGTCATGGGCTATCACCCCCGCATCATGTATCCAGCTCTATTTTCGTGATTTTCAAGAGTGTGATGTCTTGTTGCTGGTACACCTGCTCACAACTGGGATCTTGTACTGGCTTTTTACCAAGGGAGTCACTAAGTAGAAACACACAGCATTTGGCAAGAAGAAGGCATTGCCTCCTGGAATGACATTCCACCTTAGCTGGAAATCTTTTAAATAATTAGTGTGTGAGTCAATCTTTCTTTCTTTCTTTCTTTCTTTCTTTCTTTCTTTCTTTCTTTCTTTCTTTCTTTCTTCTTTCTTTCTTCTTTCTTTCTTTCTTTCTTTCTTTCTTTCTTTCTTTCTTTCTTTCTTTCTCTTTAGAGAATAAGAGAGTGCTAGAGGGAGAGGAGCAGACGGAGAGGGAGAGAATCTTAAGCAGGCTCCACCCCTAACACAGAGTCAGACATGAGGCTGGATCTCAGGACTGTGGGATCATGACCTGAAACAACGTGAAGAGTTGGAGGCTTAACAGACTGAGCCACCCAGACGCCCCATGTGTGAGCCTTTTCTTAAACTCAATTTCTTCAGAAGTTCTGAGCACCCTGAAATTATATGCCATATTTTATGTGCATGTGTAAAAACATATTTCTTCAGAGAAAACCTGTGTTTTCCATGAGGTTCTCAGTGATCCCTAAGAAAGAAAAAGTTAAGAACCACTGGTTATGACAATTTTGGCAGAATTCACTGATCCTTGACACATCCTGGAAGTTGTTTACTTCTGACCAAAACTTTAATGGTGTATTTACTTAATACTTCCCTCACTTTTAGCAAAAATTGGAGGGTAGCATTTACAAAAATCCCATAAAATCCATTAGTGGTATTTCCCCATCCTAGTGGTCTGGACTGTGGTAAACAGGAATTTATTGCAGTGTAATATTGGTTTAAAATTTGGACCATGGGAATTTATGGGCAGAGTGTATGTCTCTCATTATACTCTTCTCTTCAAAAGAATTTGAGGACATAAAAAATATCAAGAAAGACAACTCCAGCCCGTATCAATTAAAAAAAAAATCTTTCTCTTTTTTCAATACCAACACAAATACAGGCACACACTCCCTTGTTCCCAAAATATATATTCTCTCATAAAAATGCCACAGAATTATCCATTATATTTTAAAGGGTTCTCAGTCTGTGTGATTTATAGAAAGACAGAATTATTTAAAAATGATCATAGGTTCATAAGTTCTGCTAACTCACAGAAAAGCTTATAACTACATACTAGAAACCCCTGTCTATATTACCTTCAGAGGCATAATTCCTGGGGATTTTAATCCTTAGTTAGCTTCTCTTGCTCACAAACCACATATGATTGCAAGTTGGTTCCTGAAAGTTTCCTTTTAATTAAGGCCTAATATTTATAATAATATCATTGATAATTATATTAGTAGCTTTTTATTGAATGCCTATCATGCACCAGGTTCAATGCTAAGCATTTCACGTGTATAACATCTAGTCCTTTATATATGCCATGATAGCCTTCAGAAATTGCTTCCCCAGATTTAGGTAAGAATGGCATTCCATTGCCTGCCTTTTAGGAGAAGTTGACTGCTATTTCAATAACATGCTGATGTACACACACATACACACACACACACACACACATACACACACACACACTTATACAGTGATGTCTCCTGTGAGTAGATGAAAACTCCTGTGATTTCCTCCATGGGCCTTATTTTCTTAACTTTTGTTATTTACTATCTTCTAGACACTGAGCTGGGCTCTAGATTATAAAAGTGAGCAAAATAGTCATTGTCCCTGCTCTCGAGTACCTTATACTCTAATTGGGGTAGAATGCAGTATGTAATTTGAGCATGAATTTATGTGAGGCTGGGTCAGATTTATTTGCACCCTGCTCTTCAATGGACAATACCAAAGGGGGTTATTTTTCTTTGAACTCCATGACTTTTGGGAGGTATGATGTTGTCATTTTTTTCATTAAGTATGTCAGAAACACATTCAAATTAGTACAGGTGTGGTTATAGCTGTGGTCATGGTAGACTAGAGTCACTTTTGTTAAGTAAATAAAAAGGTTTGAAGACATCATTGTTCCTTGGCCGTTTATAAATATTCTCACTCAACACAAAACATATCTGTGGGAGTGAGACCTAGCAAAGTAGGAAATAGCAAGAGAGATCGATGGTAAGAGGAGAGCTGGGGTTCTGAGACTACCTCTTTCAAACTACTCTGGGTCCTTGCTAAAAATGTAGCTTTTGATGCCCAACCTAAAATCTACTCAATATAATCATTGGGTTTCATGATCGAAAATATGCATTTTACTTATATGGGTGGCTTCCTAGATTAGGGAAAATGTCAGATTCAGCATGGTGACATGGAAACCTCATGTTACTAAGCGTCAAGACAGCTAAATTTTTGACATCACATATGCGGCTACTACCAGGATGTCTTTGGGCCAGATCATTTTAATCATTTGGCTTCAATTTCTTAGTACTCTTCCTCCAACTATTCCCATTAAGTTGTCTCAAAACATGACACTCTGATAAAGACGTATGAGCAATTACGCAGCATTATCCACAAACACAGGGTCAGACGAGGACAGATCCTTCAGCCAATCAATTAGCATCCAGCGAACACATAATGTGGGAGATTTTAGACATTTATAAGACAAGGTCAGTGTCCTCAAGAGCTTACCGTCTGTTTTTTGAAAATAAAATTCATCTAAGCCAGGACAAATAAGATAAGGCTGAAGCGGTTAATACAGACAGGCAATATATGAGATCAGAGATTGTCAGAGAAGATGTCATCAGAATAGACGTCAAATGACCCTTTGGGGCAAACAAATTAACAATGTTTGGAATTACTAATTTAATATTCCATGCAAAAGTCCAGAAAGCTGTCAGTCAGATTTCAAAGGAGAAAAAAACTGTAGCGGAGAAAGAACATCCCTAAGTCAGTAGACCACAGTGTTAGCTGAATACCAGCTGTAGACACTTTGAAAGACTATTACTCTAACTTGCCTGGTCATTATGTCTGTTAATGGCAAACTATACCTATGACTTTTTAACTGGAAGAATCTGTCCTTGGATGCCGGCTGTGAGAGAGTCAATATTTACTGGTAGGCAAGGAGCAGCAAAAAAAGAATTTTTTTTTGCTCAGCCTATTTTTTTAGGCTACTCAGGGCACAGATGGAGGGTGGAGAGGAAAGTACCTACCATTGTCTACTCAGAAAGGCTGGGGTTGACAAAATGTCGCTCCAAAGCACTCATTCCTTCTTCTGGATTTTCCTGTGGAGCTTGGATTGCCACATGACTTGCTTGAATGAGTCCTTTTGAGGATATTGTTATAGTCTGAGAAGCCCACATGGGAACACACGCTCCAGCAAAAGAGGGATAAATCCTGATGTAAGCCATCCGTTGTCCAGGGAGCTAAGGGTTTTCGGCCACCAGGCAACCACTTCTACAAAAGAGACCAGAAGGCTAGAAGAAGGTAGAATTTTCACAGATTGATAGGAAACCTATGAACTCCTAAGCAAAGTTAGATTTGGGGGTGTCTCTCTGAGGAGAGCCTCCTGTGAGATGCTTAATTCCTAGGATTTCTACTATCTGTTTTTGTAGATTCACCTCTTCCTCACTTCTGTGGCTTCTCATGAAGGAAGCTTTTCCCTAAACATTGCTGGCCTTTTGCCCCACTCACTCACTCTTCCCCCCAGAGAAGGGAAGGAGTGGTCAGAATGCTGAGTTTGGGGGCACCTGGGTGGCTCAGTTGGTTAAGTACCTGACTCTATTTCAGCTCAGATCATGATCTCGCGGTGCGTGGGTTCAAGCCCTGCATTGGACTCTATGCTGTCCATGCAGAGCCTGCTTCAGACTCTCTCTCTCCCTCTCTTTCTGCCCCTCCCCTGCTTGTGCTCTCTCTGTCTCTCTTAAAATAATTAAATCAACTTTAAAAAAAAAACAACAAAGGTTAAATTAGGAAGCCCAAAAACCCAGGGTTGCCCTTCTCCCTGTGTTCTCTTGGAGGACTAATCTGCTCACTCAGAGGGTGCATTCCAGTCTGGGCCTCACACTCCACATTTAACAGGGATGGACCCTGATGTGAGGAACCCCGGGGTTGTTCAGTGCCACCTGGGGCTGTGGGCATAAGGTCCATTCTAAGATTCACTGGTGGAAAGTGCATTGTAATCAATTACGTAAGCCACAGTTCTCCAATCCAATTTTTACCAGTACAGAATAGCTCTTTTTGTCTCCACTTGCTCAGCTTTATTGTTTATCTCTCAATTGTTTCAGAATTGGGCAGGAAAAATGTTATTTACTGAGCCACGGCCAACTTCGACTGTAGGAAAAGTATGTCTCACACACAGTTTTATATTATTTTACTCATTTTTATTGTAATTCGCCGAGGTCAGATGCATTGGCAATAAACATGTCAAATTGTTTTGGGTGTGGCCTCACATTTACCTGCCTGCTGGAACCTATACAGAGAGCAGCTTCCTACAGAAGCTAGTGGTGATCTTCTGCTGAGCTGAGAGAGGCAAATAAAGAAGCCGTATTCTGTGAGTGATAGTTCAGGAAGTTTTTAGGATAATACTTCTGCTCCACACGTTCTAGAAAAAGGTAAACTTGGGGGAGGGAGAAGTTAGGCATTTCGGTTTCAGTAATGTCTGAATGGTTTCAGAATGTCTACTTTGGAAGGTTTTGAATAAGTTTTGAGAAAACATCAACACTGCATAGGTTTATACTGACATCTCCAGAAGTTCAGGAATAAACTTAGTTCTGGGTTTTCAGGAATGGCAAGCACCACAGGGCATTTCCAACTTTGCTTGTTGGGTTTCCCAGTTTCCAAGACAATTTGGAAGGACATTGCTACCTCTAAGAGGACTTTGATAGAGATCTGGTTTGGATGCAGGGCTTTGAAAGCTGAGAGGGCTGGTCTACTGATCTGAGTGGTGCAGGCCACAGGCACTTCCAGAAGTTTTTAAGGAAAAATAGGCCCAAAGACAAAATTCTGACCATTTTTGAGAGACTTAAGGTAGCTTCACTGTGATAAACTGGGTCGTGGGTTTGGAAATATTCCCCAATGATGTGAAATCTCAACTCAGCTACTCAGTGAGTATATGACCTTAAACAGCCCCTTTAGCTAACCTTTAACTAACTTGTTTAAATCTATAAAACGGGGATAATAGTATCTCTTATAGGGAGAAATCCGTGTGAAAGTGAACTGCATATATAAATGTTCAATGTATATTAGTTAAGTAAGACATGAACAAGGACAGAACCTCAGACCAGGAAGTCTTTAGTGACCACCCCATCCCTCATTTCAAGGGAAAAAGGGATGATAAGAGTGAGGGGGTCTGAGCATTATAGAGAATCAGTGCTTGAAGGTACTTGAGAATATTTACTGCAGTGCTCTATTTTGAGAATCTTAGGTCTATAGATATTGAGCAATTTCTGGTACTCACACAAATCAGAAAGTGTGGAACTGAGCCAAGAAGCCAGAATATCCATCCCGATTTAATGCCTTTCTATGATTTTGTGCTTAAACCTTTATTCTCTAGTTAAAGTAGCAGTAGAGGCACAGAAATGTGACAACCCTGATGAGTGAGGAAGAATCCCAGAATTCTCTTCCAAAATTTTGTTACTGCCAAAGCCAAAGTAAACACTTTGTAGAAACTAATTGTGATGGACAGATGAAAAATCCCCCTGGTTAGTACACTCCAATTTCCAGGTCAAACACATGAAAATCAAACTATTGAATTTACAAACAAGTTTATTCCCAAGAGGTGGATTATTCTATTCCATGGGATTATACTAGGGATAATTATATAATAACGTAAAACCATTGGCCTCCACTTAATAACTAGAAAAACCAAAACCAAGTTCATGGGACATAATTCAATGGAGGTCTTGCCATTTCTCAGACCACAGAAGCTGATATATTTTCAATATAATATTTTAGATGAGTAGCAGAGAGACTTGTATATGACCTTTGATGTAAAATTCCTACTACACTGACCATAAGGTGCATTATTTATATTACCTTCATGTCTCTGGGAACTGTCCATAACTGGAAGGCAGGGGAAAGATCCTCACTTATCTGTGGGTGCCAAAAGATTTATGAAGTTCCAAGAAGTAAAGACGCTGAATTCAGGGTGTTTTCCATCATTGGAGATGGAAGTGATGATAAATGAGTGACAGTATCTACCTCCCACCAGATGCTGCACGGTGCTAACCTAATTGTCAGACTCCTCTCGTGGCATCTCTTGGGACATGAAGCCATCACGTTCTAAATTTCATCTATAAGCTTCTTCTGTCTTTTCCACAATCTTTCTAGAAAAGTCCACAAGCTAGCAGGAAGGGGAAAGAAGCCACACACCTAAGCGAAGTACTACAAACGTTTTCTCATCACATTGTTTGGCTGACTGCAAAGGAATATGCCACCTTTGGACCTGTCAGTGTCTCTCATTCAACCCCCTGCATTTGCTTATACTCATAATAACGAGACTTAACATTTCTTCCAGGCTTTGTTCATTTCTACATGATTATGAATTGTGACAGGAATACCAGGCAATCAGATTTTAAACCTGTCAGCTCACAACATTTATTTCCAATCTCCAACCCTTTTACCAGCTCTTCCCACACGTCTGGGTGCCAGGTCGGTGATGCTATTGACTCATCTATCGACTGAGTATGAGTTTCCTGGAAGCACTTTTTAGTTCTTTGTTAAAGCATGGCTCTTTTCTCTTTTGGGTTTGTGAGCCACTCTCTGACTGTGTCAGTATGTTTGTTTTTGTGAAGCTGGAAAAATAACAGGGCTAAGAGAGCCTCTTCAAGAAAGAACATCTGCCGAATCATCCTTGGAGAAAAGGAGATCTCAGGAGAAAATCGTCCTTGGATTCAGTGGTCATTGGGGGCATCTCAAATTTTCAAAGCTTCAGAAGGTCAAAATGTCACAGCATGATTCCATGCTTGTACATACACGGATAATGATTTCTGCCTCCCCAAACACATGTTGGGCACTATGATCTAAATGTACTTGCTACATTTTCATCCCGAATGCATGTGTAGTAAAGCACATTTCCTTGTGAATTAAGCATTCTAAATGATAGTAAGTGCCACTAGTATGTATCGGGAGGTTTTTGATATTTTAATTTCAAGAAAGAACTAACATATAGCTAGCTTCACATTGTACGCATTACAGATACTAGGAGAGAACACAAGGAACATTCACCATCACGAACATTTCCTGAACATGGGACATTTTTATACCAAAAAAAGGTAGGAAATACATAGTGATAATTCTTTAAATCAAATATACTGGCTTTCTGAACATTGTTTTTATTTTTTCTCATTTTTGCCATGGACAGCTTAAGATGTAGCATGGGCCATAAGCAAACTGTCAACCTATACTTAGGAAACGCTACACATTCTCTCCATTTACGACATAACTAAATTTCAGCCATCTAAATTGAAGCAGGAACAGCATTTAGAGAGTGGCCATTGTCATCTCTGCTGATCCAAGTGAGAAAAAAAATGCAATGGCATTTGTGATTACTTTAATTAGCTAGTAAAAGACATATTTGACTCTAAAGGTGTCATTAAAAATTCCCCTTTGCAGTCTAATCTTTTCCAGAGCCTGCGCTTGCTTTTCTGAGTTATCTTTCTCCTCATATATATGGCTTTTTGAAAAATGAATTTGCTTGGATTAGAAACATAAGAGACCCACCTAACCAGTTCCTACTCTTTCTACTTAAAAGCAGGTTGATTTTCTAGGGACCTGGGACCCTTGTGTTGCAAATTTGTGTTTCTCTCCTCTAGGGGAATATAAAGTTGGTGTCTAAACAACATGGCCAGGCTAATGGGAAGTCTTGCAGCCAAAATTTAGCTGAGTGCTTTGAAAGTTCCCTTCTCCTTTGTTTTCTCAGTGGGTTACCACTTCCCCTGTACCAGCCAACGTTTTTAGGGACAGAGCACCTGATCTTTAAGGAATTATAAGTCCCAAAGGACTGCAGGTAATTTCTTTTGACTAGTAGAACCTCTTTATAGTCTCTTGACTGGGACCTGTTCTTTAAAAAGAAAAAGAAAAGTCATCTCTTACAGTATTTCATTTGGCAGAAAATTGCTATTCCAGATTTGTTACAAATTACCCATGGAGATCAACACATTGAGAGCATTTTATTTGAAATGCTGACTTTCAAGTTTCTCTACCTAAGTTGGTGCTTGTAGGAGATGATGTTTGAGAAAGGGATGTATAGACCAACCCCATAGGATGTTTGAACATTTAAAAAAAATGTTTTTATTATTCTCATATCCAGTGCATTTAAAACATTACCTTTAGATCTCAACATTTTTGGTGAATTCTCTTCAAAATGCATTAGCTCAGGTAAAATTTCATATTTTTTCATTTAAAATAAAACAAAAGCTAAAATAAGAAGGGGTAAGGTACATTCTCATGTACTAACATTATCACTTTTGTATCACATTTGCTCTTTATTGCAAAGCAAACTGCCTTATCTGGTAAAATAGTTCATGGTTATCCCCAGTATCTGTTTGTTTTTTGAGCAATATTTTAAGTGATCTTTGAGGATCTTGAGTTCAGACTCTTATATCCTCTCACCGGTTCTCAGATAATCAAAAAATAGTCACCTATAAAGTACCTAAATAGAACTTTGTGTTCTCATCATAACTTAACATTATCATTGTAACCCAGGGTAAAGGTGGACAGTGGGTAAAACAAGGAATTTCAGTCCCCAGGGATCACACCACAAATTACAAAAACATCGTTTTGCTGTAAATGCTTCATCCATCCTTTTCATTCACTCCATTCATGTTGTAGATAGTTGCAGGTAAAATCCTACAAATCATTGTGTAGGCTGCTCAAGGCATCTTTATTCATGGGAATAAGCTCCAAGATTACAATACTTTCAGTGGGTATGGACTGAGCACTTTTTGGGTACCAAGCACTTGACTCAATTTTTGTACACATTAAATAACTCAATCCTCACAATTCCATTATTGTCTTCATTTCACAGATGAGGAAACTGAAGTTCAGAGACGTGACTATCATGTGATAGTCTCCACCCAGGTGATAGACTAGGAGCAACTTTATTTAAAAAAAAATTAATGTTTATTTAATTTGGAGACAGAGACAGAGAGTGAGCAGGGGAGGGGCAGAGAGAGAAAGGGAGATACAGAATCCGAAACAGGCTCCAGGCTCTGAGCTGTCAGCACAGAGCCCGACATGGCGCTTGAACCCACAAACTGTGAGATCATGACCTGAGTTGAAGGCGGATGCTTAACCGACTGAGCCACCCAGGTGCCCCTAGAAGCAACTTTAAAATGCATACTTTTTCCGATTCTGTGTTTCCCTCTCTCTCTGCCCCTCCCCCGTTCATGCTCTGTCTCTCTCTGTCTCAAAAATAAACATTAAAAAAAAATTTTTTTATAAAAAAAAAAAAAAAGGGGCGCCTGGGTGGCTCAGTCGGTTAAGCGTCCGACTTCAGCTCAGGTCACGATCTTGCGGTCCGTGAGTTCGAGCCCCGCGTCGGGCTCGGGGCTGATGGCTCAGAGCCTGGAGCCTGCTTCCGATTCTGTGTTTCCCTCTCTCTCTGCCCCTCCCCCGTTCATGCTCTGTCTCTCTCTGTCTCAAAAATAAATAAACATTAAAAAAAATTTTTTTTTTTAAATGCATACTTTTGACTTTTGTGCTCGAGTTGAGGGTGTGAAGAAGTTGCATGGATAAATATTAATCTACACATACAGCACTTGGTTCCGGGTATCTTCCCAAAAGCTGCTCAAAGTATGGGGAATGAGGAGGGGAGTGGAGGGAAATACAGAGTTCTGGCCTCAGTGCCCTTAGCACTCTACACCACTGCCCAGATGACTCTGTCTGCAGCGTCCCCCAACCCCTCCCAGCTACCCAGCTCATTCTCCACACTTTCTTCTAGACTAGTCCCAGCCTCTCACATCTTCCAGGAGATGTCCCTGTCTCACAAACTCAACCATCTCCCTACTTTGCACCTTCCTTGTCTGTAGCATTGCCACAATCTCCACTTGGAATGTGGCTTCAGAAATGGGTTTTTATTTAGTTTACATAATTTCTTGTTTCACAGTCAGCAAATAATGCTCCTTAAAAACAGAGTTGAGATGTTTCATTTTTATCCCCTTCTCCTCTCCTCCAACCATCCTCTCCAATGTTTAGCTCTGGGTTTAAGAGCAGTGATTGTGAAACATGGTTTGTTTTTGTTTTTGTTTTTGTTTTTTTTTCCATGTGATTATTTTAAGTGTCAGCCAAAGGGAATGATGTTGAGTTTTAGTAAAATGGATGTAAGTTATATCTTCTTGCTTGGAAGTGTAAGGAAATAAATGTTCTTAGAATACCTTTTAGAAAAGGCAGACACCATTCTGGGCTATTTTGGAAAATTCTACCAATAAGCAGAATACTCTCCACCCAACAAAGAATGAAGGGGCACCACCTTTCTTCCATAAAGTTTTCTTATTCAGAAACTTTTTGAGAATAACTGTTACAAAGTTATTATATCAACACAAATGGAAAGTTTTAGAAACTTCTACACTTTGTGAATTATCCCTTTGTGAATTAAAAGGCCTATCCTTTTGTGAATTAAAACAAAATACATTACTGTTTTTAATCTTGTGGTTTCATGTTAAAAATCCAGGCAAATTTCATCAAAAGGAGAATCAACATTCTCCTTTTATCTTTCCCCTGGCACACTACTAAAAAAAAAATAAAAATTAAACAAATAAAAAGAAGGAAAAACTCTTTGCTATCACTTTCTGAGCCAACGGAAAAACACTGCAACAAGGAATATCAGCATCATGAAATACTGAAAGAGGGATTTTACATTTTAGGATGAGTGTTAAATCTTAAGCTTTACTTCTAAATAAAGTTGAGCCAGGGCTCATGTGATTAATCTGCTGAGTTTCCTGAAGATATGTTCTAATATCTGGGGAGAAAAAAAGTATTTCCTGTACCAAAAACATTTTTAATAGCTCTTCTAGTGAACAAAGGATGGTCACTCTTTTTTTCCCGGATCAATGTGCCAAAATTTCTGGGAAAGTTGTTTTTCATTGTTTCGGCATTCAGTCAACATTTGAAAAATTGAGACTTTTTTTTTTATCAAAGTATTAATATCCAGGTCATGGGTAATAGAAATCTCACCAGCTTTGGTGCGCTGGGCTTATGAAATTGAAATAAGTGAGTCTGTTCATTATTAATAAAAATATATGGTTGTGTTTAAACTAAATATCAAAGTCTTGGTTGAGTCTTAGCGACCAAGTGACTCCATGATATAAGGCCCCCTCGCTGCCCTTTTATGATTTTCTGCAGAGCTCTTCATGCAATTTACAGCCTTGTAATCAGTAGGGGCCTATAGATCAAGGTGTAAGCAGGGTAAAATATGTTTTGTTAAACAAAAATTGTGAAACACTCCGTTGTGGTTTATAAATTACTATTTCTTCTCTACTTTTCTGCTTTCAGATTTATAGCATTTATCTGACAGAGTTTTTTATATAGAAGAAAATCCAATTACTTACGTTTATTTAAAAGAGATCTCTGGTTTAAAAATATTGCTGAGATGTTAAATCCATAAACCCAATACTGAAGTTGTCCTTGAGCAATGTGGTGTCTATTGGTTATTAATACACTAAAAAGTAGTTTTTCTACAATGTATTTGTATAGAAATTGGCAAGGTAGTGGGTATCTTTTAGTTAAATGCACTGCAGAACTAAATAGTTAACTTCTTTTTATTGCAAAGAGAACAAGACACTACAAGCAACAAACTTGCCAACCTATTATTCTAAAATAAATAAAATGATTTATCCAGGTCAGATAGATAGAAAGAAAGAGAAAGAAAAAAAGGAAGGAAGAAAGAAAGAAAGAAAGAAAGAAAGAAAGAAAGAAAGAAAGAGAGATAGACTGACACCAGGTGTAGACAAATTCTTGGTCTACTCTTTCTCATATTTGTCAAACTCGATTTGGAATCATTGAAAATCTGGTAAATTACTTGCCCAATGCCCTACATTATTGGATCCAAATGTTTGGAGATGTGATTTATTTTAGGCTTTGCCTATATAAATTATAACAAAATTATGAAAGGAGTATTTCCTTGTTAATTCAGTGCTCTGGATCTCATCCTAACATGAGTTGCTATATTGACATTAACCTGAATGGGCGTCACTGGTTGGAGAATTAGGCAGGGCACAAGAAAGGGGAAATTGGCAAAGACTTTCAACATGAATGAATATTTAAGACATGATTGTGAAGAGGTTTAAATCTGTGAGAGAGTGAGAACCCTAAAACTCTATAAAGAATCAAGGTATTCTCAATTGCTTTCAAATCATTTCACATTATTAATTCATATGAATACTACATATATTAAAGTAGTATCTGTTGAGTTTATCTTCTCTGCTAGGCTAAGTTCTTTACTCACATTACATCATTTAATCCTAGTATACTTCTGTGAAACAAATATTATTATCCCATTTTACAGATGAAGGAACCAGGTCTTAAGTTTCTATAAATTGGCTGC
Source organism: Panthera pardus (assembly GCF_024362965.1). NCBI lineage: Eukaryota > Metazoa > Chordata > Mammalia > Carnivora > Felidae > Panthera > Panthera pardus. Next base: position 121,292,611 of record NW_026526810.1, on the reverse strand, counting down.
TGAATGAAGAAGCCCAGAATGGCTTCTCCTCAGAACCTGAGTTCATTTTTATCCTGTAACATCCGTGGCCTCTGAGTTTCATCCCCACACAATCCTGTTGTTTGGCATCTTCCCCTAAATTTTCTTTTCTTTTTTTTTTTCAATTCTTTTAATGTTTATTTATTTTTTTTAGAGAGAGAGAGAGAGAGAGAGAGCATGAATGGGGAAGGGGCATAGAGAAAGAGAGACACAGTATCTGAAGCAGCTTTCAGGCTCTGAGTTGTCAGCACAGAGCCCAACGCGGGGCTTGAGCTCATGGACCGCGAGATCGTGACCTGAGCCCAAGTTGGACACCCAACCCACTGAGCCGCCCAGGCGCCCCTAAACTTTTTAATAAACAAAAGAGATCTCACTTTTGGTTCTGCTTGTAGAAATGTTCACCTTGTATCTTCATATCTTTCAATGGGACAATGCTTGTTAATGCTTAACATTAGTCTTTCTTTTAAAATGACAGGCTATCTCACTATGGGGTCAAGCTTTCCAAAATTTGAGTAAGCTCAGTTAAATTATTCTCTAAGTGGCTTGAAGGTAAATTCGACTAAAGTGGGGTCTCCAGCAGTTTTACAAGAAAGGGCAGGAAGGGACTTGGGATCCATCAGGGATCTGCTCTTTTTCAATGGCAGTGCTGAGGACTTCGCATCATTTAAACTTCAGGAGAAGCTGGTCATTTAAGAGAGAAGTGAGATTCAGAAAAAAGCAAAGCACAACAAAACAAAACAGGGGCGCCTGGGTGGCTCAGTCGGTTGAGCGTCCGACTTCCGCTCAGGTCATGATCTCGAGGTTGACAAGTTCAAGCCCCGCGTTGGGCTCTGTGTTGACGGCTGGGAGCCTGGAGCCTGCTTTGGATTCTGTGTCTCCCTCTCTCCCTGCCCCTCCCCCACTCATGCTCTGTCTCTCTCTGTGTGTCAAAAATAAATAAACATTAAAAAAATTTTTTTTTTAAGTCCTCGAAGCTGCCTAGATGAGGCTAACCCTAGATCATCTGGCAATGAGGGCCCCTTCTGTGTCATGTTCTCCTTCATTGAAAACTCACAGACAAGCATAACTTTAATGATTTATCTGTTACTCCCTTGGGCATTTTCAATATCTTGTCAATCCACTCAATATTTTAAGCATTGCAATCTTGCTTTCTTAATGGAGAGAGGAAAATATCAGAACTTTATTATGTGGGAAGGATAATAATGATTGATAGCATTAGCGTCCAGGAATTAGTTTCACAAAACAAATATGCTTTTCTTTTGGTTGAAAAGTTATTAAGGGTCTACAGACATGGCTGAACAAAGTGTTGGAAAGATAGAGCAATTTTATAATTAAGCTATGGTGCTTTGATTCTATGTTAAATGGTTTAGTGAAAGCCGAAATGCAGTATAGACCAAAATGGATCTATTTTTCCCAATGCGATGGCCTCTAATATTTCATGTCTATTTAAGCTTGAGATATTTAGAGAAAATGAAGAGAAATGCCAATATAGTCCATGACGATTATGTTTTTCTTTTTCTCTGTATTATTTTCTGCCTCTCCGTAAAGACAACATAATTTCGTTAATTAACACAAATGGTCATAAAAACCACCACTTGCCATTGTGTTATTCCCATTTAATGTTTCTATAATGTGGCATAATGTGAAATTCTCTCACAGAGATACTCAGCCCGGAGTGTCAGCAGCTAAATTACCAAGTGTTGGCAGAGTATCTGCTAAAACTTGATGAGTGTAAGTTCTGAGAATAAGACGTGTGAAGCATGCAATAAAAGAAAGATGACCTATCTAAGATAAAATATATTTGTTTCTCACTTCTGCAGTTAGTAATAGTATTTAGCCTGTCTTTTAGTAATTTCAGTCAGTGCCCTAAGGCACAGAATAATTAAATATTTCCTTACATTATTACAAATGGCCCCGGAATATTTTTTGCTGTTGTTCATTCTGTGGCTTTTGATATTTTGTCATTTTTTGTTAAAGAAAAGCGTACCTTAAAAGGGGGTAAAATGAAATGGATTGGTTCATATGAAGCCCATGGAAGTCATTTAAGGTACCTCAGATTTCTGAAATTAACTGTTCCCAGAGTTAGCATGAATCCTATTTACCTCAAATATCACTATCCTCTTTGCCAGGAACTCTGACAAGCTGAATAAATATATGAAGGGGGAATCTTGGAAGTGGGTAGACAGACTGGTGACTCATGACGGGGTCAGAGCCTTTGCTATTTGCTTAGAAACAGATCTCTTTCCCTGGCCGCCATCGGGAGGAAGTGATGATGGAGAACGGTTAGTTCCAGAGCAACGTGCTCTTGGCAGCTGGAAGGTCAGGGGTTAAACATGTGCTATCTCAGCTACGCTGGGTGCAATAACAACATCAGACATCAGGAGAATGATCTATCAGGGCAATTAGTCAGACAGGCCTTGTGGTAGCTCAGATAGGCCTGGCTCTGTTTGCATCTGTTTATCGCTTTGAGATAAGAATGCTCGTGAACCTTTTTGTTACCTTGAGAAAGTAGACACCTGGAAGGCAAACATAAGACAACTATGTCTCTGAAAATTGATTTTGAAAACTGACCACAGCCCACAGAGGGGATTCAATAATCTTAATTCTGGCTCTTAAAAAAGAAGACGAAGAAGACGAATTTCTTTATTTTTTTTCCCCTCCTACTTCTTAGTCTATTCTCCCACGAGCAGAAGTTACAGAATTGGGCTTCTTTTGATCAAATACGAAACTTGGCCCAGATGCCCTAGGAAGTGGGAAAGATAAGTGAAATTATTGTGGTTTTCATTTTTTTCCTGAGACTTTCCTATAAATGCCACGTTTTGCTGTGGTCCACAAACTGACCTAGATGTTCAAAACATTTGTTTTTGTTTTTCTTGGTTCACGCTGGCCTGATTCAATATTTCTTTCTCCTCTTCTGACTGCGGACTCCTGAAGGGTACTGATACAACCTTTCCTTTGTCCTGATGCTATCATACCGGGTCACAGAGTCAAAAACTCATGAAAGGGATTTTCCGTAGAACTATCTGTGACTAATTCTAATTGTAGTAAAAACTCAGAAGTTTTCAAGATGATAGTTAATGATATATTTTGAACAACAATTTGCTATGCCCTGCCTATGCATAATCATACCTTGGCTAATGTGTTTCTCTGTGCCCAGGTCCTTTCTACTCACACTGGCATAAAACTGCATTTGCCCTAAATCATATCCAAGAGAGGAGCATACTGGCCTTCAACATCAGTAAGAATGATGCATGCAATCTTGGGCCTCTCTCCCAACCCAATTTGAGCTTAATCATGATTGAATGATCCCATCTGGCATTAACATTTTTGGTTGTCTTTAAATCGAGTTTTATAAGCTGTACCTACCTTTTTTTTTTTTTTTTTCCCCAGGAGAGCAAAGCATTTTGGGGTAAGAAGGGATTCTTTCTTCCCACCTTCTCATATCCACTCCTAACCCAAAGCCAAGCTTAAGAGTTAGCTACCCAGATGTGTGTAAGAATCATTTTTATCCCTCTGACAGAAGCTATCTGTGTGACCTTGGGGAATTTAATTAACTTCTCTGAGTCTCATTTTTTTTTTTTTTTTTCCATCTGAAGTTGGGAATAAAAGCGGGAGCTATTTCACATGGCTCTTGTGCAGAGTCGATGAAAAGCAGGCAAAGGTGCCCCACCTGGTGCTTACTACACAGGAAGCACTGTGTAAATGACCCAGCTACGGCCATCACATAGTACCTGATACTAGATACATTAAGCTACAGGCAGATGAACTGCCGCCTTACGCTGCTGATATTGTAAATTCAAGCTTACACTGTGACAAAAAAAAAAAAAAAATCATGTTTTCCGTAACAGTTAAGACTATTAGCCTGTATTTATTAGAGCAGTTTTAGATCACAGCAAAATCGAGTGGCAGATCCAGAGATTTCCCAGGTACCTCCTGCCCCCTCAACATGCACAGCCACCTCCACGGTCAACATCCCCCACGTGAGTGGCTGATTTGGACAATCGATGAATGAAGTGAATCGACACATCATTATTACCCCAAGTCCATAATTTACACTGCAATTCACTACAGATTAAGTGTTCAGGGTGTTGAACGTACGCTCGGTGGTATCCATTCATTCATTCGACCCTTCGTTATTGTCCTTACTTAGTACATTTACTTCTCCCCCAGCTGCGACATTTATTGTGCTAATAAGATATGATCTAGCCCGAAAAGGCCTTATAATCTAGTGTTTATAATTTTGATCTAAAAATATTGTGTTTAATTTATTTTTGTAAAGGGCCTATTTTTCTACCACCCATGTGGAGCATAGTTCTACCAACCCCATGGCCTCTGATCGCACACTCCCAAGGATTATAACATGCAAGTTTCTGCCAAAATATAAATGAATGTGTTTTCTGAACCTTACTCTTCATCCTCACAGTCAGAACGAAAGGAGACAATTTAAAATCACAGCTCTGGTCATTTGCCTTTGCAAAACATTTCAGATAAGACCCTTTAAAAGTTCTTCTGGATAGATGTTTGTCTTCATTTTTAAGTTATTCTTAGATTCTAAGAACACATGAAGGACCAGCCACAATACAATCTGCTTTAGCATAGAACTTGGAATGATCAGAACTGTTTTGGCCCTCAGATTGCCATTCAGAGTTATCTTTCCAGAACAGGCTCTGATATGAAATCCTGTGCTGTCAGCTCCTCTCCGTATGTAATAAAGACCCACAGATATTGAGGAAGTGAGCCTGGGTGAAGACAGGGCACCAGCTTGGATGGACAGCTGTTTTCATGCCTGAATTTGGATGGGCCAGTCCAGATTGCCAGAGATCCGGTGCAAACATTCGCTCTACCGGAGATATCTGGTACCTGTCTTTTCAGAATGAACAGCCTTTTTTAGGGAGTGGGGTAGGAGGCTGGTAGATGGCCCAGAGGGTTGGGCAATACAGAATGAATGCAATGACAACACCGCCTCCCTCACCTTCTTTGTTCCAGCCACTCTGGCTTTCTCAATGTTCCTCAGTGTGACATGCTTCCCTCCACCATGGAAACAGAGACGTGCTCCTCTCTGTCCACAACGCAAAACTTCCCTTTAACCTGTTCACTTAGACAGTTCTCCTTTTCAGTTCTCAAATGCCAGTTGGTTTAGGAAGACACTTCTGATCTTCGGACTAAACCTGGTATTCCTCTCCTGTTTCATAGCTTGTAATAACGTATTAATGGGATTATTCAGTCAATTTTTGTTTCATGCGGTAGAGTTCTCATGGCTCAGATCTTGAATCTCCAAGGCTTTGCATCACCAATGCAAAGAGATTTTATTTTATTTTATTTTTTATTGGAGATTTTCAATAAATGCTTTTGGAATTAATGGAAGGATATATGTTGTAGGAGCACTAACAGAAAAGAAAAGGAATTAAAAGTCATTCATTACTTATACTGACTTTTCTAAGTATATAAAATTTTATGTGAATTAACTAGAGCTTAAACATTCCAGGAGTTTTGAAGACAACACAAAATGAAATGAAAAAGTGGAAAAGTGGCTTTATTTGTGACTACAAAGCCATATTCCAATTTTGGTAAATTTGCAAGGTTAAAATCAATTTAAACAGTGCTACTTATTCTTTTCATCATAACAATTTAATTATCTGGCTCTTACGATTAATAAGCAAGTTTCCTTTTCCTTCTATTTATCTTCTTAGGAGATAAATAAAGGAGCCAAGTAAAATCCAAATTTGAATGGAAACTGAATTTTAAATAATAACAAATAAAAAGTCACCAATACTCTAAATATTTTAACATTTACCTACAAACTGGGCAAAGTACAGGCACATTAATTCTTTCTCATGGTTTATGCTGTACAGTTTTTCAGTCAATAATCTATTTATCAAACATGACATGACTTCTGTAAATATTTTATGTTCCCAAAGTGACAATGGAGTAGAAGACAAATAGAAGTTTGCAAACCATAACTGTTGGTTACTTCTGGATTATTTTGCTCAGGTTAGTGAACTGATTCATTGAAATGATATGGAAAAAAAATGAGGAAAATCAGATTCCATGCTGTTAGGTGAAAGGTGTGTCACTAAAGATTTAGAATCGATCAAATTATTCAGGAGAGAGAAGAGAAGTTAAAGAAATTCTCATCAAAAAATCCTGACTCTGAAATGATTTAACATCAGAAGAATCTAAGATATTTTGTGATCTTCATTTTATAGCAGCTGTAGAGTGTACCATATTTTCAGATGAGTTATCATGATTTAACATTTAATTGGCAAGCATTGCCATGCATGGGATGAGTAATGGCAGAGAATATTGACTCAAAGAAGCATGGACTATTGGTATAGTAAGATAGGAGGAGAACAGCAGGTGATGGATGAAGCCCGGAGAAGTAAAGGGTAAAGGAAGAAACCAATGACAACATGGATGAGTCAGCTAGTGACCAGACAGATAATCAGGTCATGAAAAACCTGGCAGATGTCATGAGTCAATCCACCAAGGCCAGGAGATGATTCAGTAGGGGAAGGGTCAATATGGCCACAAACTTGCAAAACAGTGGGTCCAGAGGCTTTGAGAAACAAGTTGCTGATGCTTCAACTCATTATCACCTTTTGGCATCTATTTGCCCTTTCAGAAGATTAATAAACCATGTTAGTTTCAAATTTCCATTATATATACATACATACATGTATGTATACACACACACACACACACACACACACACACATACAGTATTTTAGGTTAAAAGACAGAGGATTTTAGTCAAGAGCATGTCTTTCAGGGTGCCTAGGTGGCTCAGTTGGTTAAGTGTCCAACTTTGGATTTTGGCTCAGGTCATGATCTCACGGTTCCTGAGATCAAGCCCCACATCCAGCTCTGTGCTGACAGCAGGGAGCCTGCTTGGGATTCTCTGTCTCCCTCTCTCTCTACCCCTACCTTGCTTATGCATATGCTCTCTCTCTCTCAGGATAAAACATTAAAAAAAGAACATGTCTTTCATTTTTGCTCCAAAGATAAAATCGTAGATCTTCTTGTGATAGATAATCTCAACTCCAATGTATTTCCATGATCTGTAGATTTGGGGATCATTTTAGTTTTAATCTTCTAATTTTCTCAATACCGTTCACGTGTTATGTAACCCATGTTCTGTAAATAGTTGGCCTTAGTAATCCAATATTTTTTGTGAAGATGAACTCCCCAAAATATTACCTTTAACTGACAAATAAGGTACAATATAATATAATTTTTGAATATAACAAACCTTCCCATAATGTTTTGATTTCTCAGTTTTCAAGGGCACGTGCTACTCATAACACACAGATATCTATACCTTTGTAGATCAAAGTATCTAGGTTATGATAAGAGGCTTATGGTCTCAATAAGATTCTAGGGTTAGAAATTTGCATAAATTCATATCTAGCTGATCTCATGAGTTTCAGTGAAATCTCCAAGGATTGAAACTTAAAATGAATGTACTTTTTTTTCTAGGCCAGTTGAGTCTTAATTATTTCAAGCCTGTATAATACTGTACAGTGTAATTAACTCTGATGTGTGTTTCACACCCAATTAGGAGCTATTTGAGCACCAAGATAATTGGACCCAGCAGCACCTGGGAAGTGTAATCAAACAAGTTTATCACCACATATTATTGTCCTCTGATCTTCTGCACTTTATGGTATGCATAAAGAGAATGGTCAAGACATCTGGGGAAATGTTGCTCATTATTGAATCTTTACTAAGACATGCATCCAGTTCAAGGTATTCCTGTTTATCTAAATGCCTCTAACCTTTTCTAACCTATGTTAGAAGGTCTAACCTCCTAACCATAGGCTAGAAGTCTAACCTATGACTTCACAATGCTTGTGTTGCTTTTACAAATGATGTCTCCCTTGCTTATCAGGTTGATAATACTCGTTCGCTTTCCTCGGTGGTCAATGTTTTGTCATATTTTCTTGGTAATGATAATCTGTTCACATATTTTTCTTTGGATTCTCTGGGGATCGAGTACAAAACTGGAGTTGGGGGTACAACCTTTATTCTGGAATTTTCAGATGCCATCAACCACAGGTTCAAAGGACCCGCATTAGAACCTTGTGTCTGATAGTGTGATTTGTGGATCTACAGACTAGAAGCTCACTAGAAATGCAGATTTTGGGATCATGCTCCAGGCCTATCATCTCTTTGTTTTATTTTATTTTATTTTATTTTATTTTATTTTATTTTATTTGTTTACTTTTATTTATTTATTTATTGAAAGAGAGCAAGTGCATGTGTTAGCAGGGGAAGTGCAGAGATGGAGGGAGAGAGAGAATCCCAAGAAGTTTCCCTGCTATCAGCACAGAGCTCAACTTGAAGGGTGATCTCAGGAACAGTGAGATCATGCCGTGATATGAAATCAAGAGTCAGATGCTTGACTGACTGACCACCCAGGCTCCCCCTCTGCACTTTAAAAGATCCCTGGTGTGCCTGGGTGGCTCAGTCAGTTAAGCATGCAACTCTTGATTTCAGCTCAGGTAGCGATCTCATGGTTCATGGGATTGAGTCCTACATCGGGCCCTGCAATGGTATTGGAGAACCTTCTTGAGATTTCCTGCCTGTGCTCTCTCTCCCAAAAATAAATAAACTTCACAAAATAGTTTTAAAAAATTTAAAAAGAGAAAAAAATCCCCAAATTATGCTTAACTATGCACATAAAAGTTTGAAAAATATAGTCTACTTAGTATAAGAAATCCTTTATGATAGGGCCTATGGGTTGATTGTCTTCAAAGTCCTGGTTGTACCCAAACACACAACAATATATATGAAAGGAAGCTAAGAAGGAAAGAAGGGAGAAAGGAAGAAATGTAAGCAGGCAGGCTGTGTACCTGATGGTCATAAGTCGGTTTCTTCAAAATAGACTCTTCAAGTACTATGTGCACACAGTTGGTCTCAAAGTTTACCCCTCTCACCTTGATCCTTTTTCCTTCTAGGTCCAGTGTTTCCACTTTGCTGCTAACTCCAGACTCATCCAACCTGACCCTTTGCTCAGGTCTGAGCTGTCCCTTATGAGTCCTGACTTTCCCTTACCAACCTTATAGTAACATGACTTTCTGGCTTTAGACAAAGGCAAGGACACCACCATCATTTTTTAAAATAGATTTACCAAAAAGAAATGGCAACTCACTTAATCAATCCTGCTTAGATAAAAACTTTTTCATCTCCTTGGGTTTTGTTGCTGTTGTTGTTCCTGATTTGAGTAACATGTCATGGGGCACCTGGGTGGTTCAGTTGGTTAAGCATCTGATTTCTGCTCAGGTCATGATCTCATGGTTCGTGAGTTCAAGCCCTGCATCGGGCTCTCTGCTGACAGCTCATAGCCTGGAGCCTGCTTCCAATTCTGTGCCTCCCACTCTCTCTGTCCCTCTCCCTATTGAGCTCTGTCCCTCTGTCCCTCTCTGTCTCTCTCAAAAATAAATAAACATTAAAAAAATGTCATATGAAAATCCTGATGAAAAAGACATTCTCCATAAGCAAAAAAGTATAGTATTGTTTGCTGCCTCATGCAGGAAAATCCAATTTTATGTAGCCAGGGCTTTTACACAGGGAAACACACCAGAGTCCTGTAAATCCTGGCTTTGTTCCTGTAGGCAAGTAAGACTTCTTTTTCTTCTCCAACACATTTTTGGGAAGAACCATACAATCACTTATAATTACATTAGGGTATTTTGTTATTTCATTGGAGTATTTTAAATGATTTTTAATAGTACATTTTGACCCAATTTTAAAACATCCAGTGAGCCAACTAATAAAAAATACACTAATGCTAAAATTAAAGTTAGTGGATGCTGAGGAAATGCTTTTTGAGAATTTAATGCCTTGGCCTATCCATTTGTGATTTTAAGTTCTTTAAAATTAAAAATCTACTGGGTGCTGGATAAAAAAAAACATATAAATATAAGCAAATATAAAGAAATATAATCACCCATTGACTTTGAAGACTAACAATCTGTTTAGCAAAACAAAATATGAACATAAACTGTACAAGCAGAACATGATAAATGTCAAGAGAGACCTTTGGGTCTCAGAAATACAGGCCCCTGGGGCACTGGGTGACTCAGTTGGTTACATGTCCGACTTTGGCTCAAGTCATGATCTCCCAGTTCACGGGAGCGAGTCTTGAATCGGGCTTTGTGCTGACAGCTCAGAGCCTGGAGCCTGCTTCAGATTCTGTGTCTCCATCTCTCTCTCTGTCCTTCAAATGCTCACATTCTGTGTCTCTCTATCTCTCAAAAATAAGGAAACATTAAAAAACTTTAAAAAATAAAAATAGGACCCCTTCCAGCTAGGTTGGTATGTAAAGGATTTACATAGGGAGGATAGTGAAGTCCAAAGGTTTAAAACAATTTTTTTTACATTTATTTATTTTTGAGAGACATAGCTTGAGCAGGGGAGGGGCAGAAGAAGAAGGGGAGACACAGAATCAGAAGCAGGTTCCAGGCTCTGAGCTGTCAGCACAGAGCCTGATGCAGGGCTCAGACTCATGGACCGCAAGATCATGACCTGAGCCGAAGTCAGACGCTTAACCAACTGAGCCACCCAATGCCCCTGAAGTCCAAAGGTTTTAAAGACAAATACCATCAAAGAGCGGTCAACATGGCTGAGAAATAGGGGGAACTGAAGTCCCCTTGTCCCTCAAACATGGCATTGTTGAGGCCAGAGGACTTCCAAGTCTCTGCAGAGTCCCAGCTGCAGAGTGACAGAGATGTCTCCAGGGGCCCACTGGGACAACTTGTCAGGCCATAGGTGAGATTGTGAACTGGGAGAGATAAAAGAGGCAGTGTAGGCACAGAGGGGAGGGATTCCCTTCTGCCGAGAGACAAAAGGAAGAGAAAGACAGGCTGTGGAAGTGTAGGATTATATTCGGAGAAGAGAAAAATCAGGGACCAGGAACTGGAAAAAATGGAGAAAGATCAAATCTCTAACTGCAGGGCTATCTGCAGCCTGGAGCAGGCTGCTCTGTTCAGGCACTCTGGGAGGAGGGGAGTCACCTCCAGGCTCGGTGCCTAGTTCAGAGGTGCTGTTGGCAGTGAGAGAAAGCAGTTCCCTCCCTGGAGTGTTGTGGGATGAAGGCAAAGAGACCTTCCAAGGACAAAGAACACTGCTTCCACCCGCCAGCCAGACCCCCTTTAACAGCAGGGCAGCGCTTCCCCAGAGCTGGGAACACAGAGCAGAATCCTTTAAGACAACAAGGTTTGAATCCCGTTTGGTCATTTTGGAGAGTCCCTGGCATGGTGAGGACCTGCAGGGCACTTCCCCTGTGCTGTGGTGTATAACTGGAGTTAGTGGGCGGGGCCGCAGTCCGACCCGATGTCTGCCCCCAGCCCACCGCTGGGGTCACAGTCAGACTGGTGTGTGCCTTCTCTTCCCCTCTCTTAGGGGCGGGATTCACTGTGGGGTGGCGTGTCCCGTCTGGGCTACTTGCACACTGCCAGGCTTGTGTTGCTGGGGATCTGGCGTATTAGCTGGGGTGGGTAGGCAAGGTGCACGGGGGCTGGAGGGGCAGGCTTAGCTCGCTTCTCCTTAGGTGATCCACTTCAGGAGGAGCCCTGTGGCAGCGGGAGGGAGTCAGATCCGCTGCCGGAGGTTTGGCTCCGCAGAAGCACAGAGTTGGGTGTTTGCGCGGAGCGAGCAAGTTCCCTGGCAGGAACTGGTTCCCTTTGGGATTTTGGCTGGGGGATGGGCGGGGGAGATGGCGCTGGCGCCTTTGTTCCCCGCCAAGCTGAGCTCTGCCGTCCGGGGGCTCAGCAGCTCTCCCTCCCTTTGTCCTCCAGCCTTCCCGCTTTCCGAGCAGAGCTGTTAACTTATGACCTCCCAGACGCTAAGTCGCGCTTGCTTTCGGAACACAGTCCGTCCGGCCCCTCCGCTTTTGCCAGCCAGACTCGGGGGCTCTGCTTGGCCGGCGAGCCGCCCCTCCGCCCCGGCTCCCTCCCGCCAGTCCGTGGAGCGCGCACCGCCTCGCCGCCCTTCCTACCCTCTTCCGTGGGCCTCTAGTCTGCGCTTGACTCTGGAGACTCCCTTCTGCTAATCCTCTGGTGGTTTTCTGGGTTCTTTAGGCAGGTGTAGGTGGAATCTAAGTGATCGGCAGGACGTGCTGTGAGTCCCGCGTCCTCCTACGCCGCCATCTTCCGGAACCTCCTAAAACTGTAGGTTTAGATCAGGCCGAAGATCACCAGTCATTTGAAATACTTGTTCCATCTCTGGATAGTCAGAGTTCAAAGCCAACAAAGTTTATTGTTTCACCCCTAAACCGAACTGAGCTTTGGAACATTTCAGGCCTGGCATGGAATGCCGTATTTACACAAGTGTCTTGTGGTTCAGAAATCCGATTTCACAACTTATCTTCCATTAGATGAAAGTGTTTACGGTGTGTCCGGAGCTGGAGTAAGTTCCTGCGGGTGCCCAAGAGCAGGGGCCTCCTCTCTCCTCTCATTAATTTGCTGATGCCTAACTGCACTGATGCAGAGGTGAGATACCGGGGAGAGAGCAAGGTTTGAATCCCAACAGAGTGCCTGGCAGGTACGGGAAACTGTGGATCAGGAAAAAAAAAAAATGGCCGTGGCACCCGCACAGCATTGTGAGGACAGCTTGAACAGAGTGTTTTGGGACACCCAGTCCAGGGAGGAGAGACTATGATGTCTCTGTTTTTCTCCCCATCACCAACAAGGTAAGACTTCAGGAAAAGGACAAGGAGCCACAGTGGAGGTTGGACCCACCTACACCAAACCACTCCTCTTTGTGCCTCTCTGTAACTGTGTATCTGCAGGAGCAAGATTGACAATGAACAACCAGACACCTCCTCCTCCAGACCAGTGCAGCCATGAGTTTCAAGGCACTCAGTGGTTTTGCATTTTCTGATTTAATATTTGGTCAATTCTTATTATGTGTATACACACACACACACACACACACACACACACACAAATATATATATATATGTGTGTGTGTGTCTGTGTGTGTGTGTGTGTATGTATATTTTTTTCCCATCCTTTTTTCCCTCTTATTTCTTCCCTTTTCTTGTCTGGTTATTTTGGTTGTTGGATTGTTTAAGTAGACCTACTTAATCTATTCTATTTATACCTGTTCTGCCTCTCCTTTACTTTCCTCTCTCTCTGGATTAAGCTGTATAGTTTCTCTGCCTGGTCAATTTTATTTTATTTTATTTTTCCCACTGCTGTCATTTCTCTCTTTGTATAGGGTAAGGCTTCTTCCACCACCACCACCACCCCCTTTTATTTATTTATTTATTTATTTATTTATTTATTTATTTATTTCCAAGGTTACTTCAATGAACAAATCAAAGCACATCTGGTGGAGGGAGGTAAAGCAACCAGAATCACAACAAGACAGAGCACATAACACACTCCAAAAACACCTTCTGAAGGACCAGGTCCTGGACAGTGTATGACCCATTTTTGATAGTAGTGCTCACAGGTGCAGGACATATAACAAGCTTTTAAAACACATAAAGGACAGAAATCTAGCCAAAATGATGAAATGGAAGAATCTCCACAAAACATTTCCAGGAAGAAATGACAGCTAAATAATTGCTCAACACAGATATAAACATTATATCTGGTCAAGAATTTAGAATAATAGTCATAAGATTAATCTCTGGGCTTGAAAAACGCATAGAAGACAACATGAATCTATTGCTGCAGAGATCAAGGAACTAAAAAATACCTATGATGAATTACAAAATCTTGTAAATGACGTGCAAAATAAACTAGATGCAGTGACAGTGAAGACTGAAGAGGCAGAGGGGAGAATAAGTGAAATAGAAGGTAAAATTATGGAAAATGATGAAGTGAGAAAAAGATAAAAAAATACTAGACTACAAGGGAAGACTTAGAGAACTAAGTGATTCAATGAAACATAATAATATCTGTATCCTAGTAGTTCCAGAAGAAGAGAGAGAGAGAATGGTGCAGAAGGTTTACCTGAGCAAATTATAGCTGAGAAACTTCTCCAATCTGGGGAAGGAAGCAGACATCAAAATTCAGGAGGCACAGAGAACTCTCTTCAGACATAACAGGAATACATCTTCTCCACAACATATCATACTGAAACTAGCAAAATACAAAGATAAAGAGCGAATTCTGAAAGCAGCTAGGTACAAACCAGCCTTAACCTACAAGGGTAGAAACACAAAGGTAGTAGCAGACCTGTCCACTGAAACTTGACAGGCCAGAAGGGAGTGGCAGGAAATAGTCAATGTGCTGAATAGGAAAAACAGGCAGCCAAGAATCCTTTATCCAGCAAGACTGTCATTCAGAATACAAGGAGAGATAAAGGCTTTACCAGACAAACAAAAACTGAAGGAGTTCATGACCACTAAACCAGTCCTGAAAGAGATCTTAACGGGGCCTCTGTGAGTGGAATGCTATAAAGACTACAAAGGACCAGAGACATCACCACAAGCATGAAACCTACAGATAACACAATGACACTGAATCCATATGTTTCAATAATAACGCTGAATGTAAGTGCTCCAATCAAAAGACATAGGGTATCCGAATGGATAACAAAAGAAGATCCATCTATATACAACCTACAAGAGACCCATTTTAGACCTGAGGACACCTTCAGATTGAAATTAAGGGGATGGACAACCATCTATCACGCTACTGGAAGTCAAAAGAAAGCTGGAGTAGCCATACATATTTCAGACAAACTAGATTTTAAATTAAAGGCTGTAGTAAGAGATAAAGAAGGGCATTAAATCATAATTATGGTGTCTATCCATAAAGAAGAGCTGACAATTATAAATGTTTATGCCATAATTTGGAGGCACCCAAATATATAAATCAATTAATCACAAACATAAGCAATCCTATTGATAAGAATATGATAATTGCAGGTTACTTTAATACTCCGTTTACGACAATAGACAGATCATCTAGGCAGAAAAATCAATAAAGAACAATGGCCCTGAATGATATACTGGACCAGAAGAACTTGACAGATATATTCAGAACTTTTCATACAAAAAGCAGAAGAATACACATTCTTCTCAAGTGCACCTGGAACATTCTCCAAGATAGATCACATACTAGGTCACAAAACAGCCCTAAATAAATATAAAGGAATAGAGATCATACCATGCATATTTTTAGATCATAATGCTATGAAACTTGAAATCACCAGAGGAAAAAGTTTGGAAAACCTACAAATACATGGACGTTAAAGAACATCCTACTAAAGAATGAATGGGTCAACCAGGCAATTAAAGAAGAAATTAAAAAGTATGGAAGCAAGTGAAAATGAAAACAGGACAGTCAAAACCCTTTGGGATGGGGCAAAGGCAGTCCTAAGAGGAAACTACATTGCAAACCAGGGCTATCTCAAGAAACAAGAAAAGTCCCAAATACAAAATCTAACAGCACACCTAAAGGAGCTAGAAGCAGAACAGCAAAGAAACCCCAAGGCCAACAGAAGAAGAGAAATAATAAATATTAGAGCAGAAATAAATAATATAGAATTAAAAAAAAAACCAGTAGAACAGATCAATGAATCTAAGAGCTGGTTTTTTGAAAAAATAAACAAAATTGATAAACCCCTAGCCAGACTTCTCAAAAAGAAAAGAGAGAGGAACCAGGAAGATAAAATCATGAATGAAAAAGAACAGATCACAGCCAACACCACAGAAATACAAACAATTATCAGAGAATACTATGAAAAATTATATGTTAACAAACTGGACAACCTGGAAGAAATGGGCAAATTCCTAGACACTCACACACTACCAAAACTCAAACGGAAGACATAGAAAATTTGAACACAGCCATAACTAGTGAAGAAATTGAATCAGTTATCAAAAATCTCCCAACATATGAGAGTCCTGGGCCAGATAGTTTCCCAGGAGAATTTTACCAGACACTTAAAGCAGAGTTAATACTATCCTTCTCAAGCTGTTTCAAAAAATAGAAATAGAACAAAAACTTCTGGACTCATTCTATGAAGCCAACATTACCTTGATTCCTAAACCAGACAGAAACCCCACAAAAAAGAATTACAGGCCAATATCACTGATGAACATGGATGCAAATATTCTCACCAAGATACTACAAATCAAATGCAACAATATATTAAAAGAATTATTCCCATAATAAAGTGAAATTCATTCCTGGGCTGCACAGCTGCTTCAATATTCACAAATCAATCAATGTGGAACATCACATTAATAAAAGAAAGGATAAGAACCATATGATCCTGTCAATAGATGCGGAAAAAGCACTTGACAAAATATAGCATATTTTATTAATAAAAACCCTCAAGAAAGTTGGGATAGAAGGAACATACCTTAACATTATAAATCCTTATACAAAAAACCCACAACTAATATCATCCTCAATGGGGAAAAACAGAGGTTTCCCCCTGAGATCGGGAACATGACAGGGATGTCCACTCTCACCACTGTTGTTTAACACAGTGTTGGAAGTCCTAGCCTCAGCAATCAGGTGACAAAATGAAATAAAAGGCATCCAAATTGGCAAAAAAGAAGTCAAACTTTCACTTTTTGCAGATGACATGATACTCTATATGGAACACCCAAAAGACTCCACCAAAAAGCTACTAGAACTGATCCATGAATTCAGTAAAGTCGCAGGATACAAAATCAATGTATAGAAATCGGTTGCTTTTCTATACACCAATAATGAAGCAACAGAAAGAGAAATCAAGAAATTGATCTCATTTATAATAGCACCAAGAACCATGAAATACCTAGGAATAAACCTACCCAAAGATATAAAAGATCTGTATGGTGAAAGATACAGAAAACTTGTGAAAGAAATTCAAGAAGACACAAAGAAAAGGAAAAACATTCCATGCTCATGGATTGAAGGAACAGATATTGTTAAAATGTCAATACTACCCAAAGCAATCTACACATCAATGTAATCCCAATCAAAATTGCATAGGCATTCTTTTTTTTTAACTTTTATTATTATTTTTTTTATTTACACCCAAGTTAGTTAGGATATAGTGCAACAATGATTTCTGGAGTAGATTCCTTAATGCCCCTTACTCATTTAGCCTACCCCCACTCCCACAACCCCTCCAGTAACCCTCTGTTTGTTCTACATATTTAAGAGTCTCTTATGTTTTTGTTCCCCTCCCTTTTTTTAAATATTATTTTTGCTTCCCTTCCCTTATGTTCAACTGCTTTGTATCTTAACGTCCTCATATGAGTGAGGTCATATGATAATTGTCTTTCTCTGACTAATGTCGCTTAGCATAATACCCTCTAGTTCCATCCATGTAGATGCAAATGGCAAGATTTCATTCTTTTTGATTGCCAAGTAATACTTCATTGTATATATATATACGATATCTTCTTTATCCAGTCATCCATCGATGGACATTTGGGCTCTTTCCATACTTTGGCTATTGTTGATAGTTCTGCTATAAACATTAGAGTGCATGTGTCCCTTTGAAACAGCACAACTGTATCCCTTGGATAAATACCTAGTAGTGCAATTGCTGGGCCATAGGGTAGTTCTATTTTTAATTTTTTGCGGAACCTCCATAATGTTTTCCAGAGTGGCTGCACCAGTTTGCATTCCCATTAACAGTGCAAAAGAGATCCTCCTTCTCTGCATCCTCGCCATCATCTGTTGTTGCCTGAGTTGTTAATGTTAGCTATTCTGACAGATGTGATGTGGTATCTCATTGTGGTTTTGATTTGTATTTCCCTGATGATGAGTGATGTGGAGCATTTTTTCATGTTTTGATTGGCCATTTGTATATCTTCTTTTGAGAAGTGTCTATTCATGTCTTTTGCACCAGCATTCTTCTTAAAGCTAGGACAAACAATCCTAAAATTTGTATGGAACCACAAAAGACCCCAAATAGCCAAAGTAATGTTGAAAAAGAAAACTGCAGTGGGAGACATCACAATCCCAGACTTTACCCTCCACTACAAAGCTATAATCATCAGGACAGTATGGTATTGGCATAAAAACAGACACATAGACCAATGGCATAGAATAGAAAATCCAAAATTGGACCCACAAGTGTATAGCCAACTAATCTTTGGCAAAACAGGAAAGAGTATCCAATGCAAAGAGACAGTCTCTTTAGCAAATGGTGCTGGGAGGACTGGACAGCAACATGCAGAATAATGGAACTGGACCACTCTTATACACCATACATAAAAATAAATGCAAAATGGATGAAAGACTTAAATGTAATACAGGAAACCATCAAAACCCTAGAGGCGAAAAGAGGCAATAACCTCTTGGACCTCAACCACAGCAATTTCTTGCTTGACATGTGTCCAAAGGCAAGGGAAGTAAAAGCAAAAATGAACTATTGGTACCTCATCAAGATAAAAAGCTTCTGCACTGAAAAGGAAACAATCAACAAAACTAAAAGGCAACTGACAGAATAGGAAAAGATATTTGTAAATGACATATCAGATAAAGTGTTAGTATCCAAAATATATAAAAAACTTACCAAACTCAGCACCAGAAAAACAAATAATCCAGTGAAGAAATGGGCAAAAGACATGAATAGACACTTTTCCAAAGAATAAATCCAGGTGGAAAACAGACACATGAAAAGATGCTCAACATCACTAATCATCAGGGAAATACAAATCTAAACCACAATGAGATGTCACCTCATACAAGTCAGATTGGCTAAAATTAACAACTCAGGAAGCAACAGACACTGGAAAGAATGTGGAGAAACAGAAATCTTCTTGCACTCTTGGTGGGAATGCAAACAGGTACAGCCACTCTGGAAAACAGTGTGGAGGTTCCTCAAGAAATTAAAACTAGAACTACCCTAGGACCCAGCAATAGCACTACTATGAATTTATCCGAAGTTACAGGAGTGCTACTTCATAGGAGCACATGTACCTTAATGTTTATAGCAGTGTTTCAACAGTAGCCAAGTTATGGAAAGAGCCCAAATGTCCATCAACTGATGAATGGATAAATGCAATGCCATTTGCAGCAACATGGATAGAACTGAATGGTATTATGCTAAGTGAAATAAGTCAGTCAGAGAAAGACAGATATCTTATGTTTTCACTCATATGTGGAACTTGAGAAACTTAACAGAAGACCATGGGGGAAGGGAAGGGGAAAAAATAGTAGTTACAAATAGAGAGGGAGGGAGGTAAACCATAAGAGACTCTTAAATACAGAGAACAAACTGAGAGTGGATGGGGGCAGGGGAAGAGGAGAGAATGCGTGATGGGCATTGAGGAGGGCACTTGTTGGGATGAGCTCTGGGTATTGTATGTAAGCATGAATCCTGATAATCTATACCCAAAACCAAGAGCACACTGTATACACTATATGTTGGCCAACTTGATAATAAATTATACATTAAAAAAATACCATCACTTCTTACTTGGAAATTAGGGGAAGGACTTGCTGTGGCCATTTCAGACTAGAAAAATTATTGAGTAAAACATTAGAGTACAGTGATTTCTAAATAGTACAGCCAAACTACCTCTTTAAAAATCACCATATTGCATCCGTGCACATTTAAGACAGACTTATGTGTAAGAGATAGGGAAAAAAAAGAAGAAGACGAAAAGAAAATCTTCCACATCCCTCAATATATGCAGATAGCTATGTGGTCATGGTGACCAGAAAACAAGTCAGCAGAAAATATATTTAAACCTATATTTATTTCAACAAAGTAGCAAAATCTACTTATAAGAAAAAGTTTTGTTCCATATGACAATCAGGAATTGTGTGGGTGCTCACGAGTGTTCATATTTCATATAAAACCCAAATATCTCTTCTTATTGAGATGTTTACTTTTCCATGCATTTGGGCTCTTATAGATAAATGTTTAGTGTATTTTTCATTCCCTATTCAGTAGCCATATGTTTAGTGTTTGGCAAATTTCCATAGATGATGCATGGGGAGAAGATTCATGATCAAGTTGTCCATTATTTGCTTCCTGTTGCTAACTGTACTGGAAGCCAAATGGGGTGGGGGGTTGACCAGTAAAGCCAAATGGGGGGTTAGTTTTAAACAGCACATTACATTTCTGAGGAGGAGGAGGAGGAGGAGGAGGAGGAGGAGGAGGAGGAGGAGAACAAGAACAAGAAGAAGAACAAGAAGGAGAAGAAGAAGAAGAAGAAGAAGAAGAAGAAGAAGAAGAAGAAGAAGAAGAAGGGGCAGGAGAAGAAGAAGCAGAAGAAGGAGGAGAAGAAGGAGGAGAAGGGGAAGGAGAAAGGAAGAAGAAGAAAAGAGGAAGAAGAAGGGAGAGGAGGAGGAGGAGGACTAGAAGGAGGAAGAGGACAAAGAGAAGAAGGGAGAGAAGGAGGAGGATGAAAAGTAGAAGAATGAGGAGGAGTGGGGGGGAAAGGAGGAGGAGGAGGAAGCAGGGGAGGAGAGTTGAAGGAGGGGAAGAAGAAGGAGGGAAGAAGGAGCAAGGGGAGGAAAAGGAGGAGGTGAAGGAGGGGTAGGAAAAATGAGGAGGGAGGGGAAAGGAAGAAAAACAAAAGGATATTCAAGGTTTTGGGCTTTGGCCTCGGAAATTTCCACAAAGATAAATCAAAAGTTCTAAATTTCGATCCTAAGAGTAGAACTTTTAACTATTAATCTCAATTTCCCTGTTGAGAGCTTGCAATTATGCCATGCTAGGCATATCTTGGACAGAAAGATTTCATATTAAATCAGCTCTTTGATATAGAAAGTGTTAAAAGCTTATTAAATATCTCCCCGTTTCTTCTGTCTTTCTGCATTTGTTTTCCTCTACAACTATAGAGATCTTTGCTGTTGGATTTGCAAAGCATTTGGAAGTCTTTTTTCTTTGACTCTTTTGTCTTTAGTGTTCTAGCTCACCATCTCTTGAGTTTACAGATTTTCAAGCAGCCAGAAAAGATGTTTAAAACCCAACAGTGACTGGCCAACATAAACTACTTTTCATGGACTATCAATGGCCTATAGTTTCTCTGGGTCTGGCATCTTCACTCTCCTTATGTGCGTGACTCAAGGCATAGAGTTAATGCTTTGGGACTCCTGGGATGCCATTCTGAGAAGCAGATGAGCTAAAAAAATGTACAAAGTAGCTGAGAATCCAAACAGAGAAACAGGTTTAATTTTAGAACCCACTCCCCATGACAGTATAAAATTTTAAAGCATGACTCAGTGAAAGGCTCTTTAGAACTTTAATCCTTGAAATATTTCAGTGTATGCATGCTTTGGGAGAAGGTATTACTCAGAATATTCTAGAATAAAACATTCATAGTAGGGAAAGTGTGGGGATCTCAAGTAGTATTTATCTGAGTGATTAAGGTTGTTTAACACAACGGAGAACAACAGAGAAACGTTTCCAATCACTGGAAGATGGGTAACTTCTCCCATTTTTTTTTAAACTGGTGTATAGATGAAGTATGAAATGTTATGACATTTGGGGCTTGCTCTTAAGAAGGGTCAGTGCTAACAAGGCAAGAATCTTGGTGCTTCTAGTATTTGATATACAGCTGTTTAAATAGAGTAGGCATAGACGAGTGACCTGAAGGAACATTTGCACTGGAGCTTGCTTCCTCAAAGGTTAAAATAAAAGTTTTACTTTCACAGTGGTAGAAAAGGGCACTGGGAATTTTTCCTCACCAGAGGGAATTGAGGAGAAAAGATAATAATGTTGAACAGATTCAAGCATAGGCTTCCAGAATACATTTGTGCACTTCTCCTGGGCGGCTGTCCTCTCATAGGCCCACCCGATCCAGCAGGTGTTCTGCTTGCAAAGGTAGAAAATATTTCCCCAAATCCTCACGAAAATAACCTCTCTCTATCACACGACCACTGGCTTCCTTAGATATTTTTCCTCCAAGAAAGACATCAGCACCTTACTCTGGACCCCCGGAGCTAGTTTAAATGTGTGCTTTTGTACAGATAGTTTGCTTCAACTACGGCGTTGCTGCGTAAAAACTTTCAGAATGGAGAATGAACAAGTGTAGTCAAGTGTAAACAGGAGGGGCTGTGCGGAGGGGCTTCTTTATCTTCTGTGGGTGTCGGTGATGAAGATTCTGTGAGGGTTGCAATCTTTTTTTTTTTTCAGTTTTAGGGGCCCAATAGACCCTTAGATGATACCTGTAGGAGGTAGGCTACCAGTGGTTCTCCTTGCTATGCAGTATCGAAATCTCCAGGCTTTTCCATCTGCCAAAGTCTTCCTTCAATTAATCCTTTCCTTGCCTGTGCTCTTTCCTTTGCCTGGAAATTTCCATAGTTCTCTGTGCCGCCACCAATAATGGGGCTTTTATTCACACAATGTGTATTTACACAATACAAAAATGTGTATTTAGCTGTGTGTTACTGATTTGATAACTAGTCTTGTTTCTTCATGCATCAGGGAATGCCGACCTATTCCTTCAAATAAAATATTTGTCTTCAGAAAATGGAAGTTTTAGTAACTCTAAAATAGACTTTGGAACATCCCAGGAGGCCGGCAGGGAGGAAATCTGGGGCAGTTGCTAGAAATCACAAGGATGGTTGAAATATTAGTGAGATAGGCTGCTTCATTTACTGTTGGTAGGAAGGTACATTGCGTGATCATTCCCAAAAGCAAATGCAAGTTAAAAGCCTTCAAAAGGTTCATTAAGTTTGGTCCAGTTATTCCACTTCCAACAGCTTATCTTCAGTAAGGGATCAAAAGTTCACATAATTATTAATTTGGTAATGATGAAGAAAGAATAATATTTTTAGTAACACTGAAAACTACTTTTATTGAGTGTTTACTGTTTATTGAGTATAGACTGGAGTGTGGAAAGTACTTGGCATGTCTTATCTAATTTAGTCTTTGCAGCAAGACTCTAAGCTAAGTATTATTTCTATACTAACATTAACAGTGGGGGAAAAGGAGACTTAGGAAGGTTAAATGTCAGATTTAAATGATCACAGCAGAGAAGCTAAAGGGGTAGATTGTCTCAACTAGGTTTGGAGTTCTTGTACAGTGCACAAACTACACACTGGTACCTGGAAGCCATGGTCTGACCCTAATGGCCACATCCTTCATCTCTGTAGTCAAACTGCTTTTGCAAGAATATGGTTTTTTCACAACCATATTTATTCAAGAGCTCTTCTGCATTGCCCTGGCTAGATACTGCTTTCAGTCCCTCAGAATCAATTGAGGGTTGTATGACAGGAGGTACTGGGAGAAGCAGAGGACTAGGATAAGAGACATCAATGTATTATCTCTTAGACACATGGTGCTAACAGATTTCCTGGTCCCCTGTGTTTGATTGAACTCGTGAACAGAGGTTGAGCCTCTGATTTCTTGTCTGTAAAATGTGGCTACTGAGACCTTCTTATCTTGTAGGTTTGTTGCTACGATAAAATTAGATCAAGTTCTACATTGAAGGTATTACTGTATGAGATGCTTTGGTCCTTTGTAATTTCTGGAATTACATCGCACATTTATCAAAGCTAGTGATAACTCAGGGTAGTTTTGCAGTTGTTTAAGACTGAAGATCAGTTTAAGGCCTGCAAATACTTTTTATACTTTTTAGCATTGAACACGATAACAAGAAAGAAAAGTATGAAAGAAAACTATCTTTCATAAATGATCTTTTCTTGAGCTGAAGTAAATTGGAAGAGAAGATTGAGTATCTAGACTAGAAGTTCAAAAGGTGATGGGCTATTGTGAACCATGGATGGCTTCATAAACATTTGACTATTGCCTGAAATAACAGCTCAATACCAAACAAATCAAGATTAAAATTATTATAATCTGAAGATACCATATTTTTAAAAAGATAAAAAAATTTAGAACTGTATTCAGAATATTAACTGAGGGTAGATTTTGAATTTTAGCTGCATTAGTAAGCAGATCAAGAAGTTATTCCATTTAGAACTGTGAAGGAGTTGAGCTTTTTTTAAAAAAAAAAATTCAGTCCAAGATGGTTTTTCCATTCTGTGATTTTGCAGATGGCTAAAGAAATTAATAGTTACTTCACATATATATATATATTCATAATATATATTTCATATATATTCATTATATATATTCATAATATATATTTCATATATATTCATTATACATGTATTCGTAATATATATTTCATATATATTCATTATATATGTATTCATAATATATATTTCATATATATTCATTATATATATATATATATGCATATAGTGAGAGAGAGACTCAATTCAATAAATGCCTTTTAAATGTCTAGCATGAGTTATATTCTTTGTTAGGTACCAGAAATTAAAAGTAGAAAAAAAGACAAACTCTCTGCCTTCAGGGATACTATAGTTTATAAGAGAAAAAGGACATTAAACATTTTATTGCAAATGATACAAATGTGGAAAGGGCTATATTTTGCCTGTTATAAGGTTTGGTGTGTCCCCTCCAAGTGGCCATAGGGAAGACTTTATACAATTGAGAATATTGATTCTTTATTGAGATATAATTGACATTAACATTGTATAAATTTAAGGTGTATAACATGGTTTTATAAATGTATATATTGCAAAATGAATACCACAGTAAGGTTAGTTAACACACCCATAACCTCACATATGTGCATGTAGGGAGAACTTTTTACTCTCTTAGCAACTTCAAGTATAAAGTACAGTATTGTTAGCTATAGTCATTATATTGCATATCCCCAGAACTTACTCATGTTATCACTAGAAATTCTTACCCTTTGGCTACATTTACCCATTTCCCACACCCCAACCCTCCTCATGGCAGCAACCAATCGGTCCTCTGTTTCTTTGAGTTTGGTGTTTTCAGATTCCACATTTTAGTGAGATGGTATTTGCCATTCTCTGTCTGATTTGTTTCATTTGGCATAATAACCTCTAGTTTCATCCATGTAGCTTCAAATGGCAGGATTCCCTTCTTTGTACTTCCAAATAATGTTCTAATGGACACACACACACACACACACCCCACAGTTTTGTATCCATTCATCTGTCAGTGGACACAGGTTGTTTCCATGTCTTGGCTATTGTGAATGATGCTTCAATGAACATAGGGGTGCAAATATCTCTGAGATAGTAATTTCATTTCCTTCAGAAAAATACCCAGAAGTGGGATTGCTGGATTGTATGGTGGCTCTATTTTTAATCTTTTGAGGACACTGCATATTATTTTCCATAGTGGCTGCACCAATTTACAAAGAATACTTGTCTTGTTTCTCAAATTTCAAAACAAATGTTTCCATACAACACCCAGTGCTCATCCCAAAAGGTGCCCTCCTCAATACCCATCACCCACCCTGCCCTCCCTCAATTTGACAGTAAATTTCATATATTAAAAAATTAAAAAAAAAAAAATAAAAAAAAAAACAAATGTTTAACTCTGTCTGCTCACGTGGTACCTAAAATTTGGGCTAATAGGTGATGGGTATTAAGGAAAGCGCTTGCAATGGGCACTGGATGTTGTATACAAGTGATGAATCACTGAATTCTACACCTGACACTAATATTACACTGTATCTTAACTAACCGGAATTAAAATAAAAAATGTGGAACTAAATGTGTGCACACATACACACACACGCGAATAAAATAAAACTTATGGATACTTCCTTAAGTAACAAATGAAAAACATATCCTTGCGTTGTATAAGACATTTCGACATTAGAAATTATATCTATTATAGATGATCTTGGGATCATTCTATTTACTTAGCCTTTTGGGTATCCTAATTATATCATTGCATGAAATTAGATAAATAGCAAATTATACACATGGACTTTATTCGCAGAGGTGCCAATTCATTTATTTGTGCGTCAGCATAATGGCATTGGCATTATCAATACACATGTGTAGTTTGTATATACGTTACTTTTTTATACATTGTGACCAAGATGCATACTCAGGTTGAGCTTCTGTTTCAGAATACCGACAGTAGAAAATATTTTTAATAAATGTTATATTAACTTCTATAGGATAAAAATGTGCATAATTTATTACATTTCCTCCTTTTTATCCTCAGCTGCCAGGGGTCTCCAACATAAAATTCAAATGTGCGATAATATTTCTTCAGTCTTTCCTAGTGATTGAACTATTTGCATTGCTTTTTAATTTATGGCTTTAATTTGCTGTTCTTATTCTAATGAGAATTGTCTTATTGAATACGCTTTTTATTGCATATCATCTCTAAACTATTTTTTATTGAGAAAAATTGTAAGGAAATCAGTGAAATACTTGCAGTATCTCAGACCCTTTATTTTGCCACATAATGATGTTTAGTTTGGTTGTTAACATCTGTCTCAGCGTTTGGAACATTTTAACCCACCGTGTGGTTTCACATGGTATACTTCAAGGCATCTTAACATCCAATTAATAACCTCTCATTGTGGAAATAAGGAAATTCACAGCTAAGCAGCTCAAACAGAGGTATAGCCAGAGACGAAAGTAATTCCTAAAATGGTACTTTCTCTTTCAATGAGAGAAAAGGGAAGTGCCACTGATTTATTAGTAATTGATTTAAAATGACCCAGGGTCGGTTCTGTTGAAGCGGTACATTTCACAAGTAGAAAAGATGAAAGAAATCCTCGCAGGTTAGGATTTATAGCTCAGCTTTTGTAATTCAAAGAAAAAGCATCACAAACTGAGTGGCCAGCTGTTTTGTAACTCACGTGGCAATCAATAATTCAGGTAAATATTAACTCAGAGTAAATCCAGTGTCCCGGTACCTTCGTGTCTGCAGGTCTGAAGAGGCCAATCTTCTAAAGAAGACAAGATCTGCGTTTATCAGCGCTCTTAATAAAGTGAAAGCAGCCACCTGAATGGCCTGGTGCACTCCCAGTGGAATGTCATCTGTGTCCCCTCCTGTTGTGAGCAGACCCCTGGGTTGACCCTGTCCTGCCCCTGAGATCTCTGGGACCCCCAGGCACTTCGGATCAACTTCCAAATCTTTTGAAATACAAATCTCCAGCCCTGGAGAGTGTCGCGCAGTATATTTCTTGATTGGATGTCACTAGTGTGGCAATTTACAGGAAGTGACATGGATTGATATTTTATTATTCGATAAAATAAAATATCAAAGATGAGGGTAAAACATGAATGGATTCAACTGGCTTCTTAAAACACACCCTACATCTCTTTCTTTTGATATTCTTAAAACAAAATGACAACCGCAAAGCTTTTCTGTAGTTACTGCATAAGCAGAGTCAGATACCCTGCTATTATTTTCATAATTCAAATTTTGTTCTTTCTGCCACTGTCTCTCATTCATGGTAACCAGCAGCTACCCGCTCTGCCAGGGCAGGTTTCAGGATAGAGAATCAGCTATCTTTTGAATGAATCAAGAATTTGCCAAAATGCCGAGCAGAAACACCGAACACAAAGAGGATTTGCTGAAATATTTCCTTGAGATTGGTGTTTCAAGTAAAACTCTTGGCACAGCTAAAACTGGAAGCTTATTATTACTCTGATTACTCACTTGCTATGTGATGCAATTTGTATTTCCTCCTCCTCATTTTTTTCTTCTTCTATGTTTTCTTTCCTATGGATCGTCTCCATTTGGATAGGAGTAAATTCTGCTATTCAAAGAGGTTAGGGTTTTTGCTAAAATCAACTTTGCTTCTAGTAATAAGTTTCCTTTATTAAGGCTCTTTTCATTGAATGAAACTCAGAGCAGTTAGAGGATTACCTAAGATCCAAGTCTATCTTGTCATTATAAAGCAAAAGACCTTCCACTTGTTTTGACACACCTACAGCTTTTTCTTGGCACTTGTACTCAGTTACGTGATGGCAAGTTCCAGATTTCTCAAAACAACCCCCAAGTTCCCTCCCTACTCACCCTGCTCTTCAGTCTGGGAAATATCCCGGTATGGATTTCAGAAGTACTGCCTGATTTCTTAAGTCCTAGATGTTTGGTAGCCAAGGAATGTGTTACTATTTCTAAAGTAAATAACTGAGCCATCCAAAAAAAAAAAAAAAAAAAGAACAAAACTCTGAAAGAATTAGAGCGATGTAGTACTTGTTTTCATTCCATTTCCATACTGGCTCTTTATCCTTTAAGGCCTCTTCACCCCTAAAGGACAAAATGAGGATTTTTTTTAAACAATCATGATTATTTTTTTCTTTTTCCAACTTCCTTGAAGTATAATTTACATACCACAAAATTCACAAGTGGGAGAACAGAATGCAATGATTTTTTAATAAATTGGAAGAGTGCAAATCCATCAGTGCAACCCACTTTTAGAACATTTCCAGCATCTTCCAAAATTCCCTAGAGGTTATTTGTCATCAACTAACCGCATGCACCAGGGGGCTGAGAGAAAAAAGAAGGTGCTTCTGGTAGGTCAGTCAGTGCCATTTTGAGGGCTGTATAATGGCAGGATAAATGGTTGGATGCTGGGTTTGTAATAAACTTGGAACAATGGAAGGTATTACGATGGAGAATTATTTTGAATTCATAATAAGTAATTATGCAGACTGAAACTTCATGGGACACACAGAAGATGATGAAAGCAGATATTTACCTAGCGCTGCTGCTAGACCAGGTACTGTTCCAAACACTCTTGATAGATTTACATATGTAATGGATACAACAGTCCTATGAGAAGGTACTGCTTCACCTCTACCGTTCCCATTTCTCAGGTAAGGAAACCAAGGCCCATACAGATAAAGAAAATAAACACATAAGGGATGGAACTTGGATTCAAACCTAGCAAGACTCGCTCTAAAATCCACGTGGTCGCTGACCAGTCTTTTCTACTCGTTGGCATAACGCAAGTCATAAAATCCTGACTAAGCAAAAGGAAAACATGGCATAAGTTGGAGCCACCTGATTAGCAATAGTTGAGGTCCTGGGGCCCAGAAGCAGCAGACCAGGAAAGAGGTGTCCCTGTGCGGTGCTGAGGCTATCTCAACCGGGCTGCGCTGCTGGTAACACAACCAGACATGTTGGTGTCAAGATCAGTGTTTTGGTGGAGTGAGAGGGAAGCAGGAAATGGGCAGGAACCAGCCAAGCACACTTGCAAAGGCTGGGTCTTGGAACGAGTCTTCTCTGGCATGAGCCCGTGTGGCTCCATTTCTGCACACAAAGCAGTATCCGCTAATGACTTTGTGTCCACGTGCAGCTCCCTACTTTTCTATTCCCCTTTTTGTCTTGATCTGCTCAATGAACAGTTTTGGTTTCTTGGGCTCCCCCTCCCTATCCGAGCCCACCCTGTACTCTTTTTCCAGATGTGGGCCCCAACCACTTTTGGTCTCTAAACAGATTTCAGACTAATTTGTTTAATGGCTATGTGTTCCCCATTTTGCTGATACTGGAGGATTTTAGAAGTCTAAGGAGACTTCTATGGAAGCTGCTCCATGGTAACTCGAGTTCCAAGTTTGTGAATATATGTCCTGGCAGCCTCGCAGACCCAAGTACTTCCTGGAGCCCAGGGCCAAAATGGGAAATGCAGCTGGGGCAGATGTTTTGGACTGAGAGTTGCCTTCTTGGTTTTAAAAGCTGAGAGATTCAGATCGTTTAAGGGTCTCGGCAAAGCTAAGCCAGGTGAAACAATGGGAGCCGCACCAATAAATGCATTTCCATGTACTCACTGCTCTGGGCTGTTAGGATTATTTTAGCGGCAGCTTGTGAAATGGCCAGCATGTCTGATTCCTGGTAAAGGTATCAATGAAGATACAGTGTTATAGACAACAACAAATGTACATTAAAATTATTATCCCTTTGGGATGATATGCAGGATTGGAAGATCTAGCTAAGGGGAACAGATTTACCCATAATTAACGGTCTAAAGACACCACGGAAAAGGTGTGCTTTTCAAGAACACACGGGAAAGAGTATCCATTCCAATAGTGTTTCTTTCCAAAGAAGTAATAGTTATTTCTTGTCAATTTTCATGAATCAAACCACACCTTCATTAAATGCTGTGTTTCCGAGACCCCATATGGAAGAAAAAGGATCAGACTCTTGCCCATTTAATATCCATACAGTTCTCTTTTCGGCACGTTGCTTAATTTTAGCTCTTATTCTCTAACATGAAATGTATTTTATCATTTCTGAAAAACAAAGGGTATAGAAAGAGTTTCCCAGGTTTTGTTTTTTTCTTAGCTTTCTAGCCACAGCCGCAAAACTTCCTTAATTCTTGTTCGAATAATTGCACCGTCCCATGCAAGAGTATGTGCATCAATAACCAGTTTAAAATTATGGCCCTGAAGAAAGCATGCTTAAAAATATATATAATAAGATACACAAAGTAGCCAGTTAAACTAATGTTTATTGAGTATCTTCAGTACGTGTAGTTACAAATCTGTCTAGACTGGGAGCTAGACCAGATCCAGTCTCGGGTTCTCATTCTTTTTCTAGTGGCAAGTTATATGACTTCCAGTTCTTTGGTTGCTTCATCTGTGAAGTTAATTTCGTTTATTAGGATGCATCTAGGTTTAAGAAGAAACATCTCTGGCTAATGTAAGCAGAAAAGAAATGCGTTAAAGGGTTCAGGTTAAAGGTGGTTCATAGATCCTTCGGGATGACCACAGACCTGGTCTTGGGAGTTAAGGAAGAAGAAACAACATTGGTAATGCTGGGAAGGACAGATTGGGGGACTGGCCCTTTGAAGACCGCATTCCCCCATCTTTGGGCCTGGGACTTTCCTACCTTGTACCACTGAACCAATCAGAGCTCACTGCTAAAATTACTATCATTGCTCTTCTGGACACTGAGTGTAACTATTACAACAGCCACCAAACTTGTCTGCAAGGATACAGAGCAACTTCTGCTTCCTGCATTCCTGGTCTGGATGAAGAATGTCTAACAAGACCTAGTTGCCATGCCTTTACCTCAACTGCTGTGGGGTGGGGGCAAGAAAGACTCAACACAGAGATCGTACTTTGCTCCCTTCAAAAGAGGATAAATGCCCCCAAATTTAAAAAGAGGGTTGCAGTAGTGCATAGACAAAAATGGATACCAACAAAAGAAGCATTTCAAATTCTAGCACCTTTGAGAATACTCATTATAATTTGGGGAATGATGTTCCTGAAAAAGTCCTGATGATTCCCTGTCGATGATTGCCTGTTGTCTTGTGTTTCTTAACAGTACCTTACTTCACTCTCATTTATGTCTTGGTTTATAAAATAAATTATAGAGTGAACCTACTTACAATGGATAACATCATTTCACATACTAGATGCATATACTTGCCATTCATTACTATGTTTGTATAGAATTTTGTTTATCTCAGATTGAGTTTGTCTATAACAGATTATATTATCCTGGCAGTATCCCATGGTATAGCCTGGGCAGGTCTTAACAGCTCATTTTTATAAGGAAAAAAGTTGTTACTTGGCAAGGGTATGTCAGTGCTCATCTCTGCATAGCAGACAGGGCACTAGATCCTGTACCTTCTGATTGTTGCAACCAATGGAACCAAACATGCCGTCTTCACAGTTATTAATGCAGAATATCACCTTTAATTCATGAGGGCCTCCTAAGAAAGACAGAGTCAAAATGGCTGGAAAAGCAGAAGGAGGAGTTGTCATATTCTGTGCTCTGAGCCAGAGTTTCCTTATTATTTTTGTGGGGGGGGGGGGAAGGGGGAGGGTGAGGATGTCTGTCCATGCTTGGGTGTGGTGAATGGACTCCTTCAGTTGTCCAGGCTGGTTGGGACCTGTGCTGTTAGCCTCAAGCAGAAAAACTGCCCACTTTTTTCTATGGGACTCTATGCCCTGATTTGAAAATTCTTAGGAGGTACTGTTCTGAGCAACTGAGATACTCTACTCCACTTGAAAGATATTTCTCACCTGTGTATTCATTCAACACCTATTTATTAAGCGTTCTGATGTTCCCAATATGGTGGCAGATATGACAACGAAAAGGATGAAAAGACTCAGCTCCTGACTCTGGCTAGTTTGTTGTCTGTCCACTGGGTGAGGCAAGCAAGCATAAGGCAGACTCAGATCAATAAGTACGATCACAGGGTAGGTGCAGGGTCTGTAGGAGTACTTAGAGGGGCTCTTAGTCAGGTATGGCTGCAAGCAGTACATGGGAGGCTTTTCAGAGAAGACGATTTTTAATCCTAAATTTGTGGGAGGAGTTTTCCAGGCAAAGGGACAGCAAGTGAAGAGGAGAGTGCATTCTGTATAGAATGAGCAACTGTGCAAAGGCCTGGCACCCCTGGAGGCATCCTTCTTTATAAGACTTGCAGAACCTTCAACACAGCAGAAGAACAGGTTTAAGGTGGGTAGGACTCAGACCAGGCCAGGAAGGGCCAGATCGTGCATGGCCTTTTGGACCACGAATGGTCTTCCATGCTAAAGCCACAATGTCTAACCCTATAGTACTATGCAGAAAAATAGAATTGTTAGGAGCACCTGAGTGGCTCAGTTGGTTAAGCTTCTTACTCTTGATTTTGGCTCACAAACTGTGAGGTCAAGCCCTGCATCAGGCTCCATGCTGACAGTACAGAGCCTGCTTGGGATTCACTCTCCCCCTGTTCTCTATCCTTCCCCAGCTCATGCTCACTCTCTCTCTCTCTCTCTCTCTCTCTCTCTCTCAAGTTAAATAAATAAACCTTTAAAAAAAGAAAAGTAGAATTTTTCTATTCTGTTTTTAGTAACATTGATGATAATTGTCTGTTGACTCAAATAGCTCCAATGAGGATACAAATCATATCTATTAAGCATTGGCTCTGTGGTAACCAAGGCCCTAAGTACTTGATAGATAGTCAATCACTGAACCCTCCAACAACCATGTGCAACCCATAATGCAAATGAGGAAATTAAGACATAGACATCTTGCCATAGGTTATGTAGAGCTGGGATTTGAAGCCATGTAGCCTACTTTCCAAATCTTTGCTCTTAGAGACATTACACCTTGGTTACAAAATTACATTGAAGACATCTCCATAGTGAGAATTTGTTTACGAGTTCATGTGAATGTTATTTTAAATTATTTAGAATCACAGCAGTGGGGAAACATTACTCACACTTCAGAGTCCTCAGATTTGCTATTATTACAATAAACTCATCTGATTAGAAAGCATATGTCCTTGTCCCTAAAAGGATTATTTCCCTTAAAGCACCTAAACACTCTGAGCTTTAGTTTTTCATCTAAAAAACCAGAGACAATAATATATTGTTGTCAAATGAGACAATTTGGAGACAAGTAACAGGGACATAGATTAGAATGTGACACCACATAGTAAAGACATTTGCAACAATCTGATGAGGTAAGAAGATGGGACTTCTCCTGAGGTTTGTTTCTAAAACAATGGAGAATATGTTACCTTCTCAACCATTGTACCATTTAGTTTCAAGTTCATTTATTCATTTTTTTTTAATTTATTTAATAAACTTGCTTTGAGCTAGCTACTTTGTGTCTGTCTCTGTCCTGAGTATTACAGACACAATGTTGAACATGGACCGCTTTCTCAGAGGTCTTTCAGTCTTGCAGAAGAGTCAAACACAGTTGTACTTATGAATTAAAATGAAATATGCCAGATATATTCATAGTGCCATGTATGAGTTAAGGGGGGCCCACATAAGGGAACCTAGATAACCTAACCCAATCCAACCTAGAACTTCCAGCGAAGAATTCACAGTAAAGGTAAAGCCTCCAGATATTGCCAGAATAAGTATCAGGAAAATGTTAGTTAAAGCAGGATAGAATTGATTACTAGAAAACCAAGATGTAGTCTTTTCCCTCTGCTATAACACTCCATTTACTAGGAAAATTCAGAGAGCCAATTCTATTTGTTATGCATATATTTTTCTCCCACTGGCCATGTTCTCCAGATCCATTCTCACAATATCAAAAAGCTTGATCAGGTTTTGCCTGGAATCGCAGAAGACCCTGTGTACTTTCTACAAGGCTGTCTTTCTGCTGATCATTATCCCAACTATATGGCTCTTCATTGGTTCCCAAAGGTCAATGCAAAGACATTCAGGACCATGGATGCACATGCAGAGTCCAACACAAACGCTTTCCGAGTTTCCCAAAATCATCCTTTGAAAGCCACTGCTGGACACATGTTGGAATAGATGACTTTTCTTAAGCTAGCATTTTCCCATTCAAATGTTCCTCCAGAGGGTTTATAGCCCAATGAGGGCTCCTAAGACAGCACATGTGTTTGGTTTATTATCAAAAAAACACTATCTTAGAAACACATGCAATCAATTAGAAAAGAGACTGTAATAATATCTTCTCATCCAGAGGGTTGTAGAGGTCCTGGCATTGTATAGTATTTCCAAGAATGATATTATGGTCATAAAAATGAACAGTTATCTATAAATGGGCCATTTTACATTGAGAAGAGATATTTTGAGTAAGTTCCCATTTCGCTATTTCCACTCTATAGCTCATTATTTCTCAAGTTCCAATTGCTTTCTGACACCTTGAATTCTTTGGGAAGATTCTTTGTGGTTCTCCAAAACTGCCAAGCGAATTCAGTCTCCACACTTGGTTTATGCTTGGAATTCCAATTGCCCTTCTTAAGTTCATTTTTCCTTTCTTTGAGGCCCAATTCTCTTCTTCGTTCCATCATGAGGCTTTATCTCTGTTCCTTGTGACTTGGTTTTCTGATGATATCCCTGGTTTATGGGTTCCTTTATGGAGAAGGCTTTGTGCTCTTCATCCATCAGCATAGGTGAAGCTGGGTTTTGGAAACCGACAGACCCCAAATCCCAGAAGTTACAAATAAAAAAAGGCCTTTTGTTCCAGTGCTGCTCTGCAGATTAGCTGGGGAGTCTCTGGGCCTCTGGCTGATGGTGAAGCCACTAGCTGGAACCTTGCCGGTTGCACAGGCCAAGAGAAAGAGAGCTCTGGAGAGTCTTGCACCAGCACTCATAAGCTTTACTCAGAAGAGTCATGTGTCTTCGTGCTTGCAGCTGATTGGCTACTACTAGACCCATGATCCCCTCCAACCACAAAGAAACAAGGAAGTGCAACTCTACCATGTGCCCAGAAGGTGAAGAGCAATAAATATTTGGCAAACTGCACTAATGACAACCACAGAGCCCATCAGACTTAGATTCGATTGGGGGCTTTGCCACTCACTGATGATATATCTTAGTCTGGCGAGTGGCTTAGTTACTAAGCTGTTCCATGTCTCAGCTTCCTTTTCTGCAGAAGAGGAGAATCTTTTGTTCCCCAATGGCTTCTGGTAAGCAGCCGTTGACTACAGAACTCATCTCGTTTGCTGTTATCCTTCGGTCTAAAGAGTAACATGAGACTATCTTATTTCCCCTTTAAAAATATAAGCTTGCTCTCTTGAATTAAGCTCCTCTAACATTAAATGAAATTAGGTGGAAATAGCTTACTGTCCAAATTGTCAACAGAAGTGCAAAATGAAACCTCACTCTATGATCTTTGTTCATTAAGGGAAGAAAGAAAAATTAGAAGGGGCATGGTTTGAATATTCAAGGATCTCAGGAACTCATCTTTTTGTCTCAGAAAATAAAATTGTCTCACAGATATCTCCTAAAATGTCCCTTGCAATTCAACTTTTTGAAAGAGTATTTTATTTAGTTCATTATTCTCAATGAAGTATTTGTGTATGAGTCAGTGAATGGTGTTGGGTACTATGGATATGGTAATCATGTTCCAGTCTCTGCTTGGTCATTTCTAATCGACACCTTAGTTGAGTCTGTTGTTAAAGAACAGATTTATGCACTGTTTGTTTCAGATCGATGAGCATTACAAGCAATCAGGGTGAAGACCTACAAAGCCCAGTGTTTTTCTTCCTTAGGCATAAAACAGTCAGTCAGCTTCAAGTCAGAACAGGGTAAATTATTCATTTTAATATTGTTGATTTAGGCCCACCTAAAGATATGGCCTTGCCGACCTACAATAAAACTGGCATGATTAAATATTTCTCTTATCCGAATTTTTTCTGTAGTTATTCAGGCTTTTGTGTGCCACAGGCTCAATAATTTTGTATGCATCAAAAGAACAGGCTGGGTCATAAATAGCCGTCATTAGTTGAAGCTGCTTTCACACTTAGTTTGCAATTTCCCATCTCCATAATTTAGACAATGTGTACTCTGTAACCAGATGTGAAATTTTATTATATTTCATGGGACTACTTAATATTGAGCTTTAATTTTAAATATATTATGGTGCTCTCTGGACTAACACTTGTCTAGCCATCTCCGAGCTGCATATTAAACTATTTTCAACTGCAGGTGAGATTAGTGCACTCTGAAATTAGTGTATACTGGATCATGTCCAATTAATCATATTCTTTAGACCAAGATGATTTTGACCTGGTTATTTATTACACTGTTGACCCAATTTGGACAACGAGGCAAGGGTATTATGCAATTTTTTCTTCCCCCCTTGTAGTCAGAATTGAATTAATGGTCCTCAATGAAAGGGACCATCATGGTGCTGTAGAAAATTCAAAATTGGGAGAAGTTATGGGATCAGTCTTTAATTCTCAGCTTGATTTCCTCATGGTCCCTTTATGTATGCTTCATAAGCTATTCACAGCTCCCTTTTGTTTCCCAAACTCCTCAGGCCATTATGTCTTTGCTGTGCTGTTTCCTCTGCTAAGAATGGCACTCTTCATATTCTCTTCTAACTAAATAAGTCATCAAAGTTACAGAACTGAACTCCAGCAATACCCCTTCCAGAAAGCCCTTCCCAGAACCTACAGTGTCCCAGGTCCATGTTCTAATAGATAGCTCAGTAGACAGCACCTGTCAACAATTTTTCAGTTTCGACTCTAATGCTAGATCTTAAGAGACAATGTGTCTTTGAATTATTCAACTCTACAGCCAGAGTTGGACTTAAGAAACATTTGTTGAACTTATGAATATTTGTTGAATTAATAGCTGAATATCATAGAATCATGACTTTATTTAAGCACTGTATTTACAGGAAATATTAATTGCAAGCACATATGGAACATTTCCTATATGCTAGGCAGTTTCCTTTGCAGTATATGTTGCAACTCATTTAAAGTGTGTAAAATTCCTATGAAATAGATACTGTTACTACCCCATTTCACAGGTGAGGAAACTGAGGAACTGAAAGGAGAAATAACTTGCCCAATGTCACATAGCCAGTAAGTGGTGGGTCCAGCACTCACAGCCAGTCTAGCTCCAGGGCTAGTAAATAAAACCACAACCTGGTTGCTTCTCATATTGTACATTTCTTTTTTTCTTTTCTTTTTTTAATGTTTATTCACTTATTTTGAGAGAGACAGAGAGTATGCAAATGGGGGAGGGGCAGAGAGAGGGAGAGAGAGAAATGCAAGCAGGCTCTGCACCATCAGCATGGAGCAACTCAGGGCTTGAACCCACAAATCTCAAGATCCTGAACTGAGCCGAAATCAAGAGTCAGACACTCAACCAACTGAGCCATCCAGGTGCCCCCATACTGTACATTTCTAACGGTCAATGAAAAAACAAACTGAAAACAAAGTTCTTCCTACTTTACTTGCTTATTCCTAATGGCTGCTCTTTTCAGCTCATGTAGAAAATAAAGCAGTAACATGTTTCTGTATTTATTGTAGCTTTAGTAATTTCAGCTTGTAAATTTGCTTTGAAAGCCCTAGTGTTTAAATATTAATCAAAGCTTTGGAACCTTCCAAGCAAGTGCTGTCAGAGAAAGATCAACATTAGTTAGATTTTTACTTGCTGACAAGTTAAAAATAAGCTTAGAGTAGCTTTCCTACCTCCTGGAAAGATGTTGGCTTCTAAGCCCATTGTGAGAAATTTCAAAAGAAAATTTGGGCATTCAACTTTAAAGCCAATATATAAAAATCATGATTGTTTTCAAATACAAGCAATTTCCCCCATGTTTAGATAAATGTACTTAATGGATACAACTCATTACATCTCTAGAGTGATTTTCCTAGTAATATCCTTTTATCTCCTGCTTTTGAGATTCCCAATACGTTATGAAATTTATGACCGAAAAGCTTTATCAAATTGTGGAAAATTAAAATTTTCCCATTTGTTAAAGAAATACCTTTAAACACACAAATACACAGTGATGATACACTTGTGCTTTTCCCCCAGATAATAACAAGACTTATAAATATGTTATTCCCATAAACAGCACTTATCCCATGTTATTCTGTAGCTCACTTTACTGGTTACAACATTTAGAGTATGTCATTTGACTTACTTATACTGTCTTTTATTCCTTTTCTTATCTGTAAAGCAAGTAATAATATGAATTGCTTCATGAAATTAAAATGCATAGGACAGTGTCCAATAAGAGAAAAAGTTTAATAGATTCTTCTATTGTTATTATTGGCTTCAGGCAAAGTGGTTTTATAAATGGACAAGCATTGGAAGAATGGCAAACATCTTTGAATATGTCAGATTATCTTTTGTGATTATAGATATGTATTAGTCTGCCTGGGCTGCCATAACAGAATAGTAGAAGGTGACTTAAACAACAGAAATGTATTTTCTCACAGTTCTGGAGGCTGGAAGTCCAAGATCAATCAAGATGCTTTCAGCGCTGATTTCTGGTGTGACTTCTTTCCCTGGTTTGCAGATGGCTACCTTTTTGCTGTGTCCTCACATGGTCTTTCCCCTGTGTGGACATACTCCTGGTGTTCCTGTTCTTATAAGGACATCAGATCCTTGGGACTGGGACCCCATGGGTCCCAATAACTTAACTTTAATTACCTCCTTAAAGTCCTTATCTTTACATACAGTGACATTACAGGGTTAGAACTTCAATATATTAATTTGGGGGGAGATACAGTTCAATTCATAACAAGGTAGAACAGCATTTGGAGATAATAATACAAGTTTAAGAAGTCTAAGCCTGAAACCCTTTATATGAGGCCTTGGCTAAATTACCCTCTGCTCACCCCACAGGAGCTTTTTAAGAGATCATCACCCTGCCATTTAAAAAAAAAAATATTTGAGAGAAAGAGGGGGGGGGGATGGGGTAGAGGGAAAAAGAGAGAATCTTAAGCAAACTCCTTTAGCATGGAGTCTGTGGGGCTTAATGTCACTACCCTGAGATCATGATCTGAGCCGAATGAAGAGTGGAACACTTAACTGACTGAGCCACCCAGGCACCCCTCATTGACATTTTAAAAAATGATTTCACCTCCACTTCAGAGTACCACTCATTAATATGCCTTCCTGTAACCAGCACTGCGTCAACCAGAAGCTTCCATGGTATTTTCTGTAGATTTTCTTTTATTATCTTATTTTATCTTATCTTCTGCAGGGTGGTGGGGAGCTCCATTAATACTT
This sequence comes from Panthera pardus, assembly GCF_024362965.1. NCBI lineage: Eukaryota > Metazoa > Chordata > Mammalia > Carnivora > Felidae > Panthera > Panthera pardus. Next base: position 121,253,450 of record NW_026526810.1, on the reverse strand, counting down.
AACACCAGAAACTGAAGGGAATGGGGAACAGTGGGACATTTGTCTGGGAGCCATCAGCTTCAAGCATGTTAAGAATGCTGTTGGAATGGTTTTGCCATCACTGGGATGGTCGTAGGGCCACATATCAGTTCTTCATTTGGGTAAGTGTGAAACAACTAAGGTTTCAAAAATAACAGAATGATATAATAGGCTCTCCTTCTAAAAAATTTAATCTCACCCACAATTATAATAAATAAGATTTGTGTAATGAAGGCATTTATAATTGAGAATGAAGAGTCTCTGATCGAAAAGCAGTGTTGACTAATTTCACATTGTGCAGAATAATCCATTTGTCAGTAAAAACCTAACTCCCATACTTACATTCCCATCATTCTGTTTATGATAACCTTCCAGAGTTTCTGTTTAGTTATGATGCCAATTTGTTATTTCATGTAATATTAACAACTCATCACATAAAATGAACAGTGAGCTACTCTTTCTGAAAGTCTGCAAGTAAATACTGAATTATGGCTAACACCCTATAGTAATTCACTTAAAAAAATTCCATTTCCCTTCTCAAGTCTGCCAATATTCAAAATAACTTCCATCATCGCCATGTGTTTGTGTAAACCTCACATGAAACTGTCATTTCATTTTCTTTAATATGGCTAGAGATTCTACTTAAAAAAAAGAAACAAACAAACACTACTGTTTTTAGGTAGATAAGCAAAGTATTCTATTGGCCTTAACAGGATCTTACCACTAGTTCTGCAGGTAAGTTAGACTAAAGATTAATTATTTGTTATTTATAGAAAGTCCCTGATGGGTCACATTTTCATAAACACTGAAAAAGAACTCTATTGAAATAACATTTTTTGGTCAATATTGTAAAAATAAAGTAAAGATAGGCAAAATGAAACTATAGTTAATAGTGGACAAATGTTACTGCATAGAAATCTAATTACTACTACTTCAGTGCTTGAGCATTATTATTAGTTGCTGGTTTTTAATAGAGCTTGTCGCCAGGCTTTTCACAACATAGGCCCTCTGTTCTTCCTTCCTTTCCCAAATTTGAAAGACCCAAGTAAGTAGCAGAGAAGTAGCTCCAGAAAGACCATCAGCCAGCACATTTCTGGCAGCTGGATTTTCTGGCTGAGCCCTGGAGAGACTGAGCCTACATTTTTCTCCAAGAAAAGATGAGTAGGGCCATGGGGAAGGAATTGGGTATAAGGAAAATTCAAGCAAGCCCTAGCATGAATCTGGGCAAGTGCAGTTTGGTCTCTCACCGTGGAGTTCTTTTGTTGTTCTCTTTCACTCACATTTAAATAATGACAATAAACCCAGAAGGAACTGGGAACTTCTTTGATTATTGGTAGTGTGTTTCCTGGTCTCGATGCCTTTCAGCACCTCTAGCATAATTGGGTCTTTGTTTCAGCTTCTGCCTTATAGTTTCCTTTTCCAAGAAATCACTCACCTTCCCAGCATTTGGAATCACTGTTTTATGACACAATAGATGGAAAATAATGGATATGCTTTATGATCCTTGAGGGGAAAAAAAGAGAGGGAGAAATGACCATGAAGGAGGATTGTCTGGCTTTGGAAGGTCATCGCCAGTTGGCAATTGTTAGAGAATGACTCAGCTGTCTGGCTCTACCATTCAGACAGGTTTAGGTAAACTGGAGACGAATCAACACTGAGGCTTTTTCACATATAGGCGTGCCCGGATCAGCCAAGCAACAGCAGTACACAGGAAGGGCGAAGATCTATGGCTGCGTCAGGCAAATCCTACCTTTTACCGTTTGAAATACCATGATTTTAAACGTCCCATGGAAACCTAGACTTTCCGATTATATTCAAGTATATAAGAATGAATAACTAAAATGCACTTCCTTTAACTCCGTATTTCTTAACACATTCATTACGTGTTTGTTTATTACTAAGTGCCTGGAATGTGACAGGTGGGAAATGAGGCATTTAATGATGATTTAAGAACATTTATATTCATTTGGGAGATGAGCAAGTGGAGTTCTAGGAACGTTACGTGGCTTTCTTTTTGATGCTGGAGGTGATACTAATCTTAGTATCTGTTGTTATTTGACCTTTTTTTCTTCATTTTGACTGTAGATGATTGAGTAATATTCAAAAACATTGGTTTCCTTGCATGTTTTGGATACCGTTCTTACACCTCTAGTGTCTGAGATTGAGAGTAACACATGCGGTGGATAATAAGAAAGAGGAATGGAAGCTGGTTGGATCCTGGACAACAGCGCTGAGCCTTGAGCCAACCCTGGAAAAACCGATCTCCAGTTTCCTATCACCCATGATAATTACATGTTCTTATTGCTTACTAAAATCAATAGTTTGGCATTTTCTTACTTGTAGCCAAAGTTTCTAACTCCTAGACTAAAATAGTAAAGATAGGATAATGATAAGAGAAGGCGACACAAACAAATAAGAAAGGCTTCCAAAAATAAACCCAAGCATACCGAACGTATTCCAGTCGATGGGACCCAGGTGTGAGGAGGCTCCATCTTGGATTTATGCAATAAATTTATACCAACCATGCTAAGGAACTCATTATGAAATTGTTCACTTTATAGCATCGTGTCAGATATAGGCACTGTAAAACAGTGTGGTAGAGGCTCCATGCGGAGGTGTTAACGGACTGCGGGTTCTGTCAATGAGAATGTAGAACTCAAGTTGTGCCTAGGAGGGTGTCACGTGATCTGACTGCCTTGAGTTTCTACCTTGCTGCTAGGCAAGGAGTGTGCAAGACTAACTTCCACTGCATTTTCTGTACCAGGAACAGTTTGTAGACATCTGTTTCCAAGGATATCGGCGTCGACTCATAACTATTAGATTTGTCCCATAAAGAACTTTCAGAGGATACAAAATAAGATGTGACACCGTGTGTAAACCCATCGACTGGCACTAACAAAAGCTAAAATTTGTTAAGCGCTTACTATTTTCCAAGCACTGTGCTAAGTGCTTTTTATGTATTATGCTATTAGAGCCTGACATCCTTGTGAGATAGGACTCTTATTATCTTGTGCCTGTATGTGTATATGACTTGCAGTGGTGAAATCACTGGCCTAACACCATGGAACTAGTAAGTAGAATTCAGCCAGGATTTAAGTATGGAAGGGGTGACTTCACCTTTAGGCTCTCCTGTCAATTATAACTAGTGTATCACTCATAAGCATTTTTATATCGCTTGTACATCAAACCAATAGTTTCTGTGCTGATTGGTAGTTGTATATTTTTGTGCAGTATTGCTAGAACTTGAAGATCTAGGATATCTTATCATTGAAAGAAGATAGACAATGCCTTAGTTGTAACTGATGTGGGAGACAGGATGGAATTAGAGTTAGGGACCTGGCATGAGACAGGTGAGTTTTTGCCCCATTCTCTTCTTCATATGCTACCATGAGTACCTGTGCAAGGTTGGGTGAAAGGGAAAAGGAATTAAGAAGAGAAACCAAGTTGGTTCTTCTCCTTGGCATCTGGCATGTTACCTCTGAACATTTGGTCACGGGGGAGGTAGAACAAATGAAATATTTAGAATTCAATAAAGCAGAGTTTAAATTCCATTCTACCATCTTCTAGCTCTTGGCTTCCTTATCTACAAAACTATGAAAGCAATGACTATTTCATAGTGTCATTGAGGAGAGTTACATATATCTGTGTATTTATTTGTCAACCAAGCTGCTTGGCACAGAGATGATAGTAAACACTAGTTATAGCTATTATATATAGATATAGATATGATATATGTTAATAGTACATATATAAACTATTATATATCTAAATAACATATATGCTATAATAACACAATGGCTTTCTATTAGATGTTAGTAGTAATTATTACCTTCCTAACCACTAGTTTTATTGCCTCACTTTCACTTTCAAATCTCACTTGTATGTTTTGACTCTTAATGACTCCTCTAGGAGTTGATTATTTTTCTTCCTTCATTCTCAGCTAAGAGAATTTATCAACTGTATCGTCATTGTCTGAATTGAAAAATAAATATATTTTAATCAAAGTGCTTCTAAGCTCAACCAATTCATGTCTCTAGTATGCTACTATTTCCTCTTAAATATTACTATTTTTTTTCTCACATTATGACTTAGAGAAAAGGCTATGATATTTATATACAGCTGCGGCTTATAGTTCCAATGAAAGAATTATTCAAACACTTCTAACTTTCCTGGTTGCTACGGGTAACTTAGAGTAACACCGGTTAGCTGAGTTTGCTTTTAAGATACTGTGCTTATACTACTGGGTTTTTACCCAAAGAATACAAAAACACTAATTTGAAGAGATATATGCACCATTATGTTTATTACAACACTGTTTACAATAGCCAAAAATAGAAGCAGCCCAAATGTCCATTGAGAGCTGAATGGATAAAGACGATATGGTGTGTGTATATATACAGCCATAAAAAAAAGAATGAAATTTTGTCACTTGTAACAACATGGATGGAGCTAGAGAGTATAATGCTAAGAGAAATAAGTCAGTCAAAGAAAGCAAAATACCATGTCATTTCACTCATATGTGGAATTTAAGAAACAAAACAAACAAAGGGGAAGAAAAGAGAGACAAACCAAGAAACAGACTCTTAACTACAGAGAACAAACAGATGGTTACCAGAGGGGAGGTGAGTAGGGGATGAGTGAGATAGGTGGAGGAGATTAAAAGTACCCTTATCTTGATGAGTACTGAGTAATGTACAGAATTGTTGAATCACGATATTGTACACCTGAAACTAACATAATATTGTATGTTAACTATACTGGATTCAAAATAAATAAAATAAAATAAAATAAAATAAAATAAAATAAAAAATAAAATAGTATTCAAAGACCTGATATCTAGAGTAACCAATAAATTCAACTCTTTCTTTGACAAAAAAACTTTCACCTACAATCTATATCTATCTATATCTATATCTATATCTATATCTATATCTATATCTATATCTACACAAATAACAAGAGTATATATATATATATATATATATATATATATATATGTAGAGAGAGAGAGAGAGAGAGAGAGAGAAAGGGCTGGACCAAATGCAAATGATAGCTTAAGCGAACTTGTCTTGAAATCCACAATTTTAATCAGTTTAAATAAGTGTTCATGGTTCATGATGATCCCTGTCTCATTAGATGTCTGGACAATTAAATAAGACAGCACATAGGTATCAGGTAGCATAGAACCTAGTATACAGTAGATGCTATTATAGGCTAGCAATTACTAATATTGTTTTCTCTGTTATAGAACTACACATATAGCTTTATAAACCCTAATGATATGTTTTCTTTCTGTAGCAGTTAAGCGGCTGTCTTTCTCAGCTTCAAATCCATCCCTCTATATTTTGTTTTGTGATTCCAGGAACAACTAATTCCACTTCTCCATTGCCAGCTGGCCTTTGTTAGGCTTTGCCAACAGGGGGCCCGAGACAGAAGCTGGAAAGTAAGAGGAGGAAAAGGGGCACGTTCATAATCTGTGGTTCTTACCAGGGCCACCCTTGAAGTTCCTCTTTCCACTGGCATTGACAGTGGGTTCCTATAGCTATTTTACAGTTGGGTTTTTTTTTCACATCCTAGAAACAATCTCTTAGGGCCTTTCAGCTCTATCAGAACCAGTTAAACTAGGTTCTGACTTCAGGAGGTCCCTCCTCCTAATTTCTGATGCGCCAGCATCAGCCAACCAAGGTCCTTCTGCAGAGCTCTGTGTCCAAACTCCATCGCACCCTCTTCTAAGCTTCCAGATTTTAATAATGCCATCCTCTTCCATTTGTTCCCTGAGCCCTAGGGATGGCAGTTGCTCTTCCCAGTAATTTGTGTGTGTGTGTGTGTGTGTGTGTGTGTGTGTGTGTGTAGTTTTATACCTTTATTTGATAACCAACAATTCGTTCTTACCCACAGTAACAGTCTGTAGATTTTTGAAAAGTGTGACAGGTATACAGGTAACCAACATATAGAGCTTGTTGGGTGAATCTTCATCCTCATTGTGTTTTTTGGACAACTGTACATGGATACGGTAGGGAACATTCCTTTCTCCTTTGGCCCAGACAGATTTGTGGAGCCTGGTGTCAATGCACACATCTGGAGTTCCCATTTCCTTCGTAGCAACTATCCAGATCTCTTTGAGTGCCCGAGGGGCAACACGTCTTGAAACCCACTCATGGGTGTGCTTGTGAACGATGATGGCGTGTTCTCTGGTCACTACCTCATTGATGGTAGAACGGCCCTTCTCGCGACCCTTCTTGCGGGAGCCATTCTGCCGGCCCGGGTTGGAAAGGAAGAGTAAGTGCTTTTATAAATCCATAATACCTTCCTTTTGTGTTTCATTGCTGTAATGTCTGGTTGACAATTATTTATAACAAACAAATCCTTGTGTTAAGATAACTAGTGGTCTTGTTTGTTTGTTTTTTCTCTTGACAGGGACCTGTCTGATAAACTATCCCCCATCCTGCCCAGAGCATGATGCCCTGATAGAAAATATTGTGCGGGCTGGTGAAGTCTTTTACTATGTGCAAACCAATTCTACGTGGTGCTCTATAAGGTTCCAGAACGTCAGAGTATTTTTTAAAAAATTTTTTTTAACGTTTATTTATTATTGAGAGACAGAGAGAGACAGAGCATGAGCAGGGGAGGGGCAGAGAGAGGAGGAGACACAGAATCCGAAGCAGGCTCCAGGCTCTGAGCTGTCAGCCCAGCTCGAACAGCAGGGCCCAAACTCACAAACCGCGAGATCATGACCCAAGCTGAAGTTGGACGGTCAACCAACTGAGCCACCCAGGCGCCCCAGAAATGAGAGTATTTAAAAATTACATCTGTTTTTCTAGTAATTGTAAAGTTCTCATCTTAAGATCTGATAAATTCTCTACCAGTTAGAACCTTTCAATATAAAGAAAAGTTATTTTGGGTTTATATTATCCAAGAATACTTTGGGCAGGGGAAAGCCATGCTATCTAGCTTAAAATTCGTCAAGAAAATAAAAGTGGTAGATTTTTTTTTTTTAGAAACCAAAAATTTATCTGAAGTTTAATATGGAATTTCTAAATGAATTTGTGGACTGTTAGTGATGTGGGATCATTTCTGTTATATTTGGAACTTTTCTTTCTTTCTCACTCCACACTCCTCCCCATTCAATCTGTAGTCACAATCTTTTCTCTTCTTTTTTTTAATGTTTATTTATTTTTGAGACAGAGAGAGACAGAGCATGAAGGTGGGGGCGGGGTGAGGGGGAGCGGGGGTGGTGGTCAGAGAGAGGGAGACACAGAATCTGAAGCAGGTTCCAGGCTTTGAACTGTCAGCACAGAGCTCGACGTGGGGCTCGAACTCACGGAGTGTGAGATCATGACCTGAGCCGAAGTCGGATGCCTAACTGACTGAGCCACCCAGGCGCCCCATAATCTTTTTTCTTCTTAAACACATACCTGCACTCGGACCTTGTGTTGTTAGAAACTAAAGACTTAATGCTAGTTGGGCAAGTATAAGAAAAGTAATGATTTCAGCATTGCAAGTAAAAGCATAGAAAATGTTGGAAGACATTAGGGAGGGGAAAATGGGGCAAAATCGACCCATTTTGAGAATGGTCTCAACACAATTAAATAAGCTTCTCTTCTCATAAAAGTGAAATAAAAACTTAAAACATAAGGGTTTAAGACTACCCTATGTGGTACACTAATTAGTTCATATTTGAATAGCTTTTGTACAGAATTAGTCTAAAATTCTCAAATAAATCTCACAAGCTGTGTCACCTATAAGATGGAAACGGGCTCTTCATGTTTCATGACTAAAAGTAAATTAGGGATAGGCTGGAGATTTCCACTTTACTTGATCAGTTTGAGATGCGAATCTAATGTGACAAATATTTGAAAAACATTTAAAACTGAATCTAATGGAAAATACCACTGTTTTAAAGGGAAATGAGAGCTGTAATACCAATTGCTTTGGTTAAAAAAAGATTTGCACTTAGGTGGAAACCAACTAAAGTACGCTTGTAATGGGAACCAGAAATGCTTTCTTGTGTTATATCCCAGTTTTAATTTAGAGTCAAATTAATTAGTCAAACAACTGCATGGCAGAGTATGTAAAGTCACATTCTGTACTTTCTATAGATACTAAATTACTATTTCTTGGGTCACTTCTGAATACCTTCACGGAGTGCTTGAGTTTACTACTGAGATTAATGATTTGGCCTTCCAAATCATTTACCCATTTACTAAACTGATTAGTATACTTATATGTTTCCTAGTATGGAGTAGATATTTACAGAGGTTCTTAAAATTACCCTATTTTTTATTGATTAGATTTTGTAAGAGAAACAGCACAGTCCAGTAAAAGTACAGAGCTTCTGGATTACAATCCGGGTTCAAGTCATGTTTCCCTCAAAAGGAAGTATATGGCAGACTTATTGGAGGTCTCAAGTGAGATAATTCTCCAGAATATAATCTTCATGAGCACAGAGATCTTTGCCCACAGTCTAATGCAAGAGCCTAGAACAATGCCTGGCACATAGCAGGTGCTGGACAAATAGTTAAAAGTGAACGAATAAATAATGGCTGTAAAACTACATTGTAAAATCTAAAAAAAATCTATTAAAATGCTATTGTCTCCTAATATACTATGGTGGAGAATCTGTTATCGAGTGCTACTGAAGCAAGACAGATAATTCCCACCCTTTCTTACAAAATAAATCCTACCTTGGTTTTGCATCCTGAGAGGGTACAAGGAAGAAAGTGTTGAGGTGCAAACACTGCTTTCTCTAACTAAGCCAGAATAAAGTACAGAAGGGTAACGCGTGTGTGTGTTTGTGTTTGTCCATGTCTCCATGTTCAGACACGTGTGTTGCGAGTGTTTGTAAGTATGTGTTGCTTACTCTTTCGCTCTTAAGTCTCTCAGACAAAAGTGCGGCACTGTTTTGTGAGACTGTTAGTACTTATAGGACCAGCCAGATATATAGGACTTGATTTCGCTAAGTCTTAATTCAGCACTTTCCAAGACCACCTATCATTGAAAGTTTAAAACAGAGGGGGGAAAAAAAAATGGAAGGGAACAAAACTAAAAAAGATTTGTGCAATAGGTAGAACTGCTTTCTATAAATCCTGCGATAATAAAACAAATTACAAAATGAATTCACTTTGCCTTCTGTTTTTATGGCTTTGCCTTAACTGGGTCTTCTATCTTCTCAAGTTCTTACATGAGACACTGTATTTTGGGAACACCAAACTGCTCATCAGTCTATGAATCCTCCTTTGTACATTTTGCAAAAGGCTATATATTTTGTAAGTCTATGAGTGGGAGGTACTTCTTTCTTTATTTGATCTCTCTCTCTCTCTCATAACTCTATCTAGAAGCCTAATATGCTACTTTTCATCAAGTAGGCAGGCCGTGGTGAGGGATGACCTCTTCAGAGTCAGGCAGAACCTTCTGAAAACAGATTTAACTCTTTCCTCTCAGGAGGTCTTATTTTAGGAGAAAGAATCAGGAATCAGCTGGAAAGACTTAGGATCTGAGTATGTCCAAGGATAGTGATCTAAGATGTGATCTAATCAGTAACCTATATAACCCTACATACTATTCTTGGATCTAGCCACCAGATTCAGGGAGCTTACTGGATGGAATTATAAAGGTTTACCTTAATCCTCATGAGTTTCCAGGTTTCATATTATGACCTTCCCTGCTAGCCCTGAGGCAAAATAGTCATCAAGGTCCAAAGTTTGCATTAAATTTGTTACTGCATTGTCCTCTTCTCAAGAGTGCCTAGTAGCCTCTGAAAAGGGTCTAACATACCTCATGAAATGTATTCCATGTCTGAAAACATGAGGCTAATAGTTGCAAGAAAATGTACCAAAGTTCTAACTGATGGTAGGAAGTAAGGCAGTAAAATAATACAATTTGTGGGAACCTGATAGAAAGGAGTGTGGCCCAGGACATTGCTAGTTTGATATCTCAGGTATTGTTAACACTCTAATCAATTGGTTATGTTCTTGCAATGGTCCCATGCAGCTCTAAAGGTAGGACGTTTTACACAAGACATTCAACACAAAGCCTAGCTAATTAAAAAATCACCACCAACACCACCACGACCAACACAAGAGCCAACCCTCACCTTTTCCATCCCATCTACTCTTATACTCTGTCTTTTAATTTCTGAATGTCTAAAGTTATGCAGGATTCAGAGGCAGATGGGATTGAGAAGTGGGGGACTACTGTTAGAGTCTTGGGAACATGGCACTCTAAGCATTACAGATCAAATTAGAGCTTTTTTATCTTCAATATGTATTTAAAGAACCCCTTGCATTGGTATTGTCTTAATCTGTTTGGACCGTTATAACAAAATACCAGAGACTGGGTAGTTTAGAAATGCAGAAATCTCTTTCTCGCATTTCTGAAGGCTGGGAAGTCCAAGATTCAGATGTCAGCCTGATCACTTTTTAGTGCAGCTGAAGCTCCTCCCAAATGCCCCACCTCCCACTGCTGCCATCTTTGGGGGGTAGGATTTCAACAGGTGAATTTTGGAGGGCCAAAATCATTCAGATCACCTGGTGGTTTAAGTATCATCTGGGGTCTTGACTAAGAATTCAGATGCGTGGCTGACAACAGATATTGATGGGATTTTAATTGGGAGGAGTTGGACTTTGTAACCTCCATTTTTAGTAAGTGCTCTGGTAATATGTTCACTAACATTAGGGGACCACTACTGAACGATTCACTACCCTTAAGACCATGTCAGTAAATGAAGAAAGATCACTTGCTTCCTCGGCTCCCAGACCTTCTGCCACTTTGGATATAACAGCTGTATATTATCTTTCTCCTTTTTCATTTGTACTATCTGCCCCTTGGGATTTGCATAGGCACCCTTAGCCACGCCCTTCCAACAAGCTCATGATATCATGTGGTCAGTGTTTATGTGAGGTTTAAAGAATGTAATGATGAGAAAGTATGCTACTCACCTGAAATAAAGAAAAGGGGTCTGTAAGCTGACTAGGCTCACTCCCCACACCTGTTATCACCAGGGTTCATTTGGATACAAGGAAAAGCAACACATTCAAATGAGCTCAAGTCAAGAAAATGGAGCTGGTAGAAAGAAAAAGGGAAATTACGGAATGCAAGAGCAGGAAGTGCAGCCATGTCTTGGAGTCCAGAGAATGACCGAGCAAGAAATTTGTATCATCCTCTTGTTCTTCTTTTTTTATTCCCTTACCCTTTTCCCTTACCCTCCTTCCCTCCTTTCTTCTTTCTTTCTTTCCTTTATTCCTGCAACAAATATTTATCAAAACCCCTACCAGTGTCCTAGAAACTGCCAATACACCAATGAACAGAAGGCAAAAATCACTTCTCTTATGGATTCTATAATCTTGTGTGCACGTGTATAAGCAGACAGTAAATAAATGCATAATATAAAGGATAGTGGTTGCCGATAGATTCATTGGAGCAAAACAAGGAAGAGGGCTAGAGAGCTTGGAGATAGAGTAGTTAGTAGATATCAGTCAGGGACGCCTGGGTGGCTTAGTCTGTTAAGCCTCTGACTCTTGATTTTGGCTCAGGTCATGATCTCAGGATCATGAGATCTAGCCCCCCACGCTGTGTGTGGACACTACTTACGATTCTTTCTCTTCTTCTCTCTCTGTCCCTCTCCTGCTCTCTCTCTCTCTCTCTTTTAAAAAAAATATCAGTTGCAGTCTGTCCCCTCCACTTTTCTGTCATAATTTTTGTGACTCTTACCATTTTTTTCCCTTGTTCTAGATCTTTGTTTTTGTCTCTCTATCCCCTCCTCTTAACTTCCACTGTGTCCATGTGTTTTCCTCCATCCAAGCCTTGGGTCTAGTTGGTCCACATGACCTTAATAACTCAAGTGTCCATCGATAAATGCAGATTAACCTTGGTGTCTCGTGGTACACATCACTAGGAAGCTCTGACAGTTCATTTGGACTCTGTCTAGACAAAGCCCTTTGTACATTGACATCGGTCCATCCATAAAGTCAATGGATGGATTCTCTTGGCTACATACCTTTACTTCATCGTGCAGATTTATCTACAGAGTCTTGGAGGACCTCTGTAGAGGGGACTGTACTTTGTATATATATTCTCTTTTTGTTCTGTGTGGAATTTATTGTTTTGGAGAAATGGATTAAAGATAAAGACACAGTTCTCTGTTTCTTGGAGGAGAGCCGGACAAGTAAGCAAGAAACACATATTATTTTTGATAGGCAAATATTTATAGGGGGAAAGAAACATAGAATTGATAGCATTTTGAAATATTAGCATATGATATTTCCCTGAAATTTCCTGATACACTTTCATTTAGGGTATATATGTTTAGCAGAAATACCAAAAAACCGAACAAGATCAAAACTCGTTTTTTATAATCAAAATAGACTTTAAAAAAATACTGTAGAGATAATAGTTAGGGGAAACAATTTTTTATGTTTATTTATTTTTGTGTGAGAGAGAGACAGAACGTGAGCAAGGGAGGTGCAGAGAGGAAGACACAGAATTCAAAGGAACCTCCAGACTCTGTGAGCTGTCGGCACAGAGCTGGATGCTGGGTTCGAACTCACCAGCTGCTAGATCATGACCTGAGCCGAAGTCAGATGCTTAACTGACTTGAGCCACCCAAGTTCCCCAACAAGTTTTGTTTTTTATTGCAAGTTTCAAGTTTTTCAATATTATAAACCATGAGCGCAGTTGACTGGGGTTTTAAGTAATTCGATTGGAGGTAGACATTCTCTCCTCTGTTTTTTTGTGATCACAAAGGAGACAAAATCTATGTGTGTAGGGAGTGAGGAAAGCAGTGAAATGAGATGGTTGTATGGATATCTGAGGAACGGCTCTAAATCCAGCTACATCTTCCCTCTCTGGACCATGTCCCAGATTGCTCGTAAGGACCTAGAGCCAACAGACCATCCACAGACCAGTGCCTTCCTTTGTTGGGTGGAATGTGGGAGGCAGAAGCATGTTAGACATCATTTCCCCCATCTCCTGCCATGCCAGAGTGAGAAGGCATCAACAGAGTAGAAAATGCAGCCTGCTCAATCTAGGCAGAGTTCTGGAATAGCCCCCAAGTTTCTGCTTACCATAAGACGGACAGAAAGCATCTAGAGGTTTCTTGTGGTATCCCAGTATGCCGAGGGATGTGAACATAACTGAGAAATGGCCAAAGGAGCTGTATATACTTCATGGTAATGATCCCAGGGACACCAAATAGTTTCTGAAATGACAACCAGTGATACAATGGTAAATCGAGTGCCTTACTAGGAAGAGACAAGAGGGGCTCAGACTGGAAACCAGATGGAGTGATGCGTACCTTAGTAGATACTGGGTTTTGTAGGGGGGACTGGGAAAAAGACCTGGAAACTGAGTAAAACCCATAAAATTTAGATCAACACAGAGAAGTAAAAGCAAAAGAAAAATCTGGGCTGAAGTGGGTTTACCAGAAACTGACTTAAGATTGGGATCCTGATAACAGGAGAAGCAAAGATTCCAGACAGAAACTAATAGAAAAGATTTTAAACAGTTACATTCTTGGAACACCTGAGCTTGTGGCTTGGGAGGTTCATGTCCAACACACATGTCTAATCCTAAACCAGCTTCCCTTTAAACAGAGAGCATTTGCTATCTTTTATCAGGGGTGACTCATCACATTTCTCTGACAAATGGTACATATTTGATAATCTCCTGCACATGGCCCCACGGTAACTAAAATCATGGTAATTGGAGAGAACCTACGTTTCTTTCCAGCTTGGTTATTTAAGAGGATTATAATTTTTTTTTATAAAATAATTCTGATTGCACATCACAAGTTATTGTAAACAGCTGTTTTAGTATCTTAGCCTCTGAGCCTTCAGTGCTGACTCCCACATTACCTTCGATCCACCCGTCTACAATTTAGTCTGATGGGATCATCAGTGATTTAAAAAAAAAAAAAATGCTTGCTCTTTCTTCCTTTGATGGCCATCTCTTCTCATTTGGATTAATTTTAGCCACAACTAGAATACACCTGCCAGATCAGATTCATGTGCTAGCTACTTCACCTCAAAATTCTACAATGCTGCATCAATGTTGAAACTCTGTAACAAGACTTTAAACATCTCACCCTCACCCCATTCCACCAAACTCACAAAAGCGGGGAGGAGAATGCCACACCCTATTCTTGGTAATCATGTCCAGACCGGACCTTGCAGGGCCAGGAGGATACGATGAGAATGGAAAACAAATGGAGTCCAAATTTCTAAAGCATAGTGTACAAAGCATGGAGAGGGAAAGAAAGCGTGTGCTCCATACCGTCCTTTCTCCCTGTTAGCCCTGCCAGACATTCCCTTTGTTCTCCTTTCTATCTCACTGAGATTAAAGTGCTGATCTCCCCTTTTTGAAAATGATGTCACTTTTTTTTTTTCTTGCCTTGGCAGAGAGCAAGTTCATTACAAATCTGCTGTGTGACTGATGGCTTTGAAGAGATAAGGCAGAGGGGGGAAACACATTTGGGAAAGGTATGAAACTCCAGAGACAGGTTGACAATTATACTGGCAGGAAGAGAGATGACGAAGGATAAGGAGAAACAGAGGCTGGGTGTAAATATCTCCCATATTCTCATTTACAGCCACTGACAAATGGTTTTTATTTCCCTCATAGTTTTATCCCCAAACAAGGCCATGGACTAAAATTCATCGTGTGCTTTTCCTGACGAGATGCCTACCCTTTTTGACGACATTATTTCAGTCAAGCCCTCATGGACGTATTTGATGTTCAGAGTGGGGAATATTTGGTACTGAATCTGATTCGCTATAATTGCTCCTCATTGGACTGCGTGGCAGCTTATATAAGAAGCACATTAGATGTAAAACCAGGTTGAAAGCATTATACACATTTTAATGCCATTTACATGGTTCAAAATTATTAGTGACGGATGCAGAGCTTGGGAATTTAAAGGTATTTCATCCCCCAGGTCCAATCACAGTGGAGGCATTGGTTTTACAAGTGGTTGCAAAGGCCAAGTTTTGAAGTGTAAACATCTGGTAATTAAATGTGCGCGCACCCGGCCCCTAATGCTGACGGCATCTTGTGAAAACAACGCTGTCATCTTTATGTCTCTGATTGGATTTCAGCTCTACGAGAGTCCTCATTGGGGCACCTGGGTGGCTCAGTCTGTTGAGCGTCCAACTCTTGATTTCTGGTCAGGTCGCAATCCCAGGGTTATGGGACAGAGCTCTGCGCTCAGCATGGAGCCTGCTTTAGATTCTCTCTCTCTCTCTCTCTCTCTCTCTCTCTCTCTCTCTCTCCCTCTGCTCCTCTCCCCCACTCCTGCTCTCTCGGTGTCTGAAATGAAATGAAATGAAATAAAAACTTTTTTTTTTTAAAAGTCCTCACCTTTCTCATGGATGGATATTTTTGTACAGATCAAAAGATTTTTTTTTTACTGTATTTCTGAGTGGGGGTTGGAGGTGGGAAATTGTAGAGAAGTAAGTGGTGGCAAATGAGCAGGACAGGGGGCTACTGAGACCAACGTTGGCCAGGCCAGAGCACATATGAAAAGGCAGGATTTATTTTTTCGCTCTTCTGTGGATTTTCTGTTCCCTGTTGTCACTGTCACTCAGCACCAGCTTTTGCTTCATATGTCTAAGTACTAATAGAAATACGTGTGATTAAACTTTGCATGTTTACGGAGGCTGGAAGGTATATGACAGGTGTGATTTCCATTCTCCACCCCTCATGCCTGCAACATATTCCATATCAAACGCACATTTTTTTTAAGTTTATTTATTTATTTTGAAGCCTGGAACCTGCTTCAGATTCTGTGTCTCTCTCCCTCCTTCTCTGTCCCTTCTCTGCTCGTGCTCTCTCTCTCTCTCTCTCTCTCAAAAATAAACATTAATTTTTTAAATTATTTATTTATTTTGAAAGAGAGATCACAAGTGGGGAAGGGCAAAGAAAGGGAGAGAATCCCAAGTAGGCTCTGCACTGTCAGTGCAGAGCCCAATGCCCGATGAGGGGCTCGAACTCACCAACCTTGAGAGCATGATCTGAGCCAAAATTAAGACTTGGATGCTTAACTGACTAAACCACACAGGTGTCCCTCAAACACACATTAAAAAATATATGTATATACATTATATATACATATATAATGTATATATATTTTTATATACATATATCTGTATATATATGAACATATATATACATATATCTGTATATATATACATATATATACAGATATCTGTATATATATGTTCATATATATACAGATATCTGTATATATATGTATATATATACAGATATATGTACATAAACACACATATATGTATATATGTTGTATATACATATATATGTACATATATATACATATATATATATGTACATACACACATATATATGTATATACATCATACATATACATATATACATGTGCATATATATGTATACATATATATACTATATATATACATGTGCATATATATATATATATATATATATATATATATATATATATAGTTTCCCCCTTGGTTTTGAAGAAACCCTTCCCAAAAGTAGATGCTATGTTGTGATTCCACTGTTCCTACCCCATCCCCAATATCTTCACTGGCTCCCCATTAACTACAAGATAAAATCCCAGACACATAGGCTTCTACCCCCTGGTTTTTCCAATCCAAACATTTCCATTTGATGTTCATTTGATTCTTAATGAATATCCAGTTCCTGAATACGCTTGTTTGTTTCACCTCTTTGCTCATACTTTTTCCTCTGACTGGGATGCCCTCCTGACTCTTCCGCATCTAATATCTCCATTTGCCTCCAGTCTGAGCACCAGTATGACCTCTTCCGTGAAGTCCACTATTATTCAGGAAGAATTGATCCTTCTTTCCTTCTGGCCACACTTTACCTTCTACTTATACTTTGAATTTAACATATTTATTGTAGTAAAAGAATTTTCCATGTAATAATCCAGGTGGTAGGGTATATATATCCAGAAAATATAAACATAGCTAGTCAAAAGTTAGTGCTCACTTTATTAATGTTTAGTGAATAAATGAATATATAGAACATGGTGTTTAAATGTCAGTGAAAAATTTCAGGGCTGTGTATCTGCTCTCTTAATTTCTTACTTAAGGATGGATCCCTGTCCTTAGAAAATAAAAAAACCCAAGAAGGCTTGGAATTAATAAAAAACAATACAAGATAAATAAAAACTATTTTAAAAGGGCTCAGATAGGAAAGTGGTGTGAAATACAATGGCTTGTGATAACAGCAGTATTTTTCTGTGTCAATAATTTCTTTTTATTCATCGTTCATGAATATTATGACTCATGGTGCGTGAGGAAAGTGTCCTTCAGAACGGTTTACCCAGTTTTCTGATTCTGTTTGTAAACAAAGATAAAATAAGTTAAAGCAAAGTAAAAATGGTAATGAAAACGTCTTCGATGTAACCGAATGCATGCATCACTCCAGATCTGGAAAAGACTACCTGTCTGATATTTTAGAAAATCTTATCTAACTTGGGAGAATCTCTTTATGTTGTTGGTGTTTGATGTTGTTTTCTTGGCTTTGTTATTGTTGTTGCTGGTTTTTTGTTTTGTTTTGTTTTGTTTTTGCCAGTAGTTGGTGGTACTGCTAGTTCAGGTTTGAGTCTCAGGCTGATTGTAGTTGAAAGTGAGTGCTTCCATGAAGCTGATGTCTTGCACTTGGCAGGTGCATTATTATCTCCACGGGGATGAGGTGAACGCCAGGAGGGTGCATGCTGTAGAATACGTTAGCATACATATATTTTTACATTTCACATTTTTCTCATTCACTCAAGTACTTAGCCTATCCACATGTTTTAGGACTTTCTGACTCTCTGAGCTCATCTTATAATAGTGCCAGAATCAGCAGACCCATGGCTAGGGTTACATGTGGAATTGCAGAAATCAAGGGCTCCCTAAAGTCTTGGAAAATTAAAGAATTAATGGAAATTCTCAGAATAGTGCTGGAGCAATGATAATTATTTGGTGATCCCAGTGCCAGAATAACTTAAGGATTTAATATAGGCCATATATTTTAATAGATAGTATGTCCTTTAACACCATCCCTTCTGAGCGGTAGAAGGAATCAAAATTCTCGTTTGAGGTCTATTAAATGGTTTCAGAGTATAGAAGCAAGGTGGAAAAATATTTAGGGCTAGGGAGTACAGACTCTAATTTAAACAATGATCCTGCATGTTACTGCATTTCATCACACAATCTTTAATCAATAGCTGTCATAAAGTTTAAACAAGATTAATAATGGCAAAGACTCTGTTTTTTCTTTTTTATATTAGCAAAGCATTCGCTAACAGCAAGATGGTTGGCGGGAGCTGAGTACTTTATAAATGGAAGAACCAAGTTACAAAACAGATCCAGAAACAAAGGATTCAAACGCAAGTTGTTTATTTGGAACGTGGTCCTGGAAATACTGCATATTGACATGAGCGAGTAGAACAAGCAAAAGAAAGTCGGGGAAAGCCAAGAAAACGTGTGTTGTAAAGAAAACTCCCAACAAGGTGGATGGCAATTTAGCCCTGACAGGATTCCCTAGGAGTCAATGCATCAGGTGACGCTCAGAGTCGTCCCAATCGAGGGGCAAGGTGGCCGTTGCTACCTAGCACCTACTCCTGTCAGTCACTGGATGAAAGCTGATCTGGGGACTTTCCTCTCCTGGTACCTCCATAGACAGAATGGGTACCTGTGGCGGGACAAGAGACAAAGACGCTGGAAGTTGGGAGTTGGCTTTGCAGGTTCTGACATGTGAGACCCAAGGGCATGTGGGTCTGGTTTTGACAACCTTGCTTCCATCTGCTGACAACATTCATTCGATCAGAAATGGGTCTGTAAATACCAATTTCTACTGTAATAATGGGTGAATCCCCCTCTAAGAAGGCACGTTCCCAACAGGGCTTCTAGCAACATCCATAACAATGTCATCATTATCACTTCTTAAGCAATGCATGGATGGTTCAAGAGTTATAATAACAAGACCATGGTGAAATACTGTGGAAGACACCTTAATCATGGCCAACACCCAACAAAGAGAAATAACATTCACATAGCCCTCCTAAAAACCCATCAATTATAATGCAATTATTGTAAGTCTTATGATTCATGTTGATGAAAATATAATAGGTATTGAATAATACATATTTGTGGAGTTAATTATTAATATTTTTGTTGTTATTTACTATTCCGATTTTGCTTACAAAATCACATGATGCAGCTTTTATTCTAGAAAGAGTACGTACACTTCCTAGGCCAAGCTGGGATTTCTTTACCTGAATTTACCTGGAGATTGACCAGAAAGTATATATTTGGACTCTGTGATATTGGTAAAGATGTTTATAGGTGTGTTATATCACCACTTATATAATAATGGGTTCTTTTTTTTTTTTTTTTCAACGTTTTTTATTTATTTTTGGGACAGAGAGAGACAGAGCATGAACGGGGGAGGGGCAGAGAGAGAGAGGGAGACACAGAATCGGAAACAGGCTCCAGGCTCCGAGCCATCAGCCCAGAGCCCAACGCGGGGCTCGAACTCACGGACCGCGAGATCGTGACCTGGCCGAAGTCGGACGCTTAACCGACTGCGCCACCCAGGCGCCCCAATAATGGGCTCTTTAAATTTCAGGGATGTTCTGATGAAATTTCTTGGCCAGAGCCTTTTGCTAAGATCATTTTCTACATCAACTTGTAGTCAGTTAGGAGGTGGTATTTAAGACTGCTATGAATGTCACAGAGCAAACAAGACAATGCATTTGCCAAGTAATTCTGTGAAAATCAGTATGAAGAGAGGAGTCCTGGTTCATTAGTACAAGCAGGAACTTCCCCTTGAAGTAGATGATTTTACCGGAAAATTTTAATCTAACCACTCGCAGACCAAATTGATGTTAGATGCTTACCAATACGTTGCACAATTTTAGTTTCTCTTGGTCTTGCTTTTCATCTCTTTCATATTTATATTGTTAAATATGCACTTTTGTGAGTCGTATCAGAACATTGTTTAGAAGGAAATAATTGATCCCAGAGCTTATCATGGCAAACTTAGATATTCAAAGATGCTCATGAGAAAGCAAGTCTCTTCCTCTGTGAACTGTATTTTCTTATCTTTTAAAGATAAATACCCAGCCAATAAACTCAAAAAAGGGATTACCCTTTTTACGGTGAGGGAAAGTGGTTGTTGTAATCACACAATCCATTTATTTTTAAAACACAGACTATGGTGGCTCAGTCAGTTGAGCATCTGACTCTTGATTTAGGTCATTATGGCAGCTTGTGGGTTTGAGCCTGGAGTCACGCTTCTCACTGACAGTGCAGAGCCTGCTTGGGGTTCTCTCTCTCTCTCTCTCTCTCTCTCTCTCTCCCCTTCCCCATTCGTGTGCATGTGCTCTTTCTATCTTTCTCTCAAAACAAATGAATGAATAAATAAATAAATAAATAAATAAATAAATAAATGATAAAATAAAATAAACCACAGTCTACACATACGGTTTCATACTGGTTTTTTGAGCAGCTCTCCCTTCCTGTTCTTGTACGGATTTGTTACAAAATGATGTTCGCTTCCTCGTCCAATGAGAAATGGTTGTTTTTACTTGATTGCTTTTGTAACAGGAGAGTAAAGGAAAAGATGAAGTCCAGTCCGCTCAGAGGTTTGTTTGGTTTTGTATTGTTGTTGTTGTTGTTCTGAAATTCCTCTGGTGTCACGAAAGGAAATGTTTGATATGTGTCTATGATTGTAGTCTGGAGACTAGGTTCCCAAGGGAGCTGTACATTCAATTGGCCCATTTGTATCTCCGAGTGGCAAAGAGAAAGGACTCAGGTGAGGGCGTCGGTATCAGTTCTCGACTCTCTTAAGCCTCCACCGACAACAAACACGCATGGGAACAATCAAGCAAACATCAGCACCATTCTGAACATCAAGATTTATAGTAACCAAATTCATTGTACTTCCATGAAGCAGTCACTTGACAAAGCCATCTTTCTGATTGGGAATTTTTACTGCATTGATGGGAAAAATTAACTTCCTATGTCCACTATATCGAGGACCTGGATGCCCAATGAAATCTTAAAAGCAGACAAACAGACACACAAAAACCATTTGTTTATTTATCCATTTGTTCTCTGCATAAACGGATGGATTGGGACGTTCAGATTTTGAACATGAATTTAAGAAGTTCCATCTGTAGAATCATGTATTTCAGAGAGAAGCCTTCATTTCTCTTTGATTCATATTCCCAAAATCTGTCACATATGGAAAGTTTCATTTTTCAGTGGAATTCTTATTATCAAAGACAGCTTTTCTGAGGAAAGCAACACTTTTTTTTTTAGACAAAGCCAATTTGTTTGCATATAAAATATGATGTGAAAATTAATATTGTACTGTGTTTGCAACACTGTGAAAATACTGGAATTTTATTTTGACTAATTATACATCTTAACTTACATGTGATGAAACGTTTAGCTGAGACATATTCTTGCTGTGCACTTTCTTTTAAAGTAGAGGTGTGAGTTTTTCTATCTTGGCTGTGATCCAATTTGTGCAATAAAATTACATTTTCTTTTTAAAAAGTCCTCTGCTTTGAAACTACTTTCATTTTCTTATCTAGAGTTGGTATTTATTGAAGAGATGGTTGCAGATCACAATAAGATGATATGGGCCACATGGGCTGTAGAGTTCTTTGAAATTAAAAAAATTGGTTATTTTATATATTTTGAAAGTTACAAACTTACAGCCTTGTAGGCTAATACGTCCTGAGGACTCTTTCTGTATGGCCCTCTAGCTAAGAATAGTTTCTACAATTTAGATGATTGATAATAAAAGAATATTTCATGACATAAAAATTCCATGAAATTCTATTTTCACTGTCCATAAGTAAGATTTTATGGGAACACAGTTGTGCTCATTTATGTACACATTGTTTACAACTTCTGTGCTACAACACCAAACGATTGAATAATTACAACAGAGGCCATGTGGCCAGTAAAACCTAAACTGTGAACTGTTTGGCTCTTCACAGAAAAAAAATGGTCAATCCTGATCTCTCTCTCTCTCCTATACATATATAGGTACACATGGATCATATACGTATAGATCTATCATAGATTTATCTATCACTTATCTATGATCTGTCATGGACCTATGATCTATCCTAGATTATCTAAATCTACCTATGATCTCTCTATCACAGTTCTAATAACTGTGGTCTATGTATCTACATTATATCTGTCAGACATCTAGCTATCTATACCTACATATCTATGATCTATTATAGATCAATCTATACATATACATCCATGACTTATCTATGATGCATTTATATCTCTGTCTATAATCATCTATTTACATCTATATCTCTATATCTATAGAAGAAAACCAGAGAGAGAAGGATTAACCATTTAATAAAAAAATTGTAACTGCCCTTTAATATAAAATGTATTTGGACATGTTTATATTAGTACGGAGAACGAAACTTATAGCAATTACTATTCTTGATGTAATTTACACTTCGTGTAAATATTTAGCAGACAGGAGGCTCCATTGTGTTTCCTCATGAACACATCACTAGCCCATCCTCGTTTAGGTAGATCTATGCTTCCAGGCAAAGATGTGGTTTACACCGTCAGCCAGACTCTGAAGTTTAAATGAACTCCTTTTCCACATGCCGTTTTTCTAGCTCTCACACAGCCTCACACAGCCTCATAAAAAGCTTTAAATTTACTACATTTCTAAAAGGATACAGTTTGTGTGGTAGGTAACTGTCACATTCTGTATAGACATTGGTGAAATATATTCACACAGCAAATCAGCTATTCCTCTCCTTTGAGCAGAAATGGAAAATTATTGGATCACATAAAAACCTTCTGATTTTATTTTATATTTTCATAGCTGAAAATATAAAGTGGACTGGAGACCTGGGTATTTGTTTCTTTTAAAATGTCCTTCCACTAATTCTAACGGCAAAATAGCAAATATTTATGCATAGAGGACGGTTCTTGTTTGTTTCATGGTGATAGCCTCTTTCTGAACTAGGAAAACCACACAGAATGGATGTTTTGGCTTCTTATCCTATGTGCCTAGGAAGTGCTATTTGGGGAATAATCTATTAGAAACGTATTTCATACTTTATTTTGTGTGTAGTATGGACTAATATTACATTGGCAAGAGGCAGATATTTTGGATATTATTTTTTCTAAATAACTGTCACTCAAGACTTGTACTTATGAATGCTTGATATAAGTGGATGGTATTTTACAACTGTAATGAATAAGCAAACACACTTAGTTTTCAAAAATAATTCTTACTAGATAATTCAGGCTAATATCAAGATGATCTGGTTAGTGAAGACATTAACTATCTTTAATGATTTAAAATTTTTAATATTTACTTATTTCTGAGAGAGAGATTGACCGAGTGTGAGTGGAGGTGGGGCAGAGAGAGGGAGACATCAAATCCGAAGCAGGCTCCAGGTCCTGAGCTGTCAGCCTAGAGCCTGATGCGGGGCTTGAACTCAGAAACTGTGAGATCACGACCTGACACAATGTCAGACACTCAACAGACTGAACCAGCCAGGAACCCCTCCTCTAATGATTTTAAATACAATGGTGTTACAGACTTTTAAAAGTCTGCTAAAATAAATACCTTTCGTTTCTTATTCTGAGATCGCCTTGCAGGTAGGCTAATATGATAATAAGGACCCTGAAATCGTTATTTGCTCTGTGTGCTCTTAATTATCATTTTCCTGTGTTGAATGAACCGAAGATAAAGATCAACTTTTTAGATCTGAAGGTGAAGTGTAATCTTTGGGAACGTTGGGAAGAGGCATAAAAGGAAATGGGGGGATTTACATTTCAGAACATTGTCCGATCCTGGAGACACAGAAGCTAAAGCCAAGGCCAGGAAGACACTGTGGACCATGCTGCCATCCTGCTAGCATCATCCTTCCCCTGCAGATGGTCTGTTCAGCTAATCCCATTTGGGGCCCAGCTATTTCCTGTCTGTACCCATAAACACTTCAGAACAATCTTTATTTGAACATGGTAACATTGAGGCTTGTCTGCAGGCTACCTAGTTCTCTACTGGGAGGGACTTTGTCCAAAGTTGGACAGGCTTGTGGCACCTGGGTGGCTCCGTCGGCTGAGTGTCCGACTTTGACCCAGGTCATGATCTCATGGTTCGTGAGTTCGAGCCCTGCCTCGGGCTCTGTGCTGACAGCTCAGAGCCTGAAACCTGCTTTGGATTCTGTGTCTCCCTCTCTCTCTGCCCCTCCCCTGCTTGCACTCGGTTTCTGTCTCTGTCTCTGTCTCTGAAAAATAAACATTAAAAAAAAATTAAAAACAAACAAAGTTGGACAGACTTTCAGTTAATTCATTTCATTATAAGATATCAAAATAACTGCAATGTGGTCAAAAAAGATACTTTCTGAGGAAACAACCCATTTGGACACGATTTTTGCACTGAAAACATGTCACACGTTAAAAAAATAGAATTGGGGTGCCTGGGTGGCTCAGTCGGTTAAGCGTCTGACTTCGGCTCAGGTCATGATCTCACGGTTTGTGGATTCAAGCCCCGCATCGAGCTCTGTGCTGACAGCTCAGAGCCTGGAGCCTGCTTCAGATTCTGAGTCTCCCTCTCTCTCTGCCCCTCCCCTGCTCATGCTGTCTCTCTCTGTCTCTCAAAAATAAATAAATGTAAACAAATAAATAAAATAAATAGAATTAATCTTAAAAAAGTATGTTTTTAGGAGAAAAAGTATTATTTGATTTCTCACAGTATGTGATATCTTGAACGTCCTGTTAAACTTAAAAGGTACTTGCTTTTGTCTTTCAAAAACACTTGCTTAAGAAAAGAGTAACTGCAAAGAGGTAAAAATGTGGATTTAAATATATGTGACAAAGATTGCCTCTTTCAACCCCTTGGGTGCATATACATGTGAATAGTAGATTTGTTTTTCTTAACAGATTCTATGTATAGATTAAAAAAAAGAGCCCCTAAACATTGTTCTCATTAAGTTTTAGACACACACAAGTTATACCTATATTTTCTGTTGTAAACTGTGAGAATGAATCCATCATGTGACCATATATACAACAGCTACGTTCTTATCCAAAAATGCTTTGGGATTATAAAGCAGTTTTCAATCCCAACTTGTGTTTGACTAACAAAATCTTTGGGTTGGTTAGGGCTCAAACCACCACAGACTTCTAAGATAAATTAGTTTCATTTTTATTTTTATTACTGTATTGCCAGCTTCTTTTCCAAATTACATTTTTAATAAACTTGATCTATAGCCATTTTGAAGGGTGAAAGCCCATAAACACATCTTTCTGCTTTAATTGCCCTTATAAAGCATTTACTCAAAAGAGCAGTTTTTCTTCCCAATTGTGCTACCAGTTTTTACAAGTGAATCTGCCAGCCTCTCAAGATTAACTGAGTTCAGCGGTGAAAATGACTCATACGTTGTGGGACATTAAGATATTCACACTTAAATTTGTACTAAAAAAAAAAATGATTGCTTTTTCAGGGAGGCTGTGTGATAACCACAGTAACGCTAATATTCTTATTTCGTTATAGTAACATGTATATTATATTCTACCAATCATGACCCCATTGTCAGATTGCTGCTGTCTATAACTTTCAGGTAAAGAATCACACCTTTTGTCATAGAGCAACAGGCCTGAGCAAGTTTTCTACTCTTATTAATGTATATACTCCTCCCCAGGTGATCTCATCCAGAGTCATGAACTTACACTGATCTCAGTGCTCATGACTCCCATGT
This sequence comes from Panthera pardus, assembly GCF_024362965.1. Classification (NCBI taxonomy): domain Eukaryota; kingdom Metazoa; phylum Chordata; class Mammalia; order Carnivora; family Felidae; genus Panthera; species Panthera pardus. The sequence continues at coordinate 121,227,673 of NW_026526810.1, read as the reverse complement.
GTTGATCCCCACCCTGATTGGCCCATGGGTGCTGGCATATGTAGCCCCCTGCCTCTTCTCCTTGAATGTCTAACTGGCACTTGAACTCAGCATGTCCAGCTTGGAACTCCTGAGCCCAATGGCATCCTTTCTTCCCCATCTTAGTCCACAGACCCAACATTTAATAGTCAGACCCCAAACCTTGGAGGAATCTTTGGCTCCTTTTTATCTCTCTCTTCTTCCTCATGTAATCCATTAATGATTCTGGTGGATGCTATTTTCACTGTACAAGCAGATACACACAGAATCTGACCACGTCAGAGCATCTATTCTGTTAACACTTGGACTAAGCCACAGACTTCTTTCACCTGGACTGAAATACACTACTGACAGATTTCCCTGCCTCCAGTCAGTTCCCCAAATACCAGTTGGGGTGACATTTGATAATGTACATTAGACGATTCACTCTCTTTCTCAAAAGTTGTCAATGGTCTCCATCATGCTCAAAATGAAATCGAAGCACCGTGTGCTATCAATGCCTACATGAACAAATAGCTATTTCTTGTTCCTCACCTTCTTCCTTCCTCCTCCTTATTACATTGCTCTGTGCACGATGACCTTTATGCCTTTTGAAAGTAACCCAAACCCATTGCTGTCTTGGGCTGGCTGCGTACAGTATGGGGTCCCCCAGTAAGCAAACAGGACACAGCTGGAAACCACAGCATTCCTTTTGTGGATTTTGGGTGTGTGGGGTACAAGGGGGGGGGTAAGTGTGGGTCCAGATGGAGGGGCAGGAAGAGGATGGACTGGAATTCCTTGAGCATCATGGGAAGCTCAGAGGATGGCAGCATCCTCTGCTGCCTGGACCACTCCTCCCACATGCAGCCTGGTCTCTCGGGATCTTGGGATTTCTGCGGAACTGGTAAGGGGGTTTGGGGATGAAAAAGTCCTGAGTGCTCCAGGTACAGAAGGCTCCTTATCCCAGGAGTCTGGCTCATGCCAACTATCAAGCAAACCCCAATCCTCACGGATGCCCTCCTCCCTCTCAGCTTCTGTTCTTTTCTGTCTGGAACACTCTTCCCAAGGTTTTTGGTTCATGTACTTTCTTACTTCATATTTCAACTCCAATATCAACTTCCTGTGGAGGACTCTTTTCTTTAATATAGCACTTTTATTGCATCTTAGCATTTTACAATCTTACCCTTCTAAATTTTTTCTACGTAGTTCTTATCACTCTCTGACCTCTTATCATATTCATTTATTTTTCCATTTGTTTATTTATTTTTTGCCTGTATCAATATAATGTCAGCTCCATGGAAGAGGGGAGGTAGTCTTTTTTCCCCAATGTACTTGTTGATCTTTTGAAAGAAGAAATTAATCCCCTTCATGTTCAAATACTTGATTCCACTATCATGAAGATGGCCACTAAATACCAGGTGTGGAAATATGAATTAAACCTAAGGACTTTAATACAAGGCCCAAGATGGCAAATATACTTCCTGCCATGGTCACAATTCCCTCATGAATTGCAGAGATACAGAAGGGGAGGTAGGGAAAAAGTAGGAAGAGAAATGTGAATACATTGGTATTCCGGGACAGACATCAGATATTGACAAGACGTGGAGTCAAAACTAAAAATCAAACATGAACATCTCCCTTCTGGTGGCACATAGAAAGGCAATTGGGTTACACTGCAAAGTGAAGATATGGACCCCATTGACTTTTTACTTTTGATCTGCTATACAAACTCAGGAGTTACAGTGGACGGAATGTCTGGGTCCCCCCAAAATTCTTAGGTTGAAATCCTATACCCCTAACGTGATCTGTATTAGGAGGTGGAAGCTTTGGGAGAGGGTCAGGTCATGACGGTGGAGTCAAGATGGGAGAATTGCCCTTATAAAAGGTCAGAGAGGTAGCTAGCTCTCTTAGCCCCTAAGTGTGCATCCGGGAAGTCAGCTGCCTGCAACCTACAAGGGGGTCCTCACCAAGTCTCTACCAGGCTGGCACCTTGATCTCAGACTTCTAGCCTCCAGAACAGTGAGCAGTGAATTTTTGTTGTTGATAAGCCACTGGTTTATGGAATGTAGTCATAGCAACCTGAACTGAGACAACAGGCATATCTCAGTAGTTGCAAAAGTTCCTTAGAAATATTTTAACAATGTTTGCTCCTCATTCCACCTCTGGAATTTTGCAACCTTAGCTCCAGAAGACTCTGATCAGGTGAACATATTTTGTAGCATGGTGACTAGGAGCGATGAGCTCTCTGTTTCAAAAGTGAGAGGAGAAATATTGATTTGCCTCAGATGCACAGCAAAAAAAAATATTTTCAAGATCATCAGGATTGCTGATGAATGAACAATAGGGTTTAGGAAACATCAGTCTTGCCTAATTTATTTCAATGTGCTTACAAGGCATTGCTTTAAGAACTTATTGTTAAGTTACCTGGATGTTATCAAAACAGTTAGTGTTGCTTAAGCCTCTTGGTCAGAGAAACTTGAACGATATAACATCTACATCACATCATCTTCAAAAAGTTAAGTGATATAAGACACTTTAGAAAACTGTCCAGTATATGGCAAACTGGGTAAACATTGGTGATTATGATTATTAATGCATTAATATAACTATAAATATTAATATAATAATTTATTGTAATAACGATGTTTAATACTTTAGACAATTTTAGCTCTTGTTCATACAACTATTTACATTCTTAATGTGTTTACAATAGTCTTTTCTTGAGGTATTAATGGATGTCTAAATTGCCATAGATTCTGGGTTGATCACTTCCAAAAACTTTCTATGTTATAAAAATCACTTGAAGTCAACTTCAATTAGTCTAATTTCTGCCTGTAAAAGTGATTTGACATTAGTATTTACTTTTGAATCCATGCTGTCAAGTTAATACAAATATATTAACAGATTTATAAATATATATACATATATATGTGTGTGTGTATATATATATATATATTTATATGTGTGTATATATATATGTGTGTGTGTATATATATATATATATATATATATATATATATATATATATTTCTTGCATTTTTACCATAGAAAAATCAGGAAACCCAAAAAGAAAAACCATCGCTTTATAATATTTTCATGCAACTCACTACTGTGTTCCTGCAAAATTTTATTTTATTGTAGGCATAAAAATGTTACAAAAGTACAACTTTGCAAAAGTAGCATCATGTCTACAGTATCTGTTAATTTATTTGCTAAAATATATTTTAAAATTAATTCTATGTAAGCTTCATTTTATTATTTTTGCCATTCAATTACATCACCCTGGCACTTAAAATGATAGTATGCCTTTACCATCAAAATATAGGCACCATTTTTTCAAGGGAAAAGGATTGTGCCCTCATGCAAATCCTCTAATGTGACCTTCCAGGATCCCTCAAGGAATGACAACATTCCAGGTATACCATTCCCAGGGTGATCTTTGTGGCAGGACAGTGCTCAATGTCATAGTTTAAGGATATCAGATTCTTTAATTATATAGAGTGGCTATGATATAGTTGAATAGCAGCAAGAGAAAAGTCAAGTAACACTTAATCTATTTTAATTATGTATTATTCAGAAATAACTCTTTCCCTAACAAGAATTCAGGCCCCAAGTCGCAGCTCTGTGCTATTGGCATGGGTGTTTGACCCACAGCTCAGCTCCCGAGGATTCAGGTGCTCAGACACACTTTTGTGTGATATTATTGTACAGGATTCTCTTTAAATGATGAGTGGAAATCATGCCAACAGGTTTTTTTTCTTTTCCTTTTTTTATTTGTTGCAGCCTCCTGCTCTACAGACAATACACCCATCCTTCAACTATACAGCTTCGATGTAATTGTATTTCCCTTTATTTCTCACTTTTATGTCTTTGTTTTGAAAGGCAATGGTGTGTAGATAAAAGCTTAGGAGGAAGACAGACAGTGAATTGAATTTTAGCTCTACATTTGCTTGCTGTGTGACCTTGGACGAGTTATTTAACCTACCTAATTCTTGAGTTTCCAACTTGTAAAATGAGAGGATGATATTGTTTATAATTTAGTTGTGAAATTTGAATAATAGAAGGCACCCAGATCATCTGTCACCCTATGCAGCCTCAATAAAACTTTCTTCTCTCTCCTTTTATTGTGCTGCCCTGTCTCCATATTTTGTTGTGATCTTGCCACATATTTTACATTTCCTTATCTCTTTTGCTTTCATTATTTCCCGAATGATCTCAGCTGCACAAGATATGACAAGGCCCATCCAGCTTAGCATTTCATCTTTACATGTATTTTCTCTAAAATTCGACATGTTTCCCTCCCGCCCCCGGAAAAATTCTGAAGATTTCACATAGAAGTACATAAAAAACAGCTTCACTTCAGTCCCTTATCAATTTAATTTATATTCCATCTTTCCATGGTGAAAGGGACCTGATATATAACCTATTCCCCTGCATTCCAAACTTAACTGATATGCCATCTTCCTGCAAGATTTCCTTGACCTGAGCGGTGTGAAATAACGTTAGCAATGCTCGCCTTTGTCGTGACACCCGAATGCAATCCACCAGATACCTTGTGACCCAGAACGGCATGGGCTTTATCATATCTTTTGTTACACTAGCATCTTTTCCAGTGAAACCATTTTCATCAGCCACACTGATGTTTGCCAGTTCTGGTTTCTGATATCTTCCCAAGCAGCCTTCAAAAATATCACCAGAAGACTCTTCTTTTAGTGTATTAGCTGTTTCATTTTTGCTCAAAGCGTTTCTTTAACTGAACTAAGGTGTTCAGTGTAAGGTCAGACCACGGAGCCTGGGGACACGTCTCTTTTTCAGCTCACCGGTTGCCCGGTTTCCAGGTGGTGAGGTCTCGCATTGAATCAATGAGTTCTTCGTGCTTGGCTTTCCTGGTGGGAATCCACACGCATTTCTTCAAAAATCTCTCTTTACATGTGAAGAAGCTTAATTATTCAACGTCTTCGTCTACGTCTTTTTGCCCCATCCACCGTACTCTCTGAACGCAGCACAGTCTCTTTATGAACACAGTAAGAAGTTTGTGAAGGGCGCCTGTATTTTGGACTAAACGTTCTTTCCTTCATGTCTTCTCTTTGAGCTTATCCACACAGACGATCACTTCGCTCTTGGATTGGTGCTCCGGTCTCAACCCTGTTTTCTCCCTGCTGCTCTCATTAAATGCACTTGAAACTGGAAATGGCTTGGTTGCTATTAATTCTTCTGCCTTCTCTCCTTCTTGAGCACTTCCTCTGGAATTGTCTTTATCGCTCCACTAGACTCTGATGTCCTGGCAAAGGAAGGAAGTTTTTCCTCACTGTGATATTTCCTCCCATGGTGGAAGCGTCGTCCTGCTCTGCAGGAGTGTCTTTGCCTTTCAAGTACCTTTTCCAGTTTATCCAGCTTTTAGGGAAGCTATTGGCATGATGATTTGACAGGGCAAACTTTTCTGTTTTCTCTTATACATCAGCCCTAAACATCGTTGACTCCCGCTTTGTTAAGTATTTTTCCAGTCTTTATGCAGGTGTGTACATGTAAATATCTTAAATTCTGTATCTGCTTCAGACTAATTTGATATATTTTCATCTTCTGTTTAGTTTTAGTTATTTCTAGCCCTGTCATTTTCCTCCTCCATGAATCTTACATGCTGTCCAAATCAGAACATGGTTCTTCTTTAAGGCAAGGAGATATATCCTTAAGTAACCTACCCATTTGTGTTTCTTGGTGCCATTGGCAAGGGACAAGCAGGAGCCTGCGGAATGTGTATTCAGCTGAACCTCCCTTTTCCCATAACTTACCTCCATAATCATGTGACTGACACTTGGTGCGCCTCTCAGAGGCTCCCCGTGCCCCGTCCAGCTAATGCGATGGCTCCAAATCCTGTTATTCTTTTGCTTTGTTGTTACTTCATTGTTACCTCTATTTCTTAGACTCACAATATTGTTACACTTTTGTTTCATTGTTACTTCATTGTTACCTCTATTTCTTAGACTCTGAATAAAACAAGTTTATTGACACTGGACTCCAAAGGCTCTAACTCAGGCTTCTGTTTCAAATACCTGCTTTTGTGGTTCTCTTTTTAGCTGATAAGCTCACATGTCCTATTTGTCCTCCAGCTTTTTATACCAAATGTCCTCTCCCCTATCCAAGCAACCTCAGAAACCACAGATCCCTCAGATTCATGACGCATAATGTTTCTCCCGAATCTCCTCTTTTGTTGTTGTTGTTGTTGTTGTTGTTGTTGTTCAGACTTGAGTTTCACTCAGCATGGACTTTTTTGTGTGTTTTTGGTCACCATTCCTTTTACTTATTTAGCCACAGATTTGTTACCTCTCTTATGCCCTGTCTTTCCTTCCTCTGTAACCTTCAGCACATTTAAGTCTCTAATGTGTGTGTTCTCCTTCCTTCTAAGGAAGCTCTGCCTTTTCTGTCTTTTCTTTCTATACCTCTGAATCATCATTTGATATTTCATTTGCTTTTGTTTTTCTTTCTTCTTTCACTACTACAACCCACAATTCTTCTATTTTAATATTTCCTTCATCTTGCTGAAGCTAATTTTTTACTGTCTTCTGTCTCAAAGTGCCCCTGAAAAATTTTCCATATCCAGTAAATTCTGGGACCTCCCTTTTATGACATGCTTTTAAGAATTTGCATACATATGCCACTTTTCACTGAAAAGATTATAAAAAGCACAGTAACAGCAGCCACTAATATTTATTGAGGGCTCGCCAACATTTATTGAGAGCTTACTATATATAGACCAGTCCCTCTGCAAAGTGTTTTACCTGGCAGAATTCTCTGGAAGGTACCATTAGCCCTTCATCTCACAAATGAGAAAAGTGATTTTTGCTGATGACATTGTGCAAGTCAGGTGTAGGTTGCCAGCAAAAGGCTGACCTGGGATTCCAACCAGTCTAACCTCAGAGCCCCGCCCCCCCCAAGAGTGACCCTTCCCCTGAGTTGAAGCTTTGTTGAAACAGCATTATGATGTGGGGCAAAATGTGAAATTAAAGGCTGACAGAGGGCATTCAGCTAATGTGCTAGAGGTAGGGAGAGAATGTGGAAGCTTGGAAAACACACTTATCAAAATGGTACAGCCGCCCCCAAAGTCCAGCTGAGAGCTAGCTGCCATGTGCTTCTGGAGAGACTCTTGATATTTGCCAGAATTACTGGTTGGCCAAGAGAGCTAGAAATCCAAATATTTTGTGGGTCGGTTTTCCCATTAGAAAAGTTGCTTCTAAATGAAATCAAACAAACAACAAAATGTGAGGCCAGCAAACTAAAGATCATCTGCATGCATGATGTGATCCATAGGCTTCTCATTGGAAGCTTCTCCTGTACAAGGATTTGCACTCACCTTCTGGGGGAGTGCAGTGTAACCAGGAAATTTAGAGTGCATTCACCACCCTCCCCTTTCATTGTATCACATTGCATATTTGATGAAAGTAATCAAGTTATTCAAAAATACATCAAGTGAAAAGTAACACTTCTCTTTCAATCTGTTCCCCTCTCTACTGTTCTTTCCCAGTTCGGGTCGTTTCTTCCTAACCTTTCGTTACATTTCTTTTACTATGAGATACATATATAAAGTAATGTAGGCAATGTGTAAGTAAGATATGAAGCAGAATAATTAGATATATAATGATGAGCTCACATCCTAATATAAGTGATAGGACTTTCCAGAAAACATTTAAGCTACCCATGCAGTCTGATTTCATTTCATGCTTCCCTCAACATCCACCAAATATACTGTGTACCATGTATAGTAAATACAGTAAAATAAAAATAGTGAATACATTGCATTTGCTAACCCTAAAAAATAGAAATAAATATAATAAATAAAAATAAATAACAGTATAAAATATAATGTAACTAACTATAAAATATATTAAAATATATTTAAAATGTATAAAATACATATAAATAAATAAAATATACATAATACATAAAATTTAGGTAAATAAATATAGTAAGTAAATATTTTTATAGTAAGTAAATATAGTAAATAATATAGTTAGGTAAAACCAGTTTTATTATCTATTTATGTCTTTAAAACAATGAACTGTCTATTTTTATTACTACAGGTGTTTTATAATACTTTTATTCTTTAAACAAACTTCTGTGTTGTTTTATTTTGCTCTATGCTCTGTTTTTATAAAGTGCATTTATGTTGTTATCAATATAGCATTAATTATTACTTCTGAATATTCTTCCACTGTGTGAATACACCAAAAAATTTATTAGTCTATTATTGTGGTAATATACATTTGTTTTATTTTCTCATTTTATATGCCCAATAGTGCTAGAATATTTATATGTTCAATGGTGCTAGGAATATTTGTGTACCCAGTCTCCTGCTGTCCATGTGCAAAAGTTTTTCTCAGGTATTTTCTTCTCAATGAAAATGCTGATACTCAGCGAATGCGCACAGGTCAAGAACATCCTTGTCACCTGGATACTTGTCTAAATGCAGTAGGTACATTCCATTGGAATCAACATCTATATTTTACCAGATCCAGGATGCCAGGACAGGACAGGTTTCTTCAGACAATCTAAGTTTTATTTTATTTTATTTTATTTTATTTTACTTTACTTTACTTTACTTTACTTTACTTTACTTTACTTTATTTTATTCAACATAACAGTTCCAGGAAGAACATTACCTACAAAAGGCTTATTTACTAAGAAAATTCACTCTGTGATTACTTGGTAAGTTGTACCATCAAAGTGTAAAAGAGGTCATCTGTGTTTTTGCTATTATTGTGTCTTTTAACTGATAGCTCTGGATACTATTATATAAATATAAAACAGTTTTCCCAACTGGCCATTATATTTAGACGATATCTTGATTCATGTTTCCAGCAAAACCTGGGCTGTCCTTCATATTCACCCAAATGAAAAGCATACAAAAGAGATTAACTTCATTTTCCTTTTGACACATTTTTGTGTTTTTTCCCAGAAAACATCTCTTGGTTATAGATAAAGCTAACTTCCTTTAAAAAAAAATTTAACAATAAAAAGAAAAAAGAAAAAAAAATACTTTGAGGAAGTTAGATCAGTGTCACTCCTAATGTACCCATGGGAAAACTGAGGCATTTTTCATATTGATCCAGGGTCACAAAAGTTGCTACTGACTGGTCAGAGGTGAGAACTTAAATCTTACAACTTGTAGTCTGTTCTCTTATTAAAATACTGTGTTTTCCATTTGTTATATCATGCTGATACTTTCTACACCATGATCACTAATACAACATAAGCTATGCGTGGTCTTGATCTAGTTGTCCCACATATTAAACACTAAATAATTAGGCATGATTGGCTGATTCCGCAACTAATATAATCTGCTAACTTGTGAACTGCAACACATTTGTAATGATATATTTGCATTGCAGATAGTAAGACAAATTAAAAAAAATGCCCTGAGGATATTAATGTAAACTCTATCTGCCAATATAGAAGTTTACAGTAGGGAGAAAAAAGAGAAGAAAAGTGATCTTTTATTATTGACTAATTCTGTTATTTCTTTCATCAAAGTTATTAACTATAAAGAGTAGAACTTGGGGATAACCTGGGTGGCTGAGTCAGCTGAGCGGTAGACTCTTGATTTGGCTCAAGATTCTCTCTCCCTTTGCCTCTGCCTCTGTCCCCTGCTCACTTTCTCTTTCTCTTTCTCAAAAAAATAAAAACTTAAAAAATAGTAGAATGCATATTCGTATGCAAGTATATTAACCTGACATATTGAACTACCATGATTTTTGAGGTTTGATCAAAATGCAATTGTATATTTGTTTCACTTTGTCTCATTAAAATATATTTCAATACAGGTTGCTTATCCATCGAACAAAAATGAGGAGATGAGCTTATTCTTCTGACACTCACTCTTGGAAATCATTAACACCGTGACTACTTTAAAGTAAAAACAAAACAAAAGACCAAAATGAAACACAGCCACCAAACTAACAGTTAAGTACCTTAAAATGTCCAATGAATAATTTCCTCAATTTTCATCCTAAAGGAAATCATCTTTCCTCCTCCAAGTAGTTGTCGCTGCCTTTGTTTTTCTATCACTTGCTCCCCTACTCTCAGGTTCAGAGGGAGGGGAGAGGGGAGTAATAAGGGGAACAAAGAATGTATTGCTTTCAAAGGAGGTCTTTTTTAAAAAAGTATATTTATTTATTTATTTTGAGGCGCGCACACACACACACACACACACACGCAAGTGGAGGAGGGGCGGAGAGAGAGAGAGAATCCCAAACAGGCACCTTCAGCGCCCTCAACCCAGGGCTCGGACCCAGGAACCATGAGATTATGACTTGAGCTGAGATTAAGAGTCAGACGCTTAACTGACTGAGCCACCCAGGCACCCATCAAAAAGGTCTTATGACAGCCCTCTGAGATATACTAAAATCGACTCATTTTTTTCATTGCGAAGTTCTTCCAACAATCAATTCATGGATATTTGTGATTTCTCATTTTAGCCTGTGGTTTCTCAGAGCTCCACTTATAGACCTCTCCCTGATAGAGACCTATTAATCTGAAGATTCTTCTAAGGCAGAAATAAAAACAGCCTATGAAGCTCTGTCTCCCACATCTGGTTCAAGGGCAGTACTCACACATCCATTACTTTGACAAACTCTTGGAATACAGGTTCATCCTTTCTTCCTGCAGCCACTTCTCCTCTGGCTGTTTCCTTTCTTCCTTTGACTTCTAGGATGAGGGCCAGACCCCCGTCCACTGTATCCCCCACTCTACAAAGTCTGTAACTCTCCAAGGGGTATGTCAGACTCTTCTCTCCCTAAGATGAGCAGAAGAGGGAAGAACCCCTCCAGGGAGGCAAGTAAACTTTCAATAAAGCAGCGTCCCTCTGTCTTCAAAACAAACAAACAAACAAACAAACAAATAAATAAACAAGCGAACAAAACTCTTTCATATGTCCTCTGCTTGTCCAAACTCTGCCCCTTTTATATCCTCCTTGGGTGTTAGGATCTCAAGAGATCTGAGGCATGTTACTAGGAGAATATATTGGAAACCTGAATTTTGCTCTTGCCTTTTATTTTGGTGACCAACATCTATCCTACCGAGGTTGGCATGCTAAGTAGTCAGAGACATCAACCCTTGAATTTCACGTTCTTATCCTATACATACAGTCTCCATTTTGTGAGCTTTATTAACTTTATTAAACTCCATTTAATCTTTAGAGGGAGAAATGAGGGAAGAGATTAATGGATAGAGAAATTAGCATTGACTAAATGCTTGCCATGTCTCAGGTGTTAAGTACGTTCCTATGTATTCTTTAGCTGTTCCAGCCATCCAGTGAAAGAGACTTTATCATCCCTATTATCTTTTGCTAATGAGCAAACCAAGACTCAAAGAGGGTGTTATTTACACAGAGCGACTCTGCCAATGAGCACAGAAGCAAAGATTGGACACCTTCATCTGAGTGAACCCTAAGCCTGAGATACATGATATCTCAGTTATATCATTTTTTTTATTTAGAGTAAACTAAAAATTTTAAATGTTTATTTATTTATTTTGGCAGAGTGCAAGTGCACATGTGTGAGCAGGGGAGGGGCAGAAAGAGAGGGAGAGCCCCTTGTCAGTGCAGAGCCGCATGTGGGACTCGATCTCATGATCCCGAGATCATGACTTGAACAGAAATCAAGAGCCAGATGCTTAACCAGCTGAGCCATCCAGACACTCCCAGAATAAGATGATTTAAAATATATTTCCCATCATCCTCCCCTCCCACCCCAAGGATATGCTCTGGAACCAATAAACCTGGCTCAAATCCAAGCTTTTACACTTGACCTTGGGTGAGTTAGTTAGCTCTTGTGTGCCTCAGTTCCTCATTTGTAAAAATAGGAATAACAATAATGATACCAACATTATAGAGTTTTAAATGATTACTTTAAAAAATAATTTTCACCAGCTTCACTGGGGAGCAGGTCAGTGGAGCTGTCATGCTGCCATGATGGAATCTGATCCTATCATAGGGTTTTTATGAAGAGTAAATAGGTTGATATTTGTATATTTCATGAAATAGTGGAAGAAAAGATCAAGAAAAGATCACTAGACTTTGAATCAAGATCCATGACATTTGAATTGAAGTCCTTTATTCATTAGTTAATGAATGGCTTTGGGAGAATCACCTAAACGACCTTGGTGTCTTAACTATGAAAATATTTACTTCTGGGCGCCTGGGTGGCCCAGCTGGTTGAGCGTCCAACTCTTGACTTCGGCCCAGGTCATGAACTCACAGTTCATGGGTTTGAGACCTGCTTCAGACTCTGAGCTGACAGCACAGAACCTGCTTGGAATTCTCCCTCTCTCACTCTCTCTCTGCCCCTCTACCACTCACTCTTGTCTCTCACTCTATCTCTCAAAATAAATACATAAAATAAAAAATATATATATTTTCTATTTTATTTTAAAAATATATTTATTTTTAAATACTAATATTTAAATATCTGATATTTAAATAAATTCTTAATATTCTATTTTAATATTTTGTTGAATATTTATGTAATATTTCAATAAACAATTTTTAATTATATTAAATAAATAATATTTAAATACGTAATTTATTTTTTAAAAATATACATATTTTTCTATTTTATCAGGACAATGTCAACTCCTGAATATGTGCTGCACAGAGTAAAAGGGTGATCATCCTACATGCGACCAAAAGGCAAGATCAAGTTATAGGACCCCACCCCATGGCTGCCACTCCCTGGGAGCCCAGTTCTGTACTGTCTTTTCAGTTCATGTCTTCCCAGATGGGGTCTCAGTAAAGAATACAAAGTCATGAAGGAGATGAGCTTCTGGAAAGTCTTCATACCTGAGTCTTCATACATGAGTTCTCTAAATGATGGGGCTAGAAAAGAAGACTAAAGTGGTCCTGACTGAATATTAATTTAGCTACAGCCATATACAGTGCAGTTTACTGTATAGGAAGAAAAAGGTATCTATTGTCACCCGTGAGTGGGTTACAATCTCTTGCATCAATGAAGGGATACATGGTAGGTTTAAAGAGCAAGCTTTAGAAGATTGCTCCTGAAATTAAAAATCTGGAAAAAATAAATATTGCAACACATTTACCCTAGAGAATGGTGATACTGTTCCATAGGATAGTCCTTGATATTGTTTCAGAGTTGATTTTAGGACGGCTTCCAGTTTTATTGGTCAGGAGCTAGAGCTGCTCCTTAAACTGTGCTAACAGGGTAAAAGTTTGGAGAATCAGAGAAATCTTGTGGGTTTAAGTTCTTCAAGTTACTAAGGAATATCTCAGCAGGGCAGAAACCTGATACAGAACTAGGCTTTGTTAGAAAGACCTTCCTTTGTCACTCACCAACTTTATAACTTTAAGAGTCCTTCTTCCCTTTTGTCATTTTTTTTGCTTCATATTGCAATTAGTGATATATCTGTTATCAGACTGTGAGTTATTTCTAGCCAGAAACTCTTTTCCCTTTGAGTTTCTCAGCACCAGCAAACACTATGTCTTTCGTGTGGGATAAAATATAAATGTTTATTGAATAAGTAAAAGTACGTGTATCTTTCTATGTATATATGTATATATACTCATTCTAAGATACTACCCTCCTGGGGCGCCTGGGTGGCTCAGTCGGTTGAGCGTCCGACTTTGGCTCAGGTCATGATCTCACAGTGCATGAGTTTGTGCCCCGTGTCAGGCTCTGTGTTGACCGCTCAGAGCCTGGAGCCTGCTTCGGATTCTGGGCCTCCCTCTCACTCTACCCCAACCCACTTGCATTCTGTCTCTGTCTCTCTCAAAAATAAATAAACATTAAAAAAAAAAAGATACTACCTTCCTACCTGTTTTCCACTGACCCTCATATATATTTTAGTTCATATTATTCTAGGTTTTTTTTATGGACTAGATTGAGTTCTATTTAGAATACACACACACACACACACACACACACACACACTCTTTCCTCTATCTCTCTCTGTAATGCACACCTTTTCCCCAAGGAATTAATCAAAGCAAATAAATCAAAGTCCACAGAAACCGGAAAAAATAAATATTATAAACTTAGTCCCTAATTAATATTCATAAATCTATTGTTATATTTGATTACAAAGTCCTTTAAAATGTGTTAATTGTAACAAGTAAAGTTTTATGATCAGTAGCCTTGACTGGTTAAATGTACATTATGATCATTAAATCATACAAATTCCCAGAAACTTGATGGTGTACCTATTGGAGAAGTAACGTTGAACTAAAACCAAGGTTTCCAAGTTGGTTATTTTAACCACATTGTCCATATCAAGCACATCTCTCTTCGATAGATTTGCTGTTCGTGATGGTAGAACATACATGCAAGAGACTACAATAAAAACTTACAGGAAAGTAACAATGAGAAAATTCTTCTAAAAGAATCCTGTTTACAATTCTGTTGTGACTAATTCTTGCTGATAATTATTTTGTGCTTAAATCTCAGAGGAATGTACAGTGTTTTGCAATTCTTGAAATTCTTAGTTGTTTTCAAGGAAGCAATTGTAATCAGTGGATGGGAGCTGAGTGAATCTAAGGAATGATTATTCTTTACAATAGGAAAGCCCAGCAGAGCTGATACTATTTGAATGCTTCCTAAACCCTATTTGAACATTTCTCAGATTGAACTCACTATTTTCCTCCAGAAATGTGCTCTTCTTTTTATGTTTCTTGTCTCCATCAATATATTACTTTCCTTCTAATCAACAAAGCTTGACAGTCCTGAATTAGCCTTGATTCCTTCTTTCTTGTCACCAGCCACATGTAATGGATCAATTATACTAGAAAATGCTTCCACGCCTTGCTTTTCTCCCTGCCACCGGCTCAGGCCTTTTTCTTCTTTTTCCTCCTGCAATAATCTTCTAACTGGCCATCCCCTCTCAACTACATTTTCTGTAATACCACTGGATTTATCTTTCTAAAACGCTAATGTGCTTACATTGCTTTCCAGAGAAAAACATTTTTTTTTAATAAAGTGTGTTTGAAAGCACAGGTGTCTGTCTACCACTGACTGCATCTGGCCAATAGGCCTGTTATGTTTGGTCCTTCATGTGAAAAAACAAAAACCAGTGCTATGGGTCAACATTTAATAATTTGGAGAATTAACATCTGACGCTCACTGCTCTTCCTGAGAAAGAGAAAATGGCAACATCGGGGTAACCTTTTCCTGCCAGGCTGATTTGCTGTCCCCGCATCATCTTCCAAATGTGAAGCTTCTCCATTTCCCTACAGTCCCCACTACTCCTTATTATCTCCACGTCTCCTTAGCAATGACAGCATTTCCTCAGGCGCCACTTGTCATGGCTGTTTTACTGTAGTCTCTCTTATACCCAAACTCATTTCCTCGAATGTATTCTAATGCCCATCTTCTTTAGCACAGTATTCAGGGCCCCCATAAACTGGCTTCATCTTACTCTCATTTTTACCTTCCTCTGTTTCCCACCTTACGCTTTACCCATTATCAAACAGCACCCTAGTCCTAGAACAGGTCTAAGCCAGGGATACAGCATACAGGATAAGCCCAGAATGTCTGCAGGCAAACTTATTTTTAGTAGTTCTGTTACTTTGGACAAATACCAAAACTTTCTGTGCCTTGGGTATTTCATTTGTAAACTAGAGATGGTAGTGCCTTCCTCATATGATTGCGGTGAGGATTGAAAAGTTAATACGCGTGAATACTATCTTTTTAATACCTCATATGTGCTCAGCAAATGTTTGTGAGTGTTGGTTTTCCACCAGAAGTCTTGCTCGTTATCTATATTATCATCTGAATATCAAGCTGAGCGCTCTACAAATATTCGCTCTTCGGAAAAAGTTTGTCACTGAAACAAAAATGAAATCCATGGGTTTTTCTTTGCTGTACCTAGGAATTATGAGCTGAATTAAAATCTTAAAAAGCGTCACGTGCAATCCATTTACTGGACAAGTTAAAAAAAAGGTGGAAATGAAATATTTTTTCCAAGAACAGTTAATGTGGCAGAACAAGCACCAGCCTGTCAACACGGTGACCCTGAACTTGTGCCTCCTTCTTGCTTTGCCATATCCATGAGGGACAGCTACATTCAAATGCAGTGGGGTCCCATAGGCAGGGCTCCTAGAAAGTAAATACCTGCCTGCGCGAGCACCGCGACTAGTACTAAAGGACTCATGAGGGAGAAGACGGCAGCATCTGTAGGGCTCGGGACAATAATTTATAAAATTGAGCACTTCTTTTGTGTGGAAGATTCAGAACGCCATCATGTTTCTCTTATCCCATATCCCCTCCTTATCACTAGACCATCACTGAGAACTGCCACGTAGTATGCTCAAAACAAATACTTGCAGAATGAATAATTAAGCACAAGTAATATGCCTAAGGTTAAATAGCCACAGGGAACCATTATTTCAGCCTAGAATATTTTGAGTTCCATTCTTGGCATCTTTCATTTCATTCTTTTTTTTTTTTTTAAAGTTTATTTATTTTTGAGAGAGAGAGAACAGAGTGTGACTAGGGGAGGGGCAGAGAGAGGGGGACGCTGAATCCGAAGCAGGCTCCAGGATCTAGGCTCTGAGCTGTCAGCACAGAGCCTGATGTGGGGCTCAAACCCAGGAACCGTGAGATCATGACCTCAGCCAAAGCCGAGCGCCTAATCAACTGAGCCACCCAGGTGCCCTCTTTTTTTTTCTTTTTTCTTTTTTCTTTTGTTAATGTTTTATTTATTTTTGAGAGAGTGAGTGAGAACACGAGTTGGGGAAGGGCAGAGAGGGAGACAGAGAATCCCAGGCCGACTCCGCACTATGAGTACAGGGCCTGAGGCGGGGCTCGAACTCACCAACCCTGAGATCATGACCTGAGCCGAAACCAAGAGTTTGACGCTGAAGTAGCTAAGACACCCAGGCACCCCACCATCCTTCATTTCAACACATCTCATGATGGGGAGCTTCTCATTACTAATCCAGGCAGGTTTATTCCAATTCTACTGAACCACTTAGATTTCATTCAACATTTCTTACAATTCCGACCTTACATGATCTTCCTTCATACCTAGAAGTGTTTTCTTTGATTTCTATTCTTTCTTTCTTAAACAGAACAGAAGTTTCTCATCCCCCCCTGCCCCCTCTTTTAGGTTGAGGGCCTTAAGTCTTTGGTCCCAGAGCCAACCCCATCCGCATAGCTTTCGTATATTACCCCTTATAGTCTGCTCATATCTCCATTCACAGAACATGGGCTCCTTGGAGGCTCGGAAGTTGTGGCACCGTATTTTGTGGCCCCAGTACCTATCACAGTTATCAGTAAGTTATAAACAGTGGATATTTGTGGCATAAATGGGTGGAGTGAAAGACACAAAAGTTCTAATGAGTGAAACTTGGAACTACAGAGATACTCAGAATACAGAATCAACAAATTGCCAGACGCACGTAACAACTCCTTGTCCAGGACCTATTGTTGCCCACTCCTAACACTTACCCTCTTGCCTTTAAACTCCACGCTGGCCGCAGTAGACAGAAATGATTAATTCCCCGTAGATCTTTCTACCTGTGCCCTAGGCTATTTCTTCCACTTTCTATTATAAAGTTAGTTTGCCACTGCTCCCGATTTTCATTTTTCTAGCTCTGGGCATTGTTTCAAGACGAAAAACTTTCAATTTAGGCAGAGGTTTGTAGTTTCTCCCCAAACTAAGAGCCAGCATATGACAACAAGAGGAGGAATTTCAACAGTAGTTGGTCATGAAATAGATGTAATCTTGAGACCACATCAATATTGTCAAGCGCTCTTGTAGGCAAAGGTTGAAAAATGCATCCATGTGGGAGGTTTGGATTCAGAAGCCTAGAAGGTACAAGTTTAAAGGATCTGTGAGGAATGAAAAATTTAAAAGAAATTGGAACATCAGGGTTTGAGTACAAAATCTATTTCTTTGGAGAAGGGAGGGGAGTATGCTTTTTACTTCCAGCCTCAGACTATCTCATAAGAAAGCAAACTCAAGACTAGGTGAGAATTGTGTAGCTTCCTTCTGTCAAAACATATTGCTACTTATAGGCTTAGGATGCTGCCAATAAAACGTTTCTTCAACCCTCGAGGTTCTACAAGAATAGACTCTTGGATAAGATTATTGTTAACAGCACAAGTGTTGATATAGCCACAAGTTAATAGCTACTGGCAAACAGCAGCCCTTTTTGTTCTGTATGAATAGTTCTTCCTCCAGTGGTCTGCCAAACTAAGCACATTTGGTGTGTTTTCAAAGTGGCACACAGGAGGTCAATTCATTAATCATTCTCAAATAGTGGGAAACAGAGACTCCTGTCTTGGAAACCACTGGAAATGTAGCTCTTTCTGTTTTCAGTTTTAAGCTAGTAGATGATTTTTTTCTCCTGTAAAAATTCCTTCCTTCCTTTTCTTGCTTCCTTGAGAGCTTCTACATGTCTCCCTTCTTTATGTGAGAATTCAAATAACTGCATCACTTTTAAGTAAACAATTGGGTGGGATTGGGAGAAAAGAGGGCATTTTTTAAAAATCATAACTGACTCTATTCACATATAGTGTGTGAAATACTTGATTAAAATTTATCTTTCCAAATTTTCGCCCGTTATGAAAGCCACTTCTGAAAGAAAGGAAGAGAAAGAAAGAAAGAAAGAAAGAAAGAAAGAAAGAAAGAAAGAAGAAAAAAAAAGAAAGCCACCTCTCTGGGTACACTGATATGCTCAATGTTTACCGCTACTTACTTATCTTAGGAGGCCGGGGCATAAATGGAGATAGCTTGAAACTTCTCTCTGGTCTTTGAGTTCATCTTGCAAGCATGGGTTTGGGTGGCCGGTTGACTTGGTTGGAGGTCTGGCTCTACCTCTTGGTATGAGATGATGGATAACTTACATAACTTCTTGAAGCCTTGCCTTTCTCTTCTTTAAAATGCATATAATTATAGGAACCTACCTCCCAGGGCAGTTGTGAGGCTATATTTGATAATACATGTAAAATATTTACCACGGGAAGGAACGTTCTTTGTAATCTCTCTCTTCTCCACCCACGTTCCTTCCCTCCCCCCATGATTCTTTTTCTTCCTCTTCTTTCTCTTATTCCTCTTCTCCTCACCTCCTCTTCCATTGTTCTCATTCCCCACACCTGAAACTTATCCCTTGACTCTACTTCCTTATATGAATGACACTAGGAAGCGATACTTATTTATTTTCTTAGGGGCTCTAAACAGTGAAAGGCCAGGGGCTTTTTCTCCTAGCTTGAGTTCTATTTTCATTGAAAATAAACAATGCATTTTTTTTTTACCCCTGAGGCATCTAACTGGAAAGGTCTCTGATTTTGGATGACACTGGTGCAGCTGGCTCTTTTGTTTGATAGCGGACATCATATAGCTGAGCCTCTCGCATAATATCGGATGGAACACAAGAGGCTTTCCCTCTGCTCTCCAGATCTCTGGAAATGCACTATTTGTTTTGAAGGTCAGAGAGACTTGTGGGCAGTGATTGAATGCAGAGCGTCTAATGCTTGCCCCCTTAGATTTGAGGCTTCCAAAGTTGATCAGGCAACAGAACTCTGACATTTTGTTTGTTTGCATGTGAATAGAAAACTCAAACATTGAAGTGATTTTGAGGCACCGCACTATGTGGTCTCATCTTCCCTTATAAGCATCTCCCTCTGCAACCCTATCTTTGCTTTGAGTGTCCAGTTTGCCGGCTGTCCACAGTCTTCTTCATTCCTTTACCTGAACCCACTGCAGCCTCGGCCTAATTCTTAGCACACTCACTGTTTCAAACAAAAACACAGACCAAACCAGTTGAAGAAAATAGTTTTCTTTCATTTTAGTCTATCTCATTCCAGTGCTCTCACTCCCTTCTGTAAATATCTGCTTTCCTTGTCCCCTCGCTCCTTGTATACTTGATGCATTGGCACATTTCTCAAAGTGTAATGCTTTCAGTAGATTTTTGATAGGCGTCTTTTAATAGATTTTTTTTCCCAAGAAGAAACTGATTTTTTTTTCTTGGTTATATTACAACTAGTTGCTGGACTAAATGACCCAGGTCTAGCCTGGCCCAGGTACTAAGGATATCACCTGGTCCCATATCTGTAGGGGCCATTATGACTTATGATTATCTTCTAAGCAGGAACTGGGCACCAATGTAAACACTTGTCCCCACAGAGATATGATAGGTCCATATGTGACCCTAATGTCCTTTCTTATTCTTCACCTGACTTCATATTTCTCCAAACATTTCTTATATTTGCAATTATTTTCTGTACATAATGACTTTCTTTCCTTTTCTTGCCATTGCTCTCTAATGCTTATGTCTTCCCAAATCTATCACATTCTTTTTTCTCATGAATATTTGTGGCTTAGGTTTCTCATGGAGTCAAGTGATGAGAAAACCATTTAAGATCCATGAAAAAATAAGCACAAAAAGAGTGGCAAGAAATGAGTACAGCTCATTCTAGAACTGAAAATGGATGATTTGATGATGCCACACACACTTGGGTCTGTCCTCTATCAATTGACTGTCTCTCTGCCTAACCCTTACCACAATACCAGGCACATAGTGGGAGGTGCATATCTGATCAATGGATGACCGGATGCGTTCCTTTTCTTTCCTTAAAATCAGAGCCAGACACAGGCACAGAAAAACATTTGACATGCATGTGATGATTTCACACTGGAGCAAGATTGGTTGACTCGGGCTAAGGATGTTAAGGGATGTTTCTATACTTGTGAATTGAATTATACACAACTTTATATATAATAGTAGTCAGGTACTTTCATACATTAAGACTAACACTTTAATGAATAGGTAAAAACAAAAACAAAAACAAACAAAAAACAACCAAAAACAAAAACAAAAACAAAAACAAAAACAAAAGTGTGTCCACACAAAGTTGCAGAATTTCAGATTCAGCTCCCATGAGAACAGGGAGGTGAAGTGCTATGTTCAACCGTGGAAGCATCATCCCATAGAATTCTTTTGAATCCAGTGATGCTGGTTCAGATACCCTGGAGTTTTGGCTTTCACACTTACTAGCTGCAGGATCTTGAGAAAGAACCTTAACCACATAGGGCCTTGGTTTGGCCATCCATACAATGGGTAAGTATTAAAAACTACCTAAACTAGGTGATTTATTTGAAAAGTCCTTTGTATACTAGTGATTAATTTACTGAGCTGTTGGTTAGAATATGTAAAGCACTTAGAAAAATGCCTGGTAAATAGTAAACTTGTATTCGCTCTTGTCATTATTGGTAGTAGTATTAACATTACTGAGCTTCATGTGTATGTTGCCCACACAGGCAGAATTATGCTTTGTAAATAGTTGCTGATCAATAATTAAGAAGAGCTCCAATTCAAGAAATAAATACATAACTTTATTCTTCCGGTTCACAGTAAAGTTTTTGCATCAAATTGTTGTTGTTTTTTCATTTTCTATTTTTTCACTACTTGTAAAGATCAACATAGCCCACATTTATTGACCAACATTTTGTTCCAAAGAATAGAAAATACCTCCTTAACTCACTGTGCTGTACACAATGCACAGAGATTGTCTTTTTCATGAGAAATCATACATTTTCTGGGTTCTTCACATGTTTTCTAATAACGGTCTTAGAAAAAACTGCCAGACTTGAGGCCATTCTTGAAGTGGGTGCAGTAAGGGATGAGGCTGGAAGGAAAATCTCCAACTGTTGCTGATTGTGTGTGGTCCTTCCTCCCCCTGGGGCCCCACCCTTCTCCTCCTGAAGACTTGCCAGTGGCATTTCACCAAGAAGAAATAATCTCCAGGGTGGCATTTTTCTCCCCAAAATGTGAGAAAAAGCATGCCTACAACAGAGGAGTTTCAGGACTGTTAACAACGGGTGACAGGTAAGGCTGGTGATTCTTATCTTCTCATTGTAAATGTCATGGATGCGTCGCTCTCCATTCTGGTATTCCTAAGTGGTGGGGCAGTGCTAAGAAAGTGTAGTTGCATTCATTCAGCCATTCATCAAACATTTACTGAGAATTCATCATGGACTAGGCAATGCAGTATAGCACTGTTGGGGGGAAAAAGAATGTTACGCAGTCCCATGCCTTGAAGGTAGTAGGGAAACGCAGAGTTATATGCTGAAGCACAGCAGGTAAATTTTGAAAGGCACTGTGTGTGGGGAGTGCAAAAGAGTAGTTCCTGGGACAGACAAAGATGATGTACAAGGGAGGCAAAGTACTTTGAGGCAAAAGAATGACAAATGCCAAGATGAAAAGGCCAAAGTTGTTCTTAGGGAGCAGCTAGCAGAAGCTAAAGGAAGCTGCACACGGGCGTGGCTCAGGAGACCAGGTGGAAGCAACAGGCAAGAGCCCATGGTGAAGGAGTTCACCTGGCATGCTAAAACGTTTGCAAATTCCTGATACTGTGCAATGGGAAAGAATTTTAAAGAGATTGATTTATTTAGTTAGTTTCCAGAACCCTGGGATCATGACTTGAGCCAAAATTAAGAGTTGGATGCTCAATGGATTGAGCCACACAGGCACCCCAATTAAGGAGTTTTAAACAAGAAGAAGAGTTAATCTGTTTTGCATTTCAGAAACATGAGTCTAGCAACAGTTATTGTTGTTGTTGTTGTTGTTGTTTTTCATGTTTATTTATTTTGAGAGAGACA
Organism: Panthera pardus; assembly: GCF_024362965.1. Lineage (NCBI taxonomy): Eukaryota > Metazoa > Chordata > Mammalia > Carnivora > Felidae > Panthera > Panthera pardus. The sequence continues at coordinate 121,205,071 of NW_026526810.1, read as the reverse complement.
GAGACAGAGTGTGAGCGGGGGAGGAGCAGAGAGAAAGGGAGACAGAATCTGGAACAGGCTCCAGGCTCCGAGCCGTCAGCACAGAGCCCGATGTGGGGCTCGAACTCACAAACCATGAGATCGTGACCTGAGCCGAAGTTGGACGCTTAACCAACGGAGCCACCCAGGCACCCCTAGCCACAGTTTTAAATCTGGGTTTCGTCTGTGTGTGTATGTGTTTGCGTGTGTTGGGGGAGGAGGCTGTGTAGAGTTGAGATGGGTTGATCAAATGGGAGGGTATAATAGTAATTCTACTGAGAAATGATATGGTCCTGAACTATGGGAAACCACAGAAGGATACAAAGGATGAGATGGTATAGGGTGTGAAAACAGTGTTAACAATGATCACCTGACAAATTGCTAGAAACACAAAGCCTTCAAGACTAAATAGAAGATCTGAATATGACTGTAATAACGAGATTGATGATTTTACTTATATAAGATGCATAGAGTAGTCAAAATTATAGGGAAAGAAAATAGAATCATAGTTGCCAGATACTGGGGGGGGGGGGTAGGGTGGGTATGGTAAATGGAGAGTCACTGTTTAAGGGGTATAGAGTTCCAGTTTTACAAGATGAAAAGAGCTATGAGGATGGTTGGGAGTGATATTTGTTCAACATTACGAGTGTATTTAAGGTCATTGAACTATACGTTTAAAATAGTGAAGACGATAAATTTAATGTTATGTGTATTTTGCCACAATAAAAAATTGGAAAAATCAAGAATGACCTGGATTCTGACCTGCACTCGCAGGTGGCTGGTGATATTCATCTTCTAATACAGAGGTGATGAGCTGGACTGAGAGATAGTACCTTCCTTGTGCCTTTGTTCATTTTGAGAAAACACTGGAACTTTCATGCAGGCAGTCAGCATATTGGAGTTCATAGGAAGGTATTTTTCTGACATATTGGGTTATCTGGATGGACGTACATGAACCCATCTATGTGTGCAAGATATTGCCACAGTAAGAAGATTCCAGGGATTAATGAACTTATAATGTAGGCAGTGCAGTACAGAGGGTAAGAAACAGATCCTTTTGCTACACTGTTGAATTTAATTTCCATCCCCATAACTGAACCCGCTATTTAACCTTGAGGAAATAGCTCTGAGAGCCTCTGTATTCTCATCTATAAAATGGGTCAAGAACACTACCTATGTCATAGCATTATTATAAAAATTTAATAAATTAATAATTGTAAAATGCTTGGACCTGTGGGTGATGTAAAGTATTAGTATTATTAGAGATTATTATAATCAATGAGAGACACCAGGGACTGTTTGCGGTGGGAGAAAACAAGAACATTAAGAAGAGAATCCTGGGGAGCCTCAGCATTTAAAAGTAGAATGAGCTGACAAAAAGTTATAAAACAGAGAGACAGAGAGGAAGAACAAAGAGACCCAGCTTAATTGTGTTACCGAAGCCACTGGGGAAAACATTTTCTGGGAGTGTTTAATATGGGCTGATGCTGACACATAGCTCAGGTTTGATTAAAACTCAGGAGTGCCCTTGGATTGGTCAACATTGGTATTTTCCGTGGGATGCTCAGATTCTCAGCAAGATGGCCAAGATCAGAGGGCTGAGGATGAATAAAGGATGAACAAGGATGTGAAAATGCCTGTGATGTGGTGCTCTTTCAAGAAGTTTGACAATGTGAGGAAGGAGAAAGGTAGCTGGAGAAACACACAATGCAGAGAGAGTGTTTTGTTATTATTATTGGTGATCGTTGTTGTTGTGTGAAGTTTATTTATTTATTTTGAGAGAGAGTGAGAGCAAGAACATGGGAGCAGGGGAGGGGCAGAGAAAGAGGGAGAGACAGAATACCAAACAGGCTTCTGGCTGTCAGCGCAGATCCTGGCGTATGGCTTGTCCTCATGATCATGAGATCATGACCTGAGCTGAAATCGAGAATCAGACGTTTCACAGGCTGAATCACCCAAGTGCCCTTTGTTTTGTTTTGTGTTGTTTTTTTTTTTTATATGGGAGAATAATAATACACTTACAAAGCAAACAGAAAGTAAGCTTGAAAATACACAAAAGAAAAGAAATGTATCAAACAAGTTCGTGATAAGAAAGAAATGAGGATTTTCTTTTCTTTCAATAGCATCAAAAAAAAAAAGAAATGCCTGGAACATCTGTTTTCCCTACACCATCTAACCCCAAACTGAATTCCTGACAAGGTCCTAACAGTCCATATTTTGAGATTTATGTTCTTTTGTGAGCAGACATCAAACTGAGGTGAATCTATACCCTTCACCTCTCCCTGTAGTCCTGTGGTTTTACTCCGTGCTGCCTAACACAGTAGCCATGAGCCTTCTGTGGTGATTTCAATTAAATTTTAAATTAAATTAAAAATTCAATCGCTCAGCTGCACTAACCACATTTCAAGATCATGTGTGTCCTGTGGTTCCCGCATAAGGAAGCATAGGCACAGAACACTTTCCTTATCACAGATATTTCCTCTGGATGGTGCTGTTCCAGGAGAGGAAACAACACCCATTTCTCGGTGGGATTTATCGCACAGAGAGGAGATCCTGATGTAGCTCACATCATCCTGTCGACTTTGAACCCTGTGAGCTTCCTCCCCACTGTGTGTCTTTTATTCGCTTTCTCTGTGAAATCAATTTGTCTTTTAACGTCTAACAGCAACCTTGGGTGCCATTGTTCCTTTGGAAATCCTCTTCATTTGCCACAGGCCCCTCCCTTGAAGACTTCCTTGAACAGTCTCCGCCATTGACTGTGGAAAAACGATGCCAAACCAACCTCTTTTTTGAGCCCTATATTCTACCCCAGCATGTGTCCACTCTTTGTGCAGAATCTACCCCTGGGCTCCTTCCATTTTAAGTCAAAAGCAATGTGGCAAAGCAGTTCACCATGTGGACCAGCTGCCACAGCATTTTAGGTGTATGACATGGACAAGATTGGTCACCTCATGGATAGTCACTTACCCCACTGGTGAAATGGGGATGAAAATGGGGCTTCAGTGGGTTTTATGAGGATTACGTTACACAGATCTGTCACATTCTTAGTGTGATACATCCTAAATTACACACTGTCATTCCTTACTTCCTCTCTTCCCTCCTCTTTTCTTCTCTCTCTCTCTCTCTAGGTCTCTCTCGCCAGGACTATGTCAGAGGATATATTTGATTACAAGGCCAGAACCCTGAGTAAGCAGAAGTTGAAGTGTGTACTGTTTTGCTACTTGTACAACATAAAAGCTGGTGGGAGACAGGGGCTGGCGATGGCCCACTGGCTGCAGGACATGGCTTCTTAGGATGTCTCAGCCTTTTCCTTCATCCTGGCATGAATCCTGCTGTCATTGAGACTGATTCCTGCTGAAGAAAGAAGAAGACCTGGTGCTTGTCGAAGCAGGAAAAAGTTTTCCCCAGAAATCCCCAAGGAATCTGGAGGGTTGGCTTTCAGCTGTCCTGTCTTCAGTGCAGAGAAAGGCAGGGAACGTGGGTGAGAGTGGACTGGAGTGAAACGACGTGTAGATTCCTCCACAGTATAAAAGAGAAGTTCCTGTGTGTCCAGTTTTATTCCCATGGCTCTTCTGCGACTTCATTTAACGGAAATTCTTCTCATTCTTTGAGGTATGTCTCAATGGCCATAGTAGAAATTCGAGAATCCCTTCTCCCTTCTCCCCGTTGTTCTGAGAACCTCACTCTACCCTCTAGTATTTTCTACGTTCAATATGTGGGTGCAACGATACGTAACTGATAACTTAATTTTAGGTATGTGTCCATCTGAATATCATCATTATTAAAGCCTCTGGACTTAGCAACTCTTCATGTCTTCTTAAAAAACTCAATCAGTAGGTTAAAATTCAGTGTGTTTAGTTTCCCTCCATAGCTCTGACTCGGCATACTCGAGTATGCGGATTTTACATGTTAGAGACAGAGCATACTTTTCAACATGAACCATAATACAATGGCATGAAAAGCTCTTTTCATAAACAGATAATCAATACATTCAATTTCGTAATCATTTGTCTTCTTTAAATATTTTCTAAGTTTTCCTATCTGTGGAGTCCATTTTCAGACTAAGACCTGTGTAACTATTTTTATATTTATTTGAACACATTCAGGCACATTTCTGGACATATTGGATATCACATCTTGGAAAGTGTGACTATTCCTGACTATTTTTAACCTTTTCACATTTTATAGCTGTATTCATTCCCATAATTGCTTTAGTATTTAAAAAGATGAAAATATTAAGGGAAGAAAATGTATAGCTCAGAGAGGGCTTGATGCATTAAATGCTTTCTAACTTGGAGATCCTGTGAGTAATGTCAAAACTTATAGCCCATAAAGAGTTTCATCGTAATGTCGAACATAAACATTGCCCATAAAGTCAAGACTCATGAGCAAGACACTCTGTGAAGAATGTTCAAAGACCCACCATACTTTTGACTAAGCAATACCAATGCTGAAGTTACAAACATCTGCTTAGAAGAGTTTTCCATTAAGGGCTGTTGGTTTACAAGGAAACATCGGAAGGAAATGTCACGTGTTTACTATTACATCATGCTAAAGACCTTCTACACCTCTGTTAGGCCCAAGGTACATGAGCTCAAAAACTCCTAATAAACTGTCACTGAAAGTGGTTCCATGTCATACAGTGGAGATTCCTGGAGGTTGTGTGTTGAAAGAAGGACAGCTCAGCCAGACTTGCACAATGGAAATTGTATTTTTAATTACAGTTTTAAAATAAAACCTGCATTGTAAGGGCCTCCAGTAAGCAATCTCTGTTGGGGGTGAGAGAAGACAAAGGAAAACAAATCCAAATAAAGCAAAACAACTCCCAAACAAATATGATTCACAAAGCAAGTGTGAAAGGGAATGATTCTCAGAACCATAAGTCACATATGTTAGGGCTTGTGTCTGTGCTTTGCAAGCTTCCAAAAAGGAGAATTGCTCTAGAGCAAAGTATCATATACCCAGTAAAAGCGTGTATTAGGCAGGAAGGCAGTGTCCCTTTCAGTGGCATATTGGCTTTTTGAGAGAAAACCATCTAATCAGTGTTATAAGCATAGCAGTGATGCTGTAAGCATTTCCCATAAAATGGGAAAGTATAGGAGAAAAGACTCAGATTGTAGTTCTGATTCTGGTTCTTTTCAGTATGTGACCATGGGAGTCACTTAAGCTGTCTAAAAACTCAATTTCATTAATTAAAAACAAATCCTCTGTGATATGGCAATCATGGGATTATTCCATTGTGAGACGCAAATGCTGGCAGACGCTTACAGAAGTGCTTTGTGAAATGTAAACACTGAAATGATTATTTTGTAATCTTTTTTAACGGACTGTACAGGAAAATAAATAAGAGTTTTTGAACAACAAAAAAAATCTGGATTTTGTACTTCAACTTTAGTTGAAATAAATGAAGAAATATTAAGTATTTTAAACAGAGAAATATTAAATATTAAGATATTTACTACAAGATTTTGAATCCAGTTTCCAGATGTCTAAGAGGTCATCTACTTTCTCAGTATTCCCTGTGTAACCTACTGCAATTCAAAATAGTTTTCCTTTTTTGTTTGTTTCATATGTTATCTAAAACTGAGGCTACCCGTGTTACAAATTTCCAAATTCTACTCTACAAAATTCCCATACTTTTCTTCATCCACTACTGTTTGTAACCTATAAGTAAAAAGTACGCAAGATAGGCTGGGGTGGGAACCCAGCCCATTGGCTTCCCATCCTGAAGCTATCATCAGGAACACTCATTTTTAACACAACAGAAAAGTACTTCAAAGAAACTAAGTTAAAGATACAAATAAACGAAAGGAAGTCACCACTTTCCATGTTTAAAGCTCTATTGTCTATAACTGGATTTCTTTCCAGAACCTCTGTTTGCTACCGTGAGGTTACATATATTGTTATTCCAAAAAGGAATAACTCTCCTAATTTACCAAATATATTTGAATACAATGACAAGTCCTATGAGGTACATCAGGCTTGATGCTTTTCTATAATCGAGTCTGTGCTGTCCCGTACTCTAACCACCAGGTATATATGGCTCTTTAAATTACATTTTAAATTAATTAAAATTAAGTCAAATAAAAAACTCAGCTCTTTAATTACACTGTCAATATTTCATGTGTTCAGTGGCCGTTCATGTGTCTGGAGGGCTGCCATATTGATTACTGTTACAGAACATTTTCCTCAGTATAGGAAGTTCTATTGGGCCACCTCCTTTCCACTTGGTCCATGATGACTTCACCTTAAAAATGAATAAAGGAAAAGAAAAAAATGACTACAGTTTCTAAACTATGACAGAAAAATCATTCCTAGTAACATAAAGTTCATATCTGGGAAGAACAAGACAAACTAAATATTTGGCCCAGATTTCTGCCTTCCTCCAGATGAGATCATGTTATTCATATCTCCAAGGTGAAACAACTGGGGCCCAGAAATATCAGGTGACTTGTTCAAATTCATACTAAAAGGGTGTTAGACAGGGGACTTGAACTTGGGTCCCCTTTTCTTATTGCAATGTCTCTTTTTTAACTTCACATTGATCCTTCTCAATTCATCAGGCACCCTTAAAAGACAAAACCCAACAGGCTTCAATTTTATTGACTTTGATGATAATTCCTTGTAAAATTTAAAGCCAATAAGAAAATGTCTATGAGAACACATTCACAATAAAGCCATAAACAAAAATACCACCTTGTTATCGTGTATGATCCATAAAAAATAAATGCTAAAAGTAGCATGTGTCTGTTCTACACACAGCAGCATATGCCTTAGGTATATCATTTCACTAACACACATTTCAATAACATACGTAATATAAATTAGTATTTTATGCCAATTTCATAGATGAAGAAATGGCAACTTAAAGAGGTCAGGTAGCATCATGCCTAAATCCCCCACACTAGAAAGAAGCAGGTGTCCTAAAATTAAAATCCAGGTGTGTTTGACTGTAAAAGCTCGTTTCTCCTTGCAGAGCACTTCATAGATACTCCCCTGTGAAAAATGAGCTGGGGAAAATATTCTCTAAGTTTTTATCATCTCTAACATTACATAAGGTTTTGTGTGTGTGTGTGTATGTGTGTGTGTGTGTGTGTGTGTGTGTGTGTGTGTATGTGTGTGTGACGGAACAATATTGTTTATACTGTTCATATGTATGCTCCAATTTCCATTCTGATTGACTTATTCCAGGGAAATTAATTCATAGGACAAATTTCACAAAAGAGGAGGTTAGGGTAAAATGTAAAAGAGTGAGAATTTATCAGTTTATTAAGCGTAGATTTATCAAATATAGAGAGCAAACAGCTCCTCCTTGCTGTCTCTGCTCCTACTTGCTCTCCTTTTCTCTCTCTCTCCCTCCATCTCTCTTGTTCATACTCAACCTAATAAAGTTCAGTTTTACAAGTGTGGGTAATATTTACATCCAACAGGAGAGATGTGTTTTATGATTAGGAATGTTGGATGTAATATTCATTTTTTTTCATTGCAAAACAAAACAATGGAAACAAATTTATTGAGTGTTTCTTACGTTACGGAAATCGTGCCAGGTTTTAGCTACACAAAGATAAATCCAGCAGCATCTGTGGTGCGAGGGGCATATCCAGTATGTAACATCAGTGATGAATATAAACAATCCCAAACCAAATGATAACAACATGGTAAAAACCCTTGAAATAAAAGGCTTTTTGGGACAAGTGTCTGTTGAGAGATTACAATCGCAATATGGATCATCATCCTGTTTATTCAAATAAATATTCATTCTACTGAAAGGGTTGTGATAGTAACAGGAATAAAATGAGTGTTCATTTCTAATATGTGCCTCATTCTATCCTGCCTCATCCTGGGTAAATGGCGAAGAGTCTACATAGAACGGTGGTGCCTTTTCACTTTGCCATATGTTTCTTACATGTACTACCTAATGATGAGCTTCCTTTTAGAACATGAATGATTTGACTCCTACCTCATCTTATCTTGAGACACATAATGAAATGGATACATATGTTAGCAAGTGTCCGAGAACACACTGAGCAGGCCCATCATTATTCACAGAATGAAAATGTTAACATCGCTTTATGGCAGTACGAAGAACGTTGCATATTAATGAAATTCTTTTATATTAAACGTTCACAGGCTGAAAAGTTGCCTCTAGCTCAGTTGATTCAAGCAACGAATGGGGTATATGATCTAGACAAACGTGCCCATCAATATCCTTATTTCTAGGCCAACTGTAAGCTGAGCATGTCTGTGCTGTTTTCCAGATGACCACCAAAAGAATTCATTCCTTTGGAACTGTTTCTCATAGTGCTGTATCTTTCAATTCATCAAATGCCTAGAGACTTGATGCTTTCAAACCATGTGGGAGCCACACATTGACACACCTTCTTCGAGCCGCTGATTAGCAGGCCTTGTTATAGCCTTGCACAGTTCACGCTCATAGAAAAAATCAAGAGCCGACACCACTGCTGCAGACTTTATTTCTATGTTTTCCCTATTAGATTTTCATAAGCCCATGTTACAACCAAATATTAACAAATACACAGTTTTAAATATTAATTGAAGAGAACCTGAGGGAAATCATATTACAACTTCTAGGACATTTAATTTAAAATGCTAAAAGAAAGTCGCTTTCCTTATATACCGTGCTCTTCTTTTTAGAAACAAGGGCATGCAAGCTGATTTTCATTTTTATTAAGTGATGGCCTATAATTGTGGGATTCTCAGAGAGTCAGAAAGGAAAACCCACATACCGCGGGAAATGGGTAAGTTCTTATTACTCAATAAGTTATTTTACCAAGGCTTGCTAATCATTTCACCCAACAACCAAAGGAATCTATTTAAATAAAATCTTCCTTTGCAATATTTTATGCATTTAAAAAGTAGTTCTCAATATTTTCTAAGAACGAGGAAGCACTGGAAATCAGTTAAAGTCATAGTTACATTTTTTTTTAAACGGGGGGACATTATGAGCGAGGACTGTCATTCCATTTTATTATTTATTTATTTTTATTTATGTTCTTTTACATCAGCACTTTGGTTTGGCAATATGCTTTATTGTATTTTTCCAGAAATCCTTGGGAGATGCAATTATCTAGATTTTATTTCGTGATTTCTTTCTTTCTTTCTTTCTTTCTTTCTTTCTTTCTTTCTTTCTTTCTTCTTTCTTCTTTTTTAGAAAACTCTTGGAGAAGTAACAAAAGTCACTGTCTCAGTTCAGAGGAAGGAAGTGAAAAGGCTGTGCCTTAAAACCCATACACAGCAGCTCTGGGGGTGAGGATGGGGCTTTAATTTGCTCTCTCCAAGTAGCCTGGCCACGCGGAGCGTAATCATTTTAGTCATTTCATTCCAAATCCTCAAAGCTTGTCCAAATCCACAGACACAGCTTCTTACTGCTTCGGATTGACCACTCGAAATCTCTTCCCTGTTCCCTTTCAGCTCTCCAACCTGCCAGTCATACAGCAACCACTTGTGGGTTCAAACATTATGACCTGGTGAACTAAGAGAGCATCTTTATAGTCACTTAAAAAAATCATGCCATGAGGTTAATGACCCTTGGAAGTTTAAATGACTTGGTTGCCTTAATCTTTGGAATTACTTGGTAGTGAGGGTCACTCTCTACTGGTTAATGCATTTATTTAGCCACAGTGTGGACACTCCCCATCCCCCCCCCCCCACACACTAATTTTACAATAGTGAAAAGAAAACAGATTTTTTTGCCAGCCTCAAATGTTGGCAAAGTGATCTACCAGACTTTAAATCAAAATCATTGATTCATGTTAATTAATTTATTTAACTTCAACAGGGATTTGTTGATCATCTTCATCAGAATATTAAGTTTCTACCAATTAAGTAAATACTAATCAATGAATATAACAATGATAAATCCATCCAAGACTAGAGAGGAAAATAATGGTAAGAAGCTCCTTGTGGAGTTACAGTCTTAAATCATAGTTTGATTTTAAATATAGCCTCAAAAACCAGAGCTCTATTTACTATAACCCCTACACTAAATGACAATGTTTTTTAAGAGAGGATATTCAAATTCATATATGTGAATTAAAATCCCATTGGAAATACTCTAGGCATTATGAAACTTTAGGTTACAAAAGGATATTTGCAACTCTCTGCTCCTTGCTTTTCCCATTATGGTGGCTTTGGTTCAAGTTCTCATTGTATTTGCAAAACTCTCCAAACACCTATCTGTCTTTTGAATTTTTCCCCATACATCCCCCTTTCACTGCAACACATGGCCACAGAATGGGCTACCTAAACTCCGTTTAATTTTATCCTCCTGCTTTAAATTCTCTGTTACCCTTAACAAAGCCCGAGCCCCTTAGCCTGGCCCATGAGGTCACTAATAATCTGGTTTCTTCTCTGTCTCAATTGTTACCATTTGCCAACTCATGTATCTGAACAGTTCGTTTCCTATATACACAAACATACGCACGTACACATATGTACACACATGGCACTTTTCTACGCACACATGTGTATACACACACACAAACACACAATGGATGTAGCAACTTTCTGACAACTATCAACACCAAACTAATGGAGCTATTTCAACAGGAACAATCTGAGCCAGCACAGTAGCCGTAGGCCTGCAGGTGATACGTAGGTTTTCTGGATTATTTTCCGTGAATTTTTGGTAATCAGGACTAACCTCTTGGCTGATAAAGCTTCCTGGAGGGTTTCTTGATTTGTTTTTATTTTGTATTTCATTTTAATATATCATGGAGAATGGAACAGTGGAATCTAAGGCGTAGAGAAGGCCATCAGGGAATTCATTTCATGGGGATAATGAAGGTGTGTGGCCTTAATTTGTACTTCAATTTGGTGAAGCTGTAGGAAGAAATGATTTTTCTCCACATCTTTGTAAGGTTTTCTCAGCTAAATACAACATGTTAACATGTGATGGCTTTCCAGAATCTTCCTAAAGATAGTGAGAATACCCCTCTTCTCTCATTTACCTCTTCAGCCTCTTTTAGTTACTTTATAATGAGACACAGTATAATTGAATAAGAGTTAATTTGGTAAAAATTTATTCACATACACAGATGATCATTTAAGGATTATATAGGGGTCAGAATGCTGATTAGTTGATTTATATAAAAATGTGGGGGGATTATAACTGCTTTGCAGAAGGTAGTCTAAAAACTCAAATGCTTTTAGCGGATATATTCTAATGCTAGCTATGAAATAAAGGACAACTGAAATAAATCAGTCACCATATCTTAGGTCTAAGACTTAAAATTATTCTTAAGTGTGTAAAATAATCAATTACTTTTTTTTGTTTTAAAAGTCAACTTATTTCCTTTAGTGTCAGGAAAGCCAACATATAACAAGATGTTGTTATGTCAAGCAATATTGATAAAAGAAGCAAGCACAATCTTAGGAACGAACGCCTTGAAATTTCTTTTTTAAGGTACCTAATTAAGCATTAGATTTAGCAACGTATTTTCTTGAGATTTCATTTAAAAATTATTTTAGAGACATTGTCTGGAATTCATCTCAGCATATGCTCATCTGAGGATAGTGACAACATTTCTTTTCATTATTTCTATATTTATGTATCTTACACCCTAGCCGTTTTCTATTCTTGCTTTAAACCTCTCATTTCATCCTGCAGAGTCCCAGCCATGCAGAAGTAAAATCAGGGCTTTTCTTGGAACACAAGGAGTAATTTCCATGCTAGCTATTTTCCAATGTAATGTAGAGATGGGAAGAATCCACATCAGGACATACTTGCAAAACAATTTCCAAATGCATGTGACAAAGCTATATATGAGAAACAAGTTTTTAAAAGAATGATACCTCGGGACACCTGGGTGGCTCAGTCCGTTAGGCATCTGATGTTGACTCAGGTCATGATCTCACAGTTCTCCAGTTTGAGCCTGGCATGTGCTCTGTGCTGACAGCTCAGAGCCTAGAGGCTGCTTTCGGATTTTGTGTCTCCCTCTCTCTCTGCCCCTCCCCTGCTCATGCTCTGTCTCTGTCCCTCTCTCTCAAGAATAAATAAACATTAAAAAATTTAAAATATAAAGGAACGATACCTTTTCTAAATTGGTTGACAAACTTGTGGGGCAGTTGTGCAAGTCCTAATTCATACCCTTGGAAAGGTTTGGAAAACTCTCCTCTGCAAGAGATGTTAGCCTCACCTGTAGCAGGAGAGAAAATGTCGATCTTGCCCAATTCCACAGCCTGGTTCAAGGATAAGAACTTTATCCAGATTAGGAAAAATGGTCTTAAATTCTTGTGTTTTCATTAGGCCATATTGGAGTAGTTTGACGTTATGATTAAAACCAAAACTCTTCAAAAGGAATGTGGTTGTAGGTTTCCATTGGCAATGAGAATCCCAAAAAAGGCAAAAAAGGTATTCACCAAAAATATTATAATATCTTCTGGCCTTTTGATATCGATTTTTTTCCCTCTCAAAGAGAAAGGGGATTGATTTTACAATATGCATGCATGCGTGTGTGTGTGTGTGTGTGTGTGTGTGTGTGTTAGTTTTAAGGACAAGATAATATTTGTGACCCATTTAGACATTCACATGGATAGGATAAAAGTTGGAAGGGGAATGGGTTGTTCTAAGAGAAGGAATGAGAATTACAGCCACCAAAGAACCATTTGCTATCCATTCCTATTTCCCAACTCCTTATGCCAAGCATTTTGAGAGTCAGGAACACTGGATTTGTAGTCCTTTATTACCACAAACAACCTTACAACTGGCTAAAAAAAACCCCTTGAATTATATAGGAAGTTTTAACTTGCACTCAATTCTAGAAAATCCTTGTGCACTTACCTTCGTAAAAGACACAGGAAAAACGGAAGACACATCACAGATTACATGGGCTCTTCAAGCCAATAAATATTGAACAATATTTTTTCTTTTTTTAAATATATTTTTAAATTATTTCACTCATCAAGATATAATTTAAATAAAAAATCTGGAGTTTAAAACCTACTTAATCTTTAAAAACTGCAAAAATGTCAAAAATGAAAGAAAAACCTGCTTTGGAAGGAAATATGTTTTTAAGTATCATTGATAACTTTTAGTTTTTGATTAAAATATTTATTCAGTCTCCTAGTGTGAATTTTTAAGAGGGACACTAGAAAAAGAAACTGAAACAGAATGCTATTTAGAATAAGGAATACATAGGGGTGCCTGGTGGCTCAGTCAGTTAAACGTCTAGCTTCAGCTCAGGTCATGATCTCATGGTTGGTGGGTTTGATCCCCACATTGGGCTCTGTGCTGACAGCTCTGAGCCTGGAGCCCGCTTCAGATTCTGCTCTCTCTCTCTCTCTCTCTCTGCCCCTCCCCTTTTCATACTCTGTCTCTGTCTCTGTCTGTCACAAAAATAAATAAACATTTAAAAAAATGCCTGGGTGGCTCAGTCGGTTAGGTGTCCAACTCTTGATTTCAGCTCTGGTCATGATCTCATGGTTGGCGCATTTGAGCCGGGAGTCAGGCTCTGCACTGCCAGTGTGAGGGTGGGGGGGGAGCAGGCAGGGGTGGGTTTCTCTCTCTCTCTCCCTCTTTCTCTGCCCCTCCTGCATTCCCTACAAATAGGGGAAAAGAGAAGAAAATTATTCAAAACGGAGAAAAAATGTTATGAAAATATTGCTAAACAAAAAAAAGTGTTAGTAACAATAAAACACCACATTTCAATATCAAACATGTAGCAAATTTTTAAAAAGTTAATAACCTTAAGAGGCAAGGAAATTTACTATTACATACTTCTGGTAGTGACATAAATTCTATGGACCTATCTGGAAAGTAATTTGAAGTAGTCACTAAAAGCTTAAAAAGAGTTTCATACCCTTTAAATCAGTCACTGTATATCTAGGAATCTGTATTGAAGAAATGTCTAGAAATGTGAATAAAGATTTATGTAAGAATATATTCTTAATAAAACTCTAGTTGTAAGATTTTAGAAACACAATAAATTTCCAATAATGGATAATGACTAATAAATTATTGTGCACCCATATGATGTATGGTTGGTAGTAAAAAGGATTTTAAATATAATTTAAAAATTAAGCTTGACACTTTCATCTTCAGAGCTGAAGTCAGTCTCTGAAAGAAAACTGCCACATATGTAATTTTTCTTAAGTCATGGATAGATTATAGAAAGATGATAGGTATATGAAAGAAAGAAAGGAGAAAGAAGAAAAAGAAAGAAAGAAAGAAAGGAAGGAAGAAAGAAAGAAAGAAAGAAAGAAAGAAAGAAAGAAACAGAGGGGCACCTGGGTGACTTAGTTGGTTAAGCGTTTGCCTTCAGTTCAGATCATGCATGATCTCACGGTTCATGAGTTCAGAGCCCCGCTTCCAGCTCTCTGCTGTCCATGTAGAGCCTGCTTCAGATCCCCTCTCCCTCTTTCTTTCTGCCTTTCTCCTGATTGCTCTCTCTCTCCTCTCTCTCAAGAATAAATTTTAAAAGAAAGAAAGAAAGAAAGAAAGAAAGAAAGAAAGAAAGAAACAAAGAAACAAAGAAACAAACAAAGAGAAACACACAAGACAGATAGATTCCAGAAGACAAAACTTTTCCTGAGGAAGAATATAAAACAGTAGTTACAGTTTGGTGAAAGAATATTATCCCTCCAAGAGAATTCCTAAGAGAATTCCGCCGGCCTCACTTGGGATCACTCATGTGACCATAGTTGGCTGGGGATCTGGCTACTTCTGAGTGGTTAGGAGACCCTTGTACATGAATTTGGAGTTGGGTCTGTCTGTCAGCTGCACCTTTCTCTCTATATGGTCTCTCATCATCAAGAATGCAAGCTCAGACTTCTTCTCACAATAGATTCAAACAGCAGAAGTCTCAAAATGGAAGATACAAAGCCTCCTGAGGCTTTGCTCAGAAGGTACCAAACCTTGCTTCTGCATATTCATTTGGCCAAATCAAGTCATAGGGCAAACTCACATTTTAAGGGAGGAGAAATAGAGTCTATCTTGATGGAAGAGTTACAAAATCATATTGCAAAGGGCATGCATGCAGGAATGGAAGGAATTATTGCATCTATCTTGGAAATCTGATATATGTGTAGTAATCCCCGTGTTGGTAGACTGGAATGGTATTGATGAATGATCATTGGCTGGAGTAGACCTCAGAGAAAAATTCCTCATTGTTAGGGAGAAGACCAGAATGGTAATCAAGCCACGCCATAGTTCATTCTTACAAGAGAGGTAGTTTGTTACTGGATATGGCTAAGACTTGAAGGTCTTTTGGATACAACACTGTCTAGATTTGGAGGAAAATAATTAAGCATGTTTAATGTATGCTTATATCCCTATCACCTTGAAAGACTGAGTGTTTGGTAGTAGTAAACACCATGTAGGAATCTGGACGAACAAGATTACTATTGCCATGACAGTGGACCAATATCCACCGTGCAGGCTGTTCAGCAATGGTGTCATTTGGCCGAGATACAAAAAAAAAAAAAAAAAAAAAAAAAAGGCACAGTGAATAATCAGATTATATAGTTCTTTCTCTCTTCACCTGGCTGGACTAAGAACTTCCCTACCACCAATCCTGGTTCTTGGAAATTCAAGCAAGATAAAGATCTTGTGTGAATGACTTTGGACTTGCTACTAATAGAGAATAAATAAGAAAGAAGATAAATTGCTAACATTTATTAAGTTTTTACCCAAATCAGACACTTTTCTGAATTCCTTAGAAATATTATCTCATTTATTCTTTTGAAAACTCCAGTGAGGTAGGTATGGTCATACCACCTCTTTCTTATCCATATGTGCATATAATGTATGTAAATGAAATTATAAATGTTCCTTTTTGCCATATGTACTATATCACCACTTGACTGTATTGTACATGAAGACAGTACTAGATGTCTGTTCAAGAGAAGTTCATGCCCAGCAGACTCATCCTTGACTTATAGATTGCACATTGGGGTTATCTGAACCCACGGCTTCATACTTGACCTGCCTGGGTCCCCATACTACGGAACACAAAGCATCATAAATATTGCGAAGATGTGCTCATTCCTCCGTCCGTCAGGTTCATGACCTTGCCAAGTGGCACAGTGCCGGACAGAGCACTGAGGCAGAGGAAACACAGGGTGCCCTGGTTGCCTGGGACTGCCTGAATGTTCATGCCTTCGTGACACTATCATTTGCCCCAAGCATCTTGTAACACAAACACCTACTTCCTTATTTGATACTATAGTTCACAGAGTACCTATACTTTTTCAAGTCAACCCCCTCAATCTAAGCCAAACTGTGCATTTGGGGGCCAGACTATGCCCTACAATATGGAAGAAAGTTGGCTGTATTAGCACTCAAGATAGAGAGGCTGCTGTGAACTTGTTTGAAAGAAGACATACGGAAATCACAGGGTACACGGCAAAGCATATATTTTATTGTTGATGTAAGGAATTTAAAAAGTGGTTCTGACATTATATCCCTTTTTGGGGTGGAACCCTCCTCTGAAATATATTGCTCCCACTCTACTTTTATTACCAGTGGGAAAGCTGAGGCAGTGAGAAGTTAGCTCACTTTGCTGAGGTCACATAACTCATGAGGGAGGTGAGAGAATTTGAACACTCGCAGAGTCTGAGTCCGGAGCCTGCACTCTCTGAAATACGTTATTTTTGGAGATGAACTTGACAGGGAATGATGATGGGTCAAATACTGGCCAGAGCATGAAGGAGAGTGAATTGTCAAGATGAATACGCCACGGTAACTTCTCCAAGATGGAAGGGGACCTGTCTGGGAAGAGAAGAACACCCTGAGTTTAAGATGCCTTTAAGACATTTGAGGCATCAGGGACCCCAAATTTGACGCCAGTGAAGTTTTCTTACAAAACCACAAATGTTACATATTTGAATGACAAAGAAAAGTTTGGGCTGATTTAATATTGTATCTGGATTAATCAGAGTCGGATATGTACTTTTTAAATGCTTAACTTACTTAAACTTCAAGTTGAACAATTCGTGGAGTTAAACATGCTAACCTGTGTCATGTGATGTTTTCTTCAAGTAGATTCAGTTAAAGAAGAGGCCGAAACTGCTATTTAAATCCTATTAGTGTGAGGTCTGTGCTGTAAGCTGAGTGCTTTTACTTTAGTGGAATTTCACTGTATCCGGTGTATCCTATTCCCGGCAGACACAGTCTTGCCTCCTAGCTCTGTCACAACCTCTTGCATGTTATCCAGTGTCCTGTGTTGAGTTAGCAAGTGACGGGAAATCCCTCTAAAGATTACGGACTCTGTGAGTGCTGTTGCCTGACGAGAAGCTATCGAAAAGAACTGAAAGCGTATAATCCTGCTGGTTTTGTAGACAGCATTAGAGAATGAGGAATTGGCCCCCACTATGTAAACTATGAATTATAGTTTTCTATCTTCATCTTTGCACATATCCCAGAGTTTAATTATACTTTGTCCATTATGAGTGCATTGCCTGGGAATACTCCTACATCCTTTATATTGAAATATTTGTGATATTGACATCTAACATAAGTCGTGTGTTTGTGTGTATGTGTGTGTGTGTGTGTGTGTGTGTGTGGAGGGGGGTAGGTAATAGGGAAACAGCTTTGTGGTTTCAAGGTTATTTGGGAGGGCCAAGAAAGGATTGCGTTAATCTCTTTGTCATCCTCAATGTTTTCACTTCTTTCATCAGTACCTCCTGAATCCCGACTTGAAGTAAAAGAACTAGGTGAAGGGTTTGAAAGACTTCATTGAAAACAAGACAAAATAAAACACAAACAAAAAGAATGAAAACAACCCCCTCACAAAACTGTAATATATATCTTATATATATGTATGTATTATATTCACTCTTTAATCTTTTCACTAACTTCCCTGTGCGGGTGCCGATTACTGATACATTTTTGTCTTGTACTCAGAACTCCATCTCAGCATCTACTTGAAAGAAATCTACCAGTGACCATATCAAATATGATTCCAATCAAATAAAGCTTTAATGCTAAATGCTAAAAACAAACAAAACAAAACAAAACAAAAGGAAACAAAAAGCCTGCAGCAGCTAAATCAGGGTATGGGAATTCCCCACCTCCCCCTGCCCCGCTGAACTATGGCAACCAGGCACCGGGTTTAGAAATCATCTCTCCACTCCAATCTCCTCATGGCGAGTGGAAGCAGAGGTGGTCGTGACCTGCGCTCATGTTGAGCGTATGGAGAGGGTCTGACTCATGCTCTTTGCTCTATTTTGGTACTTCAGGGCTGCTCCAGGGTCAATCACATGTAATCTCCCAAATTCACTCAAAATTTTAAATCCAAATGGTATACAATGAATGTTATAAATAACATATTTAAAATTTGCAATAAATGTTATGATTCATTCCCTAAATCCACTTCTGAAAGTCACGTCTACTTTGATTCCAAGGTAGCCTCCTTAGGATTTGTGAAGAGAAGTTTGTAAATTAGATGAAAGCAGACTAGCTGTGTCAAAGAACAAGGCTTAGTCTGGTTAAGTAATCTCTCTTGCAACTTAATAAAACCCATTATGATGGGACTTTGGGTCTCAAAGAAAATGAAATTCTCTCAGCATTTGTGACTGACCAGCAGGCCTTTCAGATGAGCGCATATCCTTGATTAAAGGATTTAGGCCATGCTATGAGCTAAGTCGAGGGTCGCTGAGGTTTGCAGCTCAAGTGCCCTGGCTCAGAGAGATTTAGGATTTAAAATATACCATTCCAAAGCAAGTTATGTATGGTCTGCCGCAGGCGGTAGTTTTTAACTGAGGGTGATTTTGCTCCAGGAGACATTTGGCAATTCCTGAAGATCTTTTGGTTGTCACAACTGGTGGGTGCCAATGGCATCCAGTGGGTAGAGGCCAGTTATGTCACTAAACACCCTACCACGCAGAGAAAGGCCCCCACAACAAAGAGTCATCTGACCGGAAATGTCAATAGCCTGGCTTTGGAGAAACACGGTTTTAATACCATTGTTCTGCTGATTTAACAGAATTGGCAAATCACACCAGAATGAGGCTTGGACCAGGAACTCCTAAAATGATGTTTGCTGTCATGAGTGAGTTCTTCTGACAGAGGTTCTGAAGAGCATTTTGACTTGATAACTGGGCTTGACTGCTTAGATCTTAATGCCACTTGCGTCACCTCGGCTAATTAGCTAGCACTCCTGCTCATATACATGGAAGTTCCATGAGCACACTGGGAGAGAGAGGTTGACTCCATGATGAAATGAGGCTCGTCAAATTTGTTGTAATTAAAAACAGCTCAGATGTCTGTCCCCTGTAGAAATCTAAATGCTATTAACAGGAGTATCTATATGAAAAATAAAAATGGCATCAGATTAACTACTTTATGCTTTTTAGAAAGATGAAAACTAAACATTAATTTTTTAAACATTGCCTCTTAGTTTCCTTCAGACCTAGTATGTTTTCATTTAGATGCTTTCCATACTTTTTTTCCCTTTTATTAGCTGGAAAGAACATTTCACTTTGGCAACACGTCTTTGACTCCATTTCCATATTCTCCTTCAAATCTGAGGTTCAACAAGATGCAAAGCTCCTATTAGATAACCATTCATACCCAGATGCTTGTACGCTACCTACCCTCAGTCTTCTGGAAAATAGACTTGCATCTTCTAGACACAAAGCATGAATAACTGCTGTGATATTAGAGGTGCACACAGAGGCATGGAAGCAGAAAAGATGATCATCCAACTCAAAGTGGTAAAAAAAAATCTGCTAAATTCAGCGCTATTTGAACTGAATTTAGAAAGCTAAATGAATAAGGTAGAACAAGAAAGGGAGGTGGTGCAAGTAAGGAGGAATGGATACAACTAAGCATCTAAGGAAACACTGTAAGGCAGGCATTTCAACAACAAAAAAGTCCAAATATATTTTTATTTGGGCTAGTGTTCCAACCTGGATTCAAGTAGAGAAATAGTATAGCCTTACCACTGCCTTTGGCTTCTATTAAAAAAATAAAATAAAATAAATAAATAAACAAATAAATGAATAAAGTCATGCCTCCCTCCCCTTTCTGATTTTCCCAGGCAAAAGCTCTGTTAATACTGAAATATTATTTTTTTGCTTTATCTTCTAACTTTTTTTTTTTTAATTTTACATCAGGGTGAAATTCATTCGAATAATATTCAAGAGGCTTCAAATTTACAGAAACTAGGATTCATTTCTGAATTAAGGTTAAACGTTCTTATCTGTTCACAAAATTTTCAGATATATTCAAATTTAATTTTTTGAAACAAATACAGAGAAAAAGACTCCATTCATTGAGCTAAAGAACCAGTCACCACAGCACATTCTTACAGAAGACCTTCTCCCTAATATTAAGGAGCCACTTCGGAGTCATTTATTTGCTTCCCTTACAGCCACCCAGCTGTTACTTCCATTTGTGGTCTTAGTGCTAATTGCATAATGTCCCTAATTTATACCCGCTGGTAGATCTGATCACCACATTACCTGGAGGGTAAGCTTTAATTACAGAAATTTCTGAACAAATTGTCTAAAGAGCTTGTTTAGCATGATTAAATGCAAGAGGGGTTTGCCCCCTCTTTTTTTTTTTTTTTTTTTTTTTTTTTTTTGAGAACGAACACTTACTTTATACTAAAACTTTGCAGGTAGAAAACAACATCGGTTCTAATTAATGCCTATCAAATGAACAGCAACGTTACCCAAGAAAAGCAATTGAGTTCTGTTGTGTACAGCTGAAATGTATGTGACTCAATGTTACATTTATTCAACAGCTTTTGGCATTTCTACTTCGCCTCTGTCAGAACTAACAAGGTGAAACGGCAAACTGATTGAAAAAGGATAAACTGTGAAAAGATGATACACTGATGTGCGATGCTAATTCAGCTGTGGCTTATGAAAAGAGATTAGAATCGCATGCTTTCTCACCTGCACATCTCCCGGCACTGGCACAAGCCAACATTAAATTAAACCTTCCATATTGCTAATAGGTAGCAAGATACCATGTGAATTAATATACAGTCATTTCACATTCAACTGAAGTGCAAATGAGATAAATATCATAATAGGATCAACAAACTTTGAGAATCTAAAAAAAACAATTAAGGTCAACTTCACTCTTTAGATGGAATACTTTGGCTTAATGTCAATGTCATAACGAAAGGCAATAAAATGTATTTGGCTGGGAGAGTTTAGAAAGCTCAGTCACTTCTTTATCAGCCTATGTGAAAAGTCTATTTTCTTAATCATCCGTCGTTTTTTTTGGTACCTCCTCGGCTGGATCTCTGTTAGAAAATACATTAAGTTTAGAAATTGTATTCACTGTTTGAATACATAAGCAGGACATAGTAAAGTGTGATTGATTATCTGATTCTTTTGAGAAAACCTTTGAAAAGGACTATTTTTTTGTATCCTCGTCACCAACTTTCTTAGTGACTATTAGCAGTGGCTGCACATTAAAATCACTTTTTAAAAATGCCACAGCTCACCCTAGACCAACCAAGTCTGATTATCTAGAGGTTTGTTGTAGACATACAATTTTTGAACAATGTTCCTCGTACTTCTGATGTACAGCGAGTCTTGAAAAGCGACCAAGTGACATAATCATTGATTAAATTTCAATGTAAATAGTAATCTTTAATTGGAACTCTGGATTGAGTGTTAAATTACCAAGGTTATCATCCCATCTTGGCCACTATTTTATGAGGTGACCTCAGGCAAATCACTTAACTTCTTCCGGATCCAAGGATGGGTAATCTTTTATGTTTTTATTTAAGTTAAGGAATTAATTTTATTTTTATCATATGCCCTTTACCTCTAGTGTGCATTGCCCCAAAGAATAGAATGTACAATTTGCATGTACTTTTGTATTCTCTTGTCATTAGGATATAATCTGTGCTGAAGTAAGTGGCAAGTAAAGAGATACTGTGCCTGATGACAAGCTCGCAGTACTTAATACAGCCTCTGCCTTTACCAATAAATGGCCTTCTCCCTTGTCCATCATGGAAACATCATGGGTATCAGTGATGTTGCAATTCTGTTCATCCAAGGGTGTAAAAGGACAATTCAATTTAGAATAAGCTGGACATGTATGAAAATTAAACACCTAAATTCTTATTCATTATCCGAGCATTCATTGACTCACAGACTCACTTATGGTTTGATGAATTCAATGATTCATTCATTCATTCATTCTTTCATCCAACACTTCATTCATTCATTCATTCATTCAAAAAATATGTATTTGCCTGATAGCAGGTCAAGCAGTAGGCCTACGGCATCAGACGTCCCCAGTGGGACTGAACCCCCGCTGCCTATAGTGGTGACCACTCATTAATATCACACACCCTTAAATGGTTTCACTTCTTTACCTTTCGGGTTTCCCCAGATTAATGGACATTAATTCTAGGCCTTTTGGAGGAAATATTGGAAAAAAGAAGTTATCCTTACTCTGGGATTGCTCATAAAGTAGGATATTCATGCTAAGCAGCAAACGGCCATTATGTCACCAGGAGGAAAGAGCTTCTTGAAATTGAGTCAATGAAGAGGAGAGTCACGTGATAGAAAAAGTAAGACTGACACCATATGACATTGACTGAACCCTAGGATCTAACTATACCTGCAGCTAAATTTGTACTTTTCATGTACATGAACCAATATATTCCCTTGTTTGGCTTAAATAAGGTGATTTATCATTTGCAAATAAAAGAGATGAAACAAATACTACTCTAATATCTTATCCCTAAAAAAGTTACATTTTTACCACTCCTTGCTTTTCACTAAAATTTATTCATTCATTCATTCATTCATTCTCATAAGACATAGGTTTAATATAAGACAATGACTATCTTTACTACTTATTTAAATAGTATAGCAGATCTTAAGATGTTCTGTTAGTCAGTTCAGGTTGCCATAACAAAATATCATAGACCAGGTGGCTTAAAAAATAAAAATTTATTTCCCAGTTCTGGAGTCTGAGAAGCCCAAGATCAAGGCGTGGCTCATTCACTTCATGGTGACAGCCCTCTTACTGCTTGGCAGATCTCTGCTGTCTCACTGTGTTCTCACGTGGCCTTTCCTCAATGAGTGCGTGTGAAAAGAGATCTCTCTTTCTCTTCTTATATGCCCATGAATCCCATCATGAATTCCCTACCTCATGACCTCATCTAAACCTAATTAACTCTCAAAGGCTCAATCTTTAAATATCATCACTTTGGGGCTTCAAAGCATGAATTTTGGGTGGACACAAACATTTAGTCCATAACAGGTATTTACATAGTATCAGACACATGATGAGTTTTTTATTTTTATTTATTTTTATTTATTTTTAAATTTTTTAATGTTTATTTATTTTTGAGAGAGAGACAGAATGTGAGTGGGGAGGAACAGAGAGAGAGGGAGACACAGAATCCGAAGCAGGCTCCAGGCTCTGAGCTGTCAGCACAGAGCCTGATGCGGGGCTTGAACTCACGAACTGTGAGATCATGACCTGAGCTGAAGTCGGACGCTTACCGACTAAGCCACCCAGCCGCCCCTATGATGAGTTTTTTAAACTCAGTTTTAAAATTTCTAGGGGTGCCTACATGGCTCAGTCATTTAAGCATCTAACTCTCGATTTCCCCTCAGGTTTTGATCTCACAGTTTGTGAAATAGACCCTGCGTTGGGCTCTGCACTGAGTGCGGAGCCTGCTTGGGATTCATTCTCCTTCTCTCTCTGGCCCTCTTCTGCTCTCTCTCAAAATAAACAAATAAATCTTAAATAAAATAAAATAAAATAAAATAAAAATTCTATGTGCATCATGTAATGTGTATATATATATATATAATATAATATATACACACACACACACACATATATATTATGTATTTGACATTCCATCTTCCCTATAAAAAAAAAATAATGGTGGTGAAACTATCTTACTTAAAAGAGATTTAGGAAATTTGGACCCTTTCTATATATCTAAAATTAGTTTATCTAATAAATCAGGGTAAATAAATCTTTGGGTTTTTTTCCATCGTTTGTAGAGTAATAATATAGATGTGATTGCAAAAGCTATGTAATTTTATGTTATTTTTTTCATTTCGTATCATAAGAATTTTTCTTATTTCAAGATCTTGTCTTGGTAGTCATTAAAAAAAAAATTGGTTGATATGACACTGAACTGGTGTGCCAGAGTTTACATCCACAATTTATTTTTGAGCTTTTTAACAATTACAAATGATACTGTGAAGAACAGCCCTTCAGTGTTTAGATTTGGTCATGTTCAAGATTATTTGTTTTATTTTACTAATCAAAATATTATGAGTTTATTTGAAGCATATATTTATTCTAAAATGGTAAGTTGATTTATAGTGCAATCAATGATGTATGTTGTTCTTTATATCATCAACCCTTACCACCTATGGGTGTTATTTGTAAGATTTGCTGACTATTAAAAATACATATTCGTAGCCAATGATGGAAAAAGCATAGGAACGTATAAAAAACTAAGTAAAAAAATTGCCGTAATTTCACCATTGTTATACCTTCTCTTATTGCTTTTTATACATTTGATTTTATGAAATTAGCATCATACTGAATACACATTGACTTTATTTAAAAAAAAATAACAGTCTACCAAGAGCTTTTTCCACTAAATCAATTACTTTAAAATCCATCAATAAACTATTGTGATTATTAAATTTCATAATTATGACCAAAATTAAAACATTTTTATTGGTTTGAGGCCATTTCTAAGTGTAGTTCTCACAAATGTTGCAATGAGAACTTTTCAGTGTATACTTTTAGCAACACATTTCAATAATTTATTAAAAATAAATTTTTAGGAGCACCTGGGTGGCTCAGTTGGTTAAGCGTCAGACTTCAGTTCAGGTCGTGATCTGGAAGTTCATGGGTTTGAGCCCTGCATCCAGCTTTGCTGAGAAAGCTCGGTGGCAAGGGCAGGGGCAGGGGCTAGAGCCTGCTTCGGATTCTGTGTCTCCCTCTTTCTCCGTCCCGCCCCCCGCTTGCACTCTGTCTCTCTCTTTCTCAAGAATTAAAACGTTAAAAAAAAACCTATACGAAAAATAAAGTTTTAGGTTTGAATTGTATAGTTATATTCTGAATTCTTGATTTGTCAAACAGAAATTGTCATTCAGAAAATTCTAGTATTTTTTTTGGACTATCACAACCAACTCAAGAGGTGGAAGAAAACAGAAAGAAAACACTCTAGTCACTATTAAATAAAACACACGTATACACATATATTAAAATGACTTCCAAAAAACTCTTACATTAACCCTCTTTTTTTTAGTTTTTTGTTGTAAGCACTAAAAATATGTGAACATATGGACACAGAAAAATCATGAAAAATAAGCAACAGTAGTTATCAAAACAAAGCATGTCATATGTGCCTAATTATTTACCCAATAATCAGTTTTAGTGGTCATATTAGAACAAGCCATGAAATTTTAGGTAGAGCATTTGGTAGAATTTCACACACAAACTAACATGAAAATATTTCATATGACAAGTTGTCAAATCAAATTGTCTTGAAAGAGTCCCCTGTTAATCAAAACAGAGCCACTCTCAAAGCTAAGCCACTACTAAGTAGGTATTTCACAGCATGATGACCATTGTTTTTAATTATTTCCTTGCTAACAGAATCTATATGCAAACAATTCCAGGCACTAGTTAGAAGTCCCTAAAAAGACCTACAGGAGTAATGGGAAAATCAGGAATCAGGTGAGACCTTTTTAGACGCAAGTGACAAACACACCATTCACTGATTTCATGTAAGAGCGAACTCTAGGAATCTTGCCAAATCCGGGCACACCTGCATCCAGGGTGTCACTTGATGTCATTGGGATCGCTTTCGTCTGTTTCTCTCTCTTGCTATCCTTCCCCCCACCCGCCCTGCCCTCTTTCTCTCCATCTCTATGTGCCCTAATTTCCTTAGTTTAAGTTTCATTCTTAGAGATTTTTTTTTTCCAACAACAGCAAAAGACACAGCTATTGGCCATGTTCCTTGTGATCTTATCTAAGTGAGAAAAGACATAGAGTTGTAGCAAGTGATGATTCTGGTTGGCCCAGCTAGAGTATACCAAACCCTATCTCCATCTCTGTGTATTCTTACAGGGTGTATCTGAGTCATCTATTCCTAACATACCAAAGGAGATGATGTAAGGGGAGGAAAGTGGTGAGGCTATCCCTTAGCACATAGATGTAGATGATGGTTTCTAAAAAAAACAAACAAAGAAACAGAACAACGCTTTCCAGAAGAAGTGGGAAAGAACGAAATCAAGAAAGCACACATCCCTACAAAGGTATTGAGTAAAAGCAGAAAAGGGAGTTTGGGATGTGTCGATTTTGGCTGGATCAGTATACAATCCTCACAGCCAAAGAGTGAGTTTATACCTGTATTATTTTTATTTTTATTTCTTTTATTTTTTAAGTTTATTTATTTGCTTTGAGAGAGAGAGAGAGAGAGAGAGAGAGAGAGGGAGAGAATCTCAAGCAGGTTCCACACGGCTTTGGGGAGCTGATGCGGGGCTTGACCTAAGAACCATGAGATCATGACCCAAGCCAAAATCTAGAGTAGGATGCCCAGCCGACTAAGCCACCCCGGTGCCTCTGTACCTATATTGTTTTTAAAATAATTGTTTAAAAAGTATCTGCTTTAACTCCTACGGTATGCAATTAGCCATCCATGAATTTGACATTTTCATCAGAGGAGACTGGAGGGTAGGCACCTGCTTAAGAAATGTCTAGGAACCTGCTGAATATATCAGGACTCAAGTGCTAGTTAGCAGAAAACTACATCATTGACAGGATCTTCTGGGAACAAACTGCAGGTGCAGTGGCCCCTGAAGAGGTACAAGGAGTCCCAAGTAGTCAGGCTCAAGAGATCAACATAAAGTAGATCATCACTGTCTGACTGCTGAGTTTAGATCACAGTCATTTTTGAGGGAAAAAAGAATGCTTGAAAGAACAAAAGTGAGAATTACTAGCTGAATCCTATTGGTTCTGTTTCTCTGGAGAACACAGGCCGATACACTTAACTAGAATTAAGGAGGGTTTCAAGGAATCGATTCCAAGATTGAGTGATGCTAATCACTCAGTAATTCATGAGAAATTAGGTAGACACTGATAGAGACTATGACAGAAAATTGATAACAGTTTGAACTTGAAATTTTTTTAAAAGAAATATGGAACCAAGTCTGTATGTAGAATCTCATGCTGGGCTTGGTTTCAGAGGTGGGTAAAACAAGAAAGGGAAGACAGTAAGGAAAGGAGAACAGCAGGGAGGGTAGGGCTTGAGTGGCATTTAGGACTTAGGTAGGAAAGAAAGGGGGAAATCCCAAAAGGAATACTGAAATGAGAGGCTGAGTGTGGTTGAAAGAGCTGATAACAAAGAGGGCTGGAGCTAGATGGAACAGTGAGGCATAAAGTTTGTCTTTGGAATCAAGGCCAGCACACTCTTCTCTCATTTTCTCTCTCTCTCCCTCCCTCTCTCTCTCTCTCTCTCAAGATAAGTAGAGAGAGAGAGAGAGAGAGAGAGAGAGAGAGAGAGAGAGAGAGTAAATCTCAAAGTCTGCACTATCAGCACAGAGCAGGACATGGGACTTGAACTCACGAACCGCGAGATAATAGCCTGAGCCAAAATCTAGAGTTGGGCACCTAACTGACTAAGCCACCCAGGTACCCGTCTTCTCTCATTTTCAAGAGTCCTCTATGCTCCACATATTTTTTGACATCTCCCTTTTTCTCTTATAATGTACGTGTTCCTCGTCTTCCATTCATTCAGGGTCCTACTTCCTACTAAAATAATAAAATCACAAATAGACTCTAAGAAATTATAGGTGCCCTTCAGTTGGAACCTCTATGCATTGCCTTAGACCATTTTTCAATGGATTTCAGCCATCATTTACCGAGTATCTACTAAATGCTAGGCACCTTGCCCGGAGAGAGATGAGAAAGACAGAATTTGGGTCTCCAGGAAATTAGGTGTAGAGATCAGAGTAAGGGCACAAGCGAATGTGATAAGGGATCATTTCAGGGTTGCAATGATGAGAAAGTAGTGATTGATTTTGCCAGGGAGAATCAGAGATGGCTGCATGGAGAAGCTGACATCTGTAAAGGAGGATCTGGAGTGGGAAAAGGATATATTAACTAAAGAGAAAAACATAAGCAAAGCAGACAAAACAGAAAGTGCTGGGTCTTCAGGAGAGTCTGCAGGTGACATTAACCGTGGGTAGGACAGGTCCACTAAGCTGGTGGAGAAGTCATTGAGGCAACTTGTCAGTGACCCCTTTAAACACATGGAATCTAAAGTGGCAATCCTTTAAAATACTTGAGATAGTTTCTTCCTGCAAAAACTAGATACATGACAGGGTCAGCCAACTCTCTGTAATGTTTTAGGCCTTTCCACAACTCTGCTATTAGAACATGAAATCAGCCATAGAAAATATGGAAATAAACAGCAATGGCCGTGTGCCAGTAAAACTTTATTTACAAAACTAATCAGCTATTCTCCAGTTTGACGGCCTCTGAATTCTGTTAAGACAATAGTTAGACTAGAAACTTCTGCACCAGAGAGGGAGAAAATGGTCTAATATTGCAGAGCCATAATTCAGGCCAAAAGGCGTCATGTCTATCTGTTTGCTTGATATACCCACATGCCCAAGACTTTTAATGTCCTTAAGGTAATTTTTCATAATATTTCAATTTATATTTAATAAACTCAACGTGCTAATTTTTCCCAACTTACAAACACAACTTTCCATACATTTTTAGTTAAAAAGGATTAGCCAGACCTTGACAGCAATAAGACGTTTCAAGCCCTCTCTCAAAGTTTTCTTTTCTGTCTTATCTTCCCCCGTGGCAAACCTAGAAAATACTTTGCAATAAAAAGTCGATTTCCCTATGTTACAGATGGCCCAGCTTTGCCTTGAATTCCCTGATGTGTTTACCACTTTCTTTCTTTTCTTTTCTTTCTTTTTTTTCTTCCTTTCTTTTTTCTTTCTCTTTTTCTTTTTCTTTCTCCCTTTCTTTCTTTCTTTCTTTCTCTTTCTTTCTTTCTCTTCCTTTCATCTTTTCTTCCTTTCTTCCTTTACCTTTTTTTTTTTTTTAATTTGTACAGGATGACAAAGAAGGAAAAAAAAAAAACAGAACTTTCTGAGAAGGAAGGTGTAAGAAGGTTGAGTGGCAAAGAGATCAATGTAGTTTTCCCTAGAGCTTCCTGGGCAAAGCAAAGAAAATGCAGATAAGTGGGTTTGCTTGTCAGATACCAATTCACGTTGTGTCTACACAATGCCAGCATAGCTGGGAACACTGGCTTGATTCTTTTCTTCCACTTATTCATATAACTACTTTAACAAATTTTCCCACTCAATTGATCTTTGTTAGAGGTTGTAAAGATGCAGCCTGAAGCACCTTTGAGACCATTTTTTTTTTCATCCTTTGCTTTTGTCCAAACAATGGCAAACAACTAAGGGCTTTATTTATTCTTTTTGTCCCCTGTGACTTTCGTTTTCATTTAGATGTTACAATATTTTCTACAGTTTCCTTATCTCTCTTGCAACTGCTACTTTCCCCAAAATAGTCTCACTTGAGATTTAGTCATGACTCTCTCTGTGTTAGCCACATGAATTCTATATCCCACTTCATTTAGTTGTTGATTTGCTGATTTTCCCAAGTGCAAAACATCTGAATGATTAAACCTCCTTTCTAGGATACTATTCTGTTCAGTTTTCTTAATAGTTTTGAAAGTGTCATCAGATTAAAATGCGTAGGTAAATTGAGGATACTGATGGTCATGCTGAACTTTGCAAATTTAAAAAAGTTTATCTAGAAATTCTTGGTACTTAAGGAAGAATATAATATAAACTTTCTAATGTATGAATGACACATTACTCAAATTTTCCACAAAAGGGTTAAATCTTATTTATGAGCAATATTATTTTTTAAAATGTTAAATTATTATAAATTAATGTGCTGTAGACATATGGTCAACCAGAACATCATTTTCCCCAGCTACTACATATGGAAAAAGAGTTTTCCTAAAATATATATATTTGCCTTTTCCACTGATCTCCTTATTAGCAAGCAGATAATCAATCTCCTTCCTTGTACTACCATTTTGTGGGTTAATTAAAGAGCTAGTAGCCTTATTCAAGGTCATTACTTTAGAGTGCCTTCTGAATTTCCCTATTCATCTCTTTCCTTTGTGTTCCCTTTGTGATTTAGATATAATCCATCCTGGCATTTCTATTTTAATGATGTGTTTATGGGTTTCCATAATCCTTAAGTGGTGAACTTTTCAAAAGCCAGGGTCATGTTTATTAATTTTTGAACTTTTGGTGCCTAGAACTGCAGCTGGCAACCTGGAGGTAATTATTTCCAAATGCATACATGTGTAGTACAGTGCACTGGTCAGACTATTAACATTTCCCAGTCTTTGGGGACAGTTATTAGAATTTGGCCGTTGGGTTACAAGGTAAATTTACCCTTAGGATACAGATAGGTAAATGGGAGAAGCGAAGCTATTTCTACAGTGGAAAGGTGCTCAGTGGTTGCCATATTGTCATTTGAGAGGCTGGGGTTGTCCTAGCTTTATTATTTATTATTTGTTATTTATTGTTTATTATTTATTATTTCTGTGCAGAGGAGAAGTCCTTCAAACCTTGATCCACTCTACTGCAGGTTGTAAGTGGAGAGCTACAGGTTGATAGTTTTCTTAACCAGCCCACCACTGATTTAATTCCTGAACGTGGACAATGTGAGCTTAATCATCTTGAAACATTTCAAAGGATGCTGACATTCTATGATGGAAGACAGCTACTGCTATACATAACTGACCTTTCAGAAGAGAAAGAATGCAATTCACATTAGTACTGTATATTTTGCCAACAGATTTCCTTTTTTTTAAGTTTTTATTTTATTTCTAGTTGGTTAACGTACAGTGTTATATTAGTTTCGGTTGTACAATATAGAGATCCAACAATTCCATACATCACCTGGTGCTCATCACAAGTGCACTCCTTAAACATTATCACCTAGTACTGGCTAATTAGGAGGGAAAATACCTTCGTAGCCAAGAGCAATGAATCAGACAGTGTGAGTTCTGAGTTCAAATCTTGACCTTTACTCTTAACAAGTACGTGCCCTCTGGGTGCTAGTAATGTAAAGTGACTTGGTAAAATAAATCAATACCTGGACGATACAGTGTTGTCAAGATTCAATGTGACATAATCACAAAATAGCCACTGAGTGCTCAACATGGCTTCAAAGGAGAACAAGAAGACAGATAAAGTCTTTCTCATCAAGGAGTCTATGGCCCATTTACCCTTTAGAGTTAATACATTTAAAGACTGAGGATAGTGCTAGACATGAAGTAATCATTTTGCTGTTATTAGTATAATGAATAAATCACCCTATCCTCCAACCATGCATTACAGATTACTCTTATATCACAAGTCTCTGATAGTCAATGGAAATCTGCACTGCTAAAATTTCGTATTGTTTTCTGAAAGGGGATGTGGCCAGAGGCTGCAGACATCTTGGACTTCAGGCCTAGGGAGAATTAAAATGCCAGAAAATATTAGCAAAATCAACCCCCATCCTTGTAACTTACTGACAATTTTTTTTTCCCTGGTTTCATCGTCTTCCTTTCATCTGTACTTCCCCATCAGCAGGTCCTCACCAACCATGGGTGGGAGGACATCCTTTGGAGGAAGCATGTGGAACAAGGTGTGGTATTGCACTTTCCTTATTTGGCAAAGAGATTCAGTGTGCGTTTTTGAGGTTGATGGGTGGGAAGCAATAGTGAACTTCATAACCTTGTCTCATCTTTCTCTTAATGGTTCTGAACAGGTCAACTGATATGCATAGTGTCTGATTGAAAAGAGGCTTTATTTGGCCCAGACATGAAGACTCCCAATATTCCCTTAGTCTTCAAGGCATAAACAATTAAATGTTTGGAATGTGTACCTTACAAGAAAAAAATAAAATAAATGGAATAACCTTTTATTGGTAAACAATTAATAGCCTACTAAAAGTTAAGCTAGAATATCATCTTCTGATTTTTGTAGAGGGACAAAGTTTTATTTTGGACTTTTAAGATTTTCCAGTAGAGCTGGAATAATTATAGAATATATTTTGGAAGTAATATATTCAGGAATAAAATAATTCAACGTGCAATAATTCAACTTGATAAATGGGTTAATTGTAATAATGCCTGGTATGTAGATCTTTTCCCACCAAGACTTTTGAAATTTTAGAAAAACTCACAGTATTTATGTTTGTCACGTAAAGAATTTAAGGGGATTATTAATATTCAGTAACACGTACTAATTTCCTTTGAGGGGATATAATTTAGTGGCTATAAAATAAGCATCGGCATTGAAACTCAACAAACTTAGTTTAAATCTGGATCTTCCCACTTACTTGTTATGTGACTTTAGAGA
This sequence comes from Panthera pardus, assembly GCF_024362965.1. Lineage (NCBI taxonomy): Eukaryota > Metazoa > Chordata > Mammalia > Carnivora > Felidae > Panthera > Panthera pardus. The sequence continues at coordinate 121,172,674 of NW_026526810.1, read as the reverse complement.
AATGATTTAATTTTGATTTTTCTTATCTAAAATATAGGACTAATGATATTGAATGCTTTAGTAGTACAATTAAGTGTTCCACAAAGATGATGTAGGGCAAAGGAATTAGACTGTATGACGACTATCTGAGAAGATTTTTTAAAAATAACAAAATACCTACACCTCTAATCCCTGACTTTCTGATATAATTGGTTTTGGGTGAGGCTGGGACATCAGTGTACGTATATTTGTTTGTTTGTTTGTTTGTTTGTTTGTTTAAATCCAGATAGACATAGCCCCTACCCTTTATGGAGTGAGCATCATAGTAGATGAGATAGATGATGTAAGTAATGAAATAAATTGAATATGAGATTTGGAGTCAGACAGATTTGTTATGACTTATACTACCTGCGTGTCCTTGGATAATAACTTAATTTCCCCCAGTCTCAATTTCCACGTTGTATAAAGTAGGCACTAAAGTTAATGCATTTAACTTTAGCACAGTGATTTAGGACCGCCAGATAGTAGGTGTCCCCTAAATAGTATCATTCGGCAGAACTAAAAACTGTTATTGCTTATAGTTTTGCCTCAAAAAGATGCTATGGCTCTGATTCTCTGGGTCTACAAATACTTAATCACCACAACTATAATGTTTAAAGATGTATAATATAACTTTCCAAGGTTAAGAAAAGGTCTCAAAGGTTAAGAAAAATCACATTTCTATCTCATTAGTGTCGTGTGTGGCGGTGGGGAATAGGGGGACACAGTTCTAGGCTTCTTTCCTGTACCAACCCACTATGAGAAGGAAAGCTGATAAAAGCAGATAAAAAAGAGCCAGCCAGATGTCCAAGGCCAGATACTCCCCTTGCACCCTTTTGGTTTCTATAATCTTGCTTGCCTCTTGATTCACCAACTGCCCACTTAGCACAACCGATAAGTGCCGCCCCCCCCCTTTTTTTTTTCCTTGGGCCCTGCGATCTTGCCCACCTGTGAAGCCGATAGAAAGTTTCCAAGTATCCGGACACTGGCCAGGCATAAAACTAGGCCAGCGCCAGGGCTGGGCGCTCAACCTTTGGAGGTGACTCCGCTGGCCAGCCCAGGTGCAGAATAAAGTCTTTTCTGATTCTCCCAGTGCATGTCACTTGTCTCTTCCAAAGCGCCGAGTATTTGCTCTAACAACTACCACTATTGTCTGTACATGTTTATTTAAAATATATCCATCAATCATGTTCATAATTGATCTGTATTTCAACATTCAGGTGCAGCTAACAGCATCTTTTTTTATGATTTTATTTTTAATGACCGTTGTGTATGTTTTAGGCTTCCACCTTACATCTTGTTGTATTTAATGATGTGTCAGAAATGTTGGTAAGCATGGAGAAAAACATGACCCAGCAGATGCCGTTACCCATACCAATGTCAATTCAAGTTCTACTTTATTTCAGCCTAATACTGATAAACCTAGGGGCATCCTTATATAGGCTCTTGGTTCTTAATTAAAACATCACATTGCCTAGAGAAAAAAAATCTACTTTTCCATGTTTTTCTCCTTTTATACGGAGTTCCAGAACATTAAGATTACAGCTCTTGGCCTAAGAGTTTAACCTTGTAGAAGCAGAGGGTGATTTTCACCATATCAAATCTGGTATTTATCATTTTTGGCAGGTTCCAGTTGCCAATGAAATTTCCTGGAAAATATGAAAGAAAGACATTGGCATATAAAACACTCCTGATTTATGGTACAAGACCTTGGTTTTGAAATTATCCTGAGGGACAGTTTGGCTTAATTTTTATTTTTCTCTTGATTTTATACCTGAATGTGGTTAAGATAAACACTTTAATTGGAACAATTAATTAAAAATTAAGGACATGTTTACTCTGTATGAAGGCATAATTAAAGGTACAATTCCTCAGTTCTTTTCCTTTTTTCAGGTTCTTTCGTTTCGGCCCAAATCAGAGCATATGTATAAACCCTAAAAGAAGCCTCTTTATCGTGAAAATATAAGATATGATTATGAAATATGAAGCCCATTCCCAAACCTTTACATAACATTCAGAATTGCAATTCACCTTCAAGCAAGCTAAGAAACAGTCCTCCACCCCTGTTTCAGAAATCACATTCTGCTGGCCTTAATTTCCTAACAGTGGAAGTTGAAGTTCACAGGTAGGGCTTGACTAATTATTTCACCCAGAGTCCCACTTTTGTGTTATTTTCCTCCTAGACGAGACCTTTCCTAAATTACATTTGGATTGAGGATTATTCTTCCGGGAGTACCATATTCATTATACAGCTACTATTCTGTTCAATCGCATGAAACCTAGAACGAACTCAGTACTCTCTGCCACCTGGGCATAAACCATTTGTTCAGTCTCAGTGTTTCGCCCACATTATTTTCTCCTGGAGCCAGATACGCTGAACGTGCTCCATGCATTCGTTATCTTGTGCCATGGCATACATCCTTCCCCTTGTTTGGAAGGGCCCTCCTCCTGCTCTATACCTAGGCAGACCAGTTAAAATGCCAGTTCCACACGGCCTTTTCTGATCATGAATTGCTATAAGTTTTCTTTTCCTTTGATTTTGTTATTTTTTTCTTGACCTTTAAATTAACCTTTACTGTTTAATTAGTCTGTACTGTTACATCGTGTCATGTGTCTGCTTTGTTTCTCTTCAATTACATTGAAAATTACTAGCAATACTTTTTCTCCTAAACGCACAAGAACATAAAACCTTTCTGTTTTTAATGTTTATTTACTTATTTTGAGAGACAGAGAGGGAGACAGAGATCACAAGCGAGGGAGTGGTAAAAAGAGAGGGAAGGAGAGAATCCCAAGCAGGCTCCACACTGTCAACACAGAGCCTGACACCAAGCTCGATCCCATGAACCACAAGATTATGACCTGAACTGAAATCAGGAGTCGGACACTCAATCAGCTGAGTCACCCAGGCATCCCCATAACCTTTCTTTTCCAACAGACTTTTATCAAGCGCTGCCAGGAACTCTGCTAGATGTTCAGGACGCCTCAGAGAATAGAGCGTGCCCATTTGCAAAGATGTAGGTATTGCTGCTTTCTTTTCATAATTTGCTCAATTTTAGAAGAATGAAAGGTTGGGCTAAGTTTTAATAGGCAAGTAATTATGACACATCCAATGACGTAGTCAGTTCACTATCAGTGAGTCTTATCAGTTTGGCTTATTGTTAGAAATCCCTGGAGGGAAGGAAGAAATCAAATTAATAGTTACAGAACAACACACATTTATGTAGTCCTTTTCATCTAAATTTCACAGTAGATCTTGAAAGGTACTTAACCTCTTAGAGACTGCCTTTTAGTAAAGTAAAAAGATAAATGTATCAGAGAGTAGATGGCCTACCAGAAAAGTCTTGGTTTATCTGTCCATATCATTGGAAGTAATTTATTATTCAGGGACAAACGACATCTATGTTTTCTGAAGCCAAGTTGTCTGGGATATTTGGCATGAGGAAGAGGTTTTGACCCAGACAAAACACAAATTACCCTCTCAGTAAGTTGACCACAATTTTGTTTGAACAATGGTATATTGTTTTCCAGTAATTCTCTAATTCTCTGCTACCTCCTGGGAATCCTACAATTCCATTCAATTCTGACACTACTGGGAGTTATAGCAGACCACAGAGGTAAAGGGTGAATTCAGTCCCACAAGACTGCCCTCACTTCAGATGCCAGCCACAGGGTCCCCAAGCTACCTGTACTTCTGCCCGTCTGACTATAAATTCTGAAGTTCCTTTGACCCACTCACCTTCTCCAGGCATGATAATTCACTAGAGTGATTCACAGAATTCAGGAATGCTCTGTATTTACAATTATAATTTTATTATGAAGGATGCAACTCAGGAAATGCCAACTGGAAGAAATCTGTAAGGCAAGGCATGTGTATATGGGTATATAGTCCCAGCACATTAAAGTGTTCACCAACGTAGAAGCCCCCAGCCTTCTTTGTTCAAATGTTTCTACTGAAGTTTCAAGATGATAGCATGACTAATTGAATCATTAGCCATTGAGTGACTGAACTCAATCTCCAGAGTCTCTGCCCTCCTCAGAATCAGGGCTGATAGTTCCAACCTTCTAATCAGATGGTTGGTTTTTCTGGAAACCAGTCCCATTCCAAAGGTTTCTAGGGACCCAACAAGGGTCATCTTATTTGCATAAACCCAGGTATAGTCAAAAGGGATGCATTATGAATGAAAAAAGATATTCCTGTCACTCAGGGAATTCCAAGATTCCAAGTGTATTAGGAGAGCTGTGCCAGTAACCAAGACAAATGCATATATATATATATATATATATATATATATATATATGATCATACTACAGTTGGAAATACTCAGGGGCTTATAAACCAATGGCTGGGCCTCTCTGCTAATTTAATTGATCTGATTTAATTGATCTGTATTAGAGCCTCATCATGGGCATTTTTTTAAAAGATGTCCAGGTAATTCTAATGTACACCTAGGGTTGAAAATACTCTTTAAATATGGTGGGAATGGGACTATTACATATTTGATAGTCAATTGTCAAGTGTTTGTTGGACTATACCCCATGTGCTATGCTAGATGCTTAGGAGATAATGGTAAACTAGACATGCTCCTTTTCAAATGGAGCTTTAGTCCAATAGGAAAGTCAGAAATTACATATATATGGCAAATAGAATGGAGCTGGGGAGGTGAGGAAGTGAGGGGTAGGGCCAGAGGGGCTTCTTTAAAGAAAAGACATTGATGGGAAATCTGTAAGAGTGAATAAGAGTCAAAGAAAAGCAAGGGGATTGTTTTTTTTTTCTTCTTCTTTTAACATTTTTTTTTAGTTTATTTATTTATTTTTGAGGAAGAGACACAGAAAGTGAGCAAGGAAGGGTCAGAGAGAGAGGGAGAGAGAGAACCTCAAGCAGGCTACACACTGTCAGCATGGAGCCCAATGTGGGGCAAGAGGATTGCTTTTCTTGGCACTCACTTCTCAAAGTGAAGTTCATGGGAATAGTAGCATCAGCATCACCTAAGAGTTGTTAAAAATACAGAATATCAAGTCCACTGAATTAGAATCTACATTGTTCCCACGTGAGCCCTATGCAAAATCAAGTTGGAGAAGTCCAGCTTTTGGCACATCCCCAAAAGGAATTGCTTATAAATTCCTCAATGAGATCCCTAAGGCAGACTTGCTTCCTGTCCTTAAGAGAACTAATCATACAAATATTCCTATAATTCCATAAGCTGCCCTAGGAACTTACCAATAAAATTCTTTTGCTTAAAATAGTAAGATTCACATTCTATTGTCTCTAAGAAAAGTACTTACGTAACATACAAGAGATTCCGTTCCCAAATTGCCAGGAAACAATGACTGAAACCGAAATTATGTCTCACATTTTAAATTCAATATTCAATAATATATTTCTAGCATCTCAAACATGATCTGAAATATTGTTCCTTCCCTTCATAATTTAATGCATATATAGTTTAAAACCAATTAGTTTTGACTGATACTCAGAATTTTGTGCTTTTGGTTAGCTAAAAAGTTTGTATCTTTTCTTCAAATGTTTAGTTTATGAGACTAATTACCTATTTACTTAGGAGTTAATTACCTATTGTTGTGCAAAACACCCCCAAAGTAATAGCTTAAGACAACACTATCTCACATTTTTTCTTGGCCAGGCTCAGGAATGACTTAATTGGGTCATTTTTGCCCAGGGTACCTTCTGAAATTGCAGTCAAGATGCTGACTAGAGAATTGCAGTCATGTGAAGGCTTGCCTGGGGTTGAAGGATCTGATTCCAAGAAGGCTCACACCTATGGCTGACAGGTCAGTGCTGGTTGTTGGCAAGAGGCCTTAGTTACTCACCACATGGACTTCTCCATAAGTGTTCTTGAATATCCTTATGTCATGGATGCTGAGAAGTGATCCATGTGATCAAGGCAGAAGCTACAACATTTTTCTTGAGCTATCCTTGCAAGTCATTCTCTGTCATTTCTGCAGTATCCTACTGATTGCTAGGTCAGCCTTATTCAGTGGAGATGAGGGAGACCCATGGAGATGTGACGTGACTACCAGAGGAGAGAACCGCTGGGATATTCTTAGAGGCTAGCTAACACAAAGTTCATATTTCACACTGTTTCATATTTCTGCTTCCAACTACTGTTTTTTTTTAATAATGAGAACCAAATGTAATAATATATCAAACATCCTCGAAAGATAGGGACTTCCTTGAAACTGACAGTTGCAATACTGTATGATGGGTATTTTAATATATATAATAATGATGCTAATAATATAATATCTGACATTAATACATAATAATATATAGCAAGCACTATTCTAAAGGCTTTTCTATATATAAATGAAGTTAATCTTCACAACAAATCTCCGAGGTAGATACTATTTTTCTCCTTATTTGTAGAGAGTCTCAGGGAGATTAAGGAAGCAGTGTTGTTATTTTCTCTCCTAACTGTCTATATTAAAATTCCTAACTACTATGACTAAATGCATGGATGGTGGAAACAAAGGATTAATGACTAACAATGAGGATGGTAAGAATATGGAATGTTTGAGACTAAGGATCATTTCTATTTACCGAGATCCAGTGTGGGAGAGCAAGTGTGCAGGTACAAGAAATGAAAAGAGCATAGTTTTAGCCTTCAGGATATTTGAAATATAGCCAATTAAAGAGGAAACAATTAGAAACATTATTATTTTGTGTCATTTTGTAAAATGTTCAACAAATCACGACACATGCTTTTAGATTAGTTTATTCAACAAACATAATTGAATACCTACTGTATGCTAGGCACTGTTGAAGGACCTGTGATATAGCAGAGAATCAAACAAACAAAAATTCCTTCCTGCATGGAAGTTATGTTCTACTGGGAAAGAGACAAATATTAAGCCAGATAAATTAGTAAAGTACACGTAGATTGCATATTGATAAGAGCTAAGGACTATTGGTAAGAACTAAGCAAAGAAGAGGGATAAGAAATGTCAATGTGGGGGAAAGGGAGGCAATAGAAATCCAGGGAAGATTTTACAGGGCAGGCGACTGTTGAGTGAATGTCCAGAAGATGTGAGGGAGCTAAATCTGGAGGAAAAGCATTTCAGGCAGGGGGAACAGCAAGCACAAAGCCTCAGAGGCATGCATAAGGAGAACAAATCTGAGGAACGACAAGAAATGGTCAGTGGGATTAGAACAGAGCAAATATCAAGGAAGAAATGAGAAATTCATTTAGAGAGTTAAGTGTGGGGGAGTAAGCACAGATCATGTAAGACATTGAAGGTTGTCAGCACTTACTGTGACCATTTGGGCTGCTGGGCTGAGAATATATGGAAAGAAAACAAAGGTAGAAGCAATAAGCCCATTTTACCACTGTAGTAATCCAGGTAAGTGGTGGTTATGCTTGGTCCAAGATGGTAGCAGGGGGATATCAGAGGGATATTGGGAAATGGTAGAGTATGTCACGGAAGGAATGGAATACCCAATTCAAGATAGCTCACCTAAAAACAAACAAACAAACAAAAAACATAATCATGATATTTAAGGGAGTAAATTAAAGGAATGAGGTCAACAGCTATGAACCAGTGGCATCCTGATAGGAGAATCAGTATTCATTTAAGATTGCCGCTTGATGGCTTTGGAAACTACCCAAGCCAGCTACCTACAAAAAGAAGCTTATTTTTAAGAAGGGAATTTTTATGTCCTACTGAGTTACTGCCATGAATTTCAGAAATATAAAGATTTTAAAAAGAAAAGGGTACTATGAAGGTTTAGAAGAATGTTCTTTTTAAAAAAAAATATGCTAACTGACTGATGATCAAAGAAAGACTTGGCAAATTCTCCTGGCAGTCAAATAAAAAGAAAAAGAAAAGATCAAAGAATTGATTTGTTAAATAAGGTAAACTTATTCCTAGAATTTCCAACTAGCTATTTACAGACACATATTCAAATGTCAAACCAAAATTAAAATGGATATCAATATTTTCTCTCTAGAACACAAGCAAACATAATGTATGGGACAAAAGA